>NC_061117.1:199055735-199126990 GCF_002878395.1 Capsicum annuum | reverse complement strand
CATGAATTCTTTATGCCATTACATGGTAGAAAAAAGTAGGCCTAAGTTTAAATATTATGTAGTCATTCATGGAAAGACTAACGAAATTTTTCAAACATGGTTAGAAGTGCTAGATTCAATACAAGGTTTATATATATATATATATATATATATATATATTGCAATTATTTTCCTTTTAAATACGCTGATAGTTTGATACTAATTCCTGAATAATGATAGACATTCACTTATAAATGTCACTCATATATCATAGAGCAGGTGATTCAAGAAGTAAGTCAACTAGATTTTGCTAACATGAGTTTAATTTTCATTAGAAAACAACAGTGCTGCAGAAAAATAAAGTGACAGTAAAACTAAAAACACACTAATTACTATATTCTACAATACCTCATTCAATGACACAGATGATCAAACACTTCAAGGCGAGTTGCGCCTTGACAATCTGGGCAAAGTCCTTTTTCCAAAACTCAAATCCAAAATCTCTAAGCAATTATAAAGAGTGAATGCCATAACCAGTAAATGCAATAGTATATAGAAATCAATTTCTCACAGACACAAATAACAAGATGGCATGAACACCCACAATTTCAACAACATTCAACAACTACTGCAATCATATACTGTATCATAAATAAATCATAAGAAACAAATCAACTAAAGTTATTCTGATTTATCTACAACTTTAGCAGTTTCAACTAAACATTACTAACAACATTATTCAAGTTTCATTACAAAAGTAAAACAAGAAAAGCAACTAGAACTTTGCCAAGCTTGGGGTCGTACACAAGATTAATATTAATTGTAACATAATTATCAAAGTTTTGATATTGTTCAATATATTGTCACAAAAGATAAGGTCCAAACCTTAACAACAACAACAACAAACCCAGTGTATTCCCACCTAGTGGGGTCTGGGGGGGTAAGATGTACGCAGTCCATACCTTTACCTCTGAAGAAGTAGAAAGGCTGTTTCCGATAGACCCCCGGCTCAAGGCACGAGATACCACACAAACACATAGTAAAGCACAGAAGCAGATTACATAACATAAATACGGCACCCATAAGTAATATAAAACAGAGGAGAGCAGAGGAAAGCACACACATTCGTAATGCAACACGGAACACGGAACACGGAATCATAACAGGAATAAAACCCCCACCAAGTAATTCCCTACACTAGCGACCCAAACTGGCCCTAGTCCTCTGCCGTAATTCACGTCCTCCAGACCTTCCTATCTAGGGTCATGTCCTGGGTGAGCTGTAACTGTTCCATGTCCCGCCTAATCACCTCACCCCAGTACTTCTTCGACCTACCCCTACCCTGCCTAAAACCATCCAACGCTAGCCTCTCACACCTACGGACTGGGGCATCCATGCCCCTCCTCTTCACGTGTCCGAACCATCTCAATCGTGCTTCCCGCATCTTGCACTCCACTGAAGTCACACCAACCTTCTCCCGGATAGTCTCATTCCGAACTCTATCCCCTCTAGTCAGCCCACACATCCAGCGCAACATCCGCATTTCTGCCACCTTCATTTTTTGGATGTGGGAGTTCTTAACTGGCCAACACTCCGCTCCATACAACAAGGCCGAACGGACTACCAACCTGTAGAATTTGCCTTTAAGCTTGGGCGGCACCTTCTTATCACACAACACTCCCGACGCGAGTTTCCACTTCATCTATCCCGCCCCAATACGGTGCGAGACATCCTCGTCAATCTCACCGTTACTCTGGATTACGGACCCAAGATACTTGAAATTATCCCTCTTACATACCTCCTGTGCTTCCAACTTCACTACTACCTCATTCTCCCGCCTCACGTCATTAAACTTGCATTTCACATACTCTGTCTTGCTTCTGCTCACCCTAAACCCTTTAGACTCAAGAGTTTGCCTCCACACCTCTAATTTGTCATTCACACCCCCTCGAGTCTCATCTATCAGAACTACATCGTCTGCAAAAAGCATACACCACGACACCTCCCCTTGAATACGCCGCGTCAACACATCCATCACCAACGCAAACAAAAAGGGACTAAGAGTAGATCCCTGATGCAATCCTGTCAGGACAGTGAAATGCTCTGAGTCTCCTCCCACCGTCCTCACCTGGGTTTTCGCTCCATCATACATATTCTTAATTGCTCTGATATATGCCAGCGGTACTCCACTCACCTCCAAGCATCTCCAAAGCACCTCCCTGGGGACTTTGTCGTAAGCCTTCTCCAGGTCGATAAACACTATGTGCAGATCCTTCTTCCTTTCCCTATACTGTTCCACCAACCTCCGTACCAGGTGGATTGCCTCCGTCGTCGAGCGGCCGGGCATAAATCCGAACTAGTTTTCCGAAATAGACACTATCCGTCTCAGCCTCACCTCGACCACTCTCTCCCAGATCTTCATAGAGTGACTCAACAACTTAATCCCCCTATAGTTATTGTAACCTTAAATATTCATAAAAGATACCATAAAGACTAATGTTAAAAGTAAAAGAAATACCATATATGTTGTTTGTTTCAAAATATACTAAAGGCTAAGAAGATTAGTTGAAAGTAAGGAACTTGCTACCAAATTTAGCTTGTAAAAACCTATGAAGAGTTGACAAGTGATTCGCATTTCGCACAAACTATTCTTTGGTCTCTTCATATCCGATCGACTTTTCTTTTAAGGTTTCTACCCATTTCTCAAGGTTTTGAACACGTTGACGAGATATACTACTAGAGCTACCAAGATTCACATGACTATTTCTAGACATTTCAAAAGTTTTTAAAGGACAAACATTACCACCTAAACCACACACACGTCTAGAATGTTCAAATCCATACACTTTTTCAATGGCGTCGTTAGGATGAGCTGATTGATAATTGATAACAAGTTCCTGATCTTCAGGTAGATGCTATGATATTTTATCCTACAAGAAAAATAGATAAATGAGATATCCTCGTACCAATAAGAGTTAAAAAAGGGAAAACACCTGCTTATTCTATTTGAGGAAAATTTCAATGTTGATTCAACCACAACAGATGTTTTTCAACAAAATATACTTGTCTTAATTCTCTTTCATTGGTGGCATAGCCAAAGATTCCATCCTTAGTGTACTCTACAAGCTTTTACTCGCATACGACTGAACAACTGTTAATACTGTAGGTCCAATCTCAGCTCCTCCATTTTTCTCTTGGACGAGATAAAATCAAATGATTGAAACAGACATCTACTTTATTGCAGGTTCAAACATTGATGAGAATGTGTAAACAGTTTCATGCTAAGTAGGCCTTGACTACTGGGATAGGGGTAAGGTCTACGTACCCGCTACCCTTTCCTGACCCTCTTTCTGGGATTATACCGAGTATATATTATTTTTGTTGTAGGAGGTAAGATGACAGTCTTTGACTTCACATTTCCACATCAAGGTTTCAAAAAATAGATTACCATGATGATCAAGTATACAGAAAGAGGACCTGGGAGCCAATGAATGAAGGGTTGACACTAACTGTACCTTAGATACGTCAATGTAGAAGGTATTCTAGATAAAAAGGATTCTTAAACATCAGACACTTTGTTGTATAACAGCATAGATTCCTCCTATAATTTTTTTCGGCTAGAATATAACTGAAAGATTTGACAAATGATGTCCCTCCACATCATCCATGTGGACTAGCAGTATCTCCAATGAAAAAGGTGTCAAAGCAAGTGGTCTAAAATGGTTCCCTCTTATGGTAATTTTCATATACTTTCAGAACTACAACTCTTCACTCAAAAGTAGTTCATCTTAGAATGACAAGCTTCTCGCCTCAATATGATGTAAACTGAAAAAAGTCATTGTGGAGACTGGAGAAATGAAATGATCAGTTTCTCATTCAAAGCACAAGGCAAAAATTAACATAGCAAAAAGCCAGAAAACTAATACATGTTGAAAATATTTGTCCTACTTCTCTATGAGAATGCTTACAATGCAGCAATTATTCTGGGAATGGAGCTAGCAGCAAATCAATATAACCAACTGTTTAATGCTGAATAAACTATAAAACTCATCCATCTGAACAAATATATGTTTGGGGTCAAAACTAGTCAGTTTCATGCTAGTTGATTTCATTAATTCCTTATTAGTTACAACAAACAATAACACAACAATACTAGAATAGGAGTACAAGAGAAAATAAGTACATAAAACATATATAAGGTAGCTAGTGAAGAGGCAAATCAATCAATCATGGTTAGGAAGAAACACAAACATAGTACCTATACCTTATTTTGAAAAGAAAAAGCAGGGAAACTCGGAAAACGCAGTAATAGAATAAGCACAGGGTGAATCCTACCTTATTATCAATGTAGTTTTGTGCCTAACCTTGTAAACATCTAGTATTATCAATTGCAAACTCCTACCGTATATAGCCAGGAACTAACAAATTATAGTAGAGAACGAAAAACTACTACTTAAGAGAGAAGTTGGTATGAGATCATAAGCTGAATCTAAAAGCATATGACTGGTTAGACCTCATTCACTTTTTTAGAACTAATTTGTAAGCACTTAGTTTTCTATGGAACAAGCAGTTGATATGACTTGCATAACGCAATGAATCATTTTTTTTGTTCATTTGTGATAGCTAGAGGAGTAAAATTAGACATGAATAAATCAACACCAGAACTGAAATTTGAATATGGACAAGTATATGAATCTTACAACTAAAATTTTTCTTCTTCATTTATAAAATTGCCATACTTCTTCAGTAAAGTTGACAAAATAACCTCACTTCGATACACAAGCCTTCCCAATTTTTGTTCCTACCATTAACCAAGTATATATAAATAAAAAATAAGTAACATGAAACACATTTTATAAAATAATTTTCAAATAAAATTTAAAATTAAGAAACTTACCATTTGACGACCTCTCCTTGCATTTCTTTTGCTACCACCAACATACGAGACTTTAAGTTTCTTTCTGTTTTTTGCATTTTGTGCACATTGTTTCTGTAATTCTCAAGCGTCAATTCAATTATTAGTAATATAGGGGCACAAACACAAAATTGTACAAAAAAACCTTGAGTGATTATTCAATCCACCACCTTCGTCCAATCAACAACAGAATCAACGTTTTTGAGAGTTTTCTCAAGTAGCTTTTCTTTACTTTTGTTGGGATAGAAATTGTCATTTCATAACTTATATTTAAAGGACCTCCACCTATCGCTTAAACATTGCGTCACCCAATCAAATCCAGCTTCATAAACAAACTCAAAATGCTCCTTCAAATTTGTTTGTATTCATAAATCAATATATATTAACAAAAAAATAAACTAACTGAATGACAATAAAGTTAGGTAGTTACCTTAATAAGCTCCCACATTATTTTTTTTCCCTTTTGGCATTCTATCCCATCTGACAATAGATATGGGACAAAATACAGATTTTTGAGACAGTCTGTCAAGAAATCTCACAAGCAAGTTTGAACCATTATCACTTCCTTGTCCATCTCCATTGAGTTCCACCATGACTTTTCTATTTTTTCCTAAGTTTCAAACTCGGTCTACTTGCATCTTTTGAGTTGTAATTTCTTCGATCGAAGTATCTACCATTTTAACAAGGAATTAGCTTTAATTGAAAGTAATAATAACAAAAAATAATAAAGAATAAAATGAAATTACTTTCTAACCTTTAATCTTGACAAGTAGAGACTCCTCTTTCACTTTTTAGCTAGCTTCATTAGAGCTTTAGAAGAAATTGAATTGTCATCACTAAGAGTAGGAGTTGTCATATTCTCATTCACAACATGGTCATCTTGTTGATCCAAAACTTGGAAAGTTATGTTATGGTTGTCAGTTTGCCTTCCTCGTAGGCTCGCTAACAATGATTGTGTTGAGTTCTTGCGTTTGTACTTCATATTTTCCTAGAATATGAAAAGAATAGATTTATTCTACTATATCAATTCAATTGGAAGTTTTGCATTTTCTACTAGCTTCAGTAAGTAGTAGTCACTGTTTTGATACTTTTCCTTTCTTTTACCTGCCAAGTGAAATTTGTAACATCAAAATATAAGAACTTGCAAGTGGAAAAGAGAAAAATGGGAACCAAAAGTATAGAGGACCCACCATTTCAGCATAGCTATCATTAAGAACAAAGACCCACAACTCATGAAATGATTTATTACGAGTTTTCTCCCCTCTAATGTCTTGCTGCTTTATCTTGGAACAGGGATACAGTGAAGCTCAACTCAAGAAATGTTCAGTAAAATAAAGATTAAATACACCAAGCATCGCAATAATAAAACTTGATTGTACTAGAAATTGTTATTGCATTTCCAATTCACAAGTTATTCTTCTCTTTTAGCAAAATGTTCATATTTTTCAGGGACAAATTTTCCATCTAAACTAAGCGGGACTCCATATCTGTGTCATTTGATGGTTTATGGAACAGGACACTATTTAAAGGGCAGCCCCGTAAAAACAGTTCATAAAAGAGAACAAACAAACTATGAACAACAGAATAACTTGGATATAAGTGTTTGTTGACTTTATAATTTGTAAATTCTTGGCTCCTGTAAAAGCTGAAATTCAGACAAATAAAATCATTAGTTGTTAAGTAAAATATGCCACCATCGACCGAAAAAAGAGATTAAAGATATCAATCTCGAACTCGATACATCCACCAGTCAAAAGAAGTATGAGAATTGCTTACAAGTTAGAGCACAAATACATATGAGAATTGCTTAAAATTTAGATGATGGATGGACTAGGAATTTTCCTCGGCAAGGGAAATGAAAAGGGATAAGTTGATTTGCAGGGAAGCTTAAGAAATTTGGAGAATCAAAGCAATAAAATTTGCAGGGAAGCAGAATGTACTTGGTTTGTACTATTTGTGCTTAGCTTAAATATTCTAAGTCTAAAGAGCGAAATCAGCCCACCATGCATTCATTCTTAATAACCACAATAATTCCTGATTTTCAGCCTTGGATTATTTTGCCAAGTCATTTGGGTGTAATGAGCACAAGTAGTCAAACTAGCTTTAACCTCCGTTTGCTTATTCCTAATGAGAGGAGGACGGAGTGGAGCAACTGGAGCAAATGGATAAGGCATTCTAGACCATCTTCAAGAAAGACCATTTGCTTGCTATTAACCTTCCGAACATGACACCTTACCCTCTTAGTAACCAACATGTCTACGGGATCATCATCACAAGACTGTGTGCAGTTGGTGTTGAGGACCCAATTACACCAAAATATTGCCAAGACAATGGGACACCAACCTCCCAACTCTTCACCCAAAGAACCAGTTCTAACTTCCTTCTACATAGAGCCAGCAGGAGAACAAGGTTCCACTAAGGGGTCCCCTGAATATTCCCCCGACAAGATACATTAAAAAATTAAGACTATTAGATGAAATAGGCTCAACTACGAGATTACCAAGAAGTTCCACCTCATGAGATGCATCCTCCTCAAATCCCTCTACTACAACAATATCCTTAAGTAGTGATCCCCCTAATTAGTAGTCCCAGATGAATCCCCTTTAGATAATTCATCAATTTTGTACTAATTAAGAACCATCAAAGTGCAATTATCCCCACCAAGTTCCTCAAGTTCCAAAGTGTGTACTATATGATCAATACAATATTCTTCAACAAAAATCACTAGTGGACCACTATAGACCTATCACACAAGAGCCACCACACTGGATGGTACAATCTCACTACCCACAACGTCGTAAAATTTGTGCTCTTATATTCTATTTAAATAGCATTTTTAGATGCTAAATCGATAAGATGAAAGTGCAGTAAACTTAATTCGTGCAGTAAAATTAATCCTATAAGCAAAAAAACTTCCATTTAATAGCATGCTTCCAACAATCTCTGTCTAGACTAGAGAGATAGTAGAAAATAGAGAAGAGGAAAAACAAAAACCGTAGAGAGTTCATCCGATAAGCACAAAAGTGCACAAAACTGGTAAACCTCATCAATTGCAGATTTCATAAAAACCCAAAACATAAATGTAGCCACAAATCCCATCAACTAAAACAACTAATCACATAAACCCCATCAAAATTGCAAATTTCATAAAAGCCCATCAAATTTCGATTCTTAACAACTAGAAAACCCATCAAAATTTTCATTCTTAAAACTAGAAAAGCCATCAAAATTACCATTCTTAACAACTAAAAAATCCACAAAACACATCAAATTGCAGATTTCATTAGCTCAAAACTTCAATAAACAAGAAAATTATAGAACTCTATTTTCAATTTTAACCTTAAAAACTCTAAATTGCATAGATTTGTTACCTGAAAGAAGTACTTTTACCACTTTTCACTACCACTGAAGCTAGAATATTAAAGAATAGTTAATTTTTCGAAAAACTCAATCAAAAATCTGGAAGAAATAGAGAATTTTGGGTGTGAGAAGACAAAGCTTAGGATTGAGTTTATTTTGGGGAAATAGAGAATTTTGATTGAGAAGTGTAAGGACAGTGGTGAAAATATTATTGTCCCACGTTTGAAGGCAAATAAAAAATAATGAAGAGAATGAAATAATTTACCGCCTGTATTAGCCACAATTTTTTTGTCACGTTTTTCAAAGTGAAGAAATTTTTTTTTAATTAATTTTGCCACGGTTTTTGTAACAATGGCTAATAAACCGTGGCTAAAAGGCCATTTTTTTTTGGGAGTGCATGTTTTTATGATTAGATTATGTTGTGTTTTCACAAATCACTAGAAGGTTTAATATTGTTGCTCATGTCATGACTTGGTTAGGTTTGTCATTTCTTTGTTGCACGAATCTTCTTTATTGCTCACGTTTTATTATCCTTTTGATATATCATGTCCTCTAATAGACGACGGTTTCGATCCATTGAAAATAAAAAAAGTGCATGAACTTATACCTGTCAACCTAATACGAAGAGATAACCATTTTACATTTTCTTGGAACTTTCTTTTGCTTGTCAAACAAATATTATAGTCACAATTTACTACTTTATGTGCAATTTAATTAGAGTCAAAGAAATTTTTTTGATCATACTATTGCACATACTATTTATATACTTTAAACTCGTAATTATTGTGATTTGTAATATATTTTACTCTCTCCTTTCTAAAAAAAAACATACTTTTCTTTTTAGTTTGTTTTTCAAAAAAATGATCGTTTCCTATTTTGGCAATATTTTAATTCAAATTTTCCTCGTGGCATGTTTACACTACAAGAAAAAAAAACCTCTAGGAAAGGAAACTCTCATCCCTAAAAGTCCAATTCTAATCGCAAATGATCTTTTAGGACGGGAAAATACTGGTCGTAGCTCGTCCTTATAGCCTCTTTCGCTAAAGGTCAATTGCGATGAGGTACGCTAGCTGGTCATTAAATGTCATTAGCGACGGTAACATATCCGGTTTCAAAATACTTTTAGAGATTGTATATCTTGTCCCAAATAGATGATTTTCATCTTTAAAAAGTAGTTATTTTCTAGTCGCTAAACCTTTTTTGCGATATATAACTACCTGGCTCTAAATTACTCTATCAGAACGAGTAACTAACTCGTCCTTGATTATTCTTTAAAGAGGAGCAACTATCTCATCCTAAATTAACCTTTAGAGATGAACAATTAAACCGTCTTTGATTAACCTGTAAAGACAAGCAACTAACTCGTCCTGAATTAATCTTTAGATCAAACAATATTATATTTATGTATCTAATTTACCACCAATGGTACGTCTTGAAACTTCATATCATAAAAGTATATATGTCATTGCTAAATAAAAAATTGCTACTGAAAATGTCAAAGTATAATAAATTAAATATAGTTTGAATATTTGCTAAACAAAAAAAACTTAACCAATTAATTAACATCTCGAGCTAGAATATTATCAATAGTTTCAATACTTTATAAACAAAAAAACTTAACCAATTAACATCCTCAGCTAAAATATGATGTCAAGCTTTACATAACATTCTTAGCAAAATAATAATAAGCTTGTGCATCTTCTAAACTTGCATCTTCACTTGTAACTTCAATCTTCAGAATCTGTAAGAATAAAATTTTGCAAAGACAATTAATAACTCATATTATGCAAAATACTGCAGCTTAATTCATTATAAACCCTATTAAAATAGTAAAAAAAGATTGTTAAGGCAACAAAGTACACAAAAAATTACTTGAGAAACTGAAACCAACTATTAACTAAATAGTTAATGGGCCCAAAAGTGCAAATCCATACACAAAACTGTCCAGGCAAAAGAAGTAGAAGAATATCAAATTAAACCTACCAAAGATACTCCAACAAACAAGAAAAACATTTAATTATACTTAGTACCAAATTACAATTGCATAAGTTGTAATTATACTTAGTACCAAAGCTCAAATAAGTTTTCCACCAGAATGCTCACCCAATGTTAAGAATTCTTGTGACTATACAATATAACAGCCCATACCAGCTATATTAAAATCCATCTTAGTGATGGGGTTGGTATTAACAACAATTCTTCCAAACACCTTCTATTTCTGTTAATTCAGGAAGTTTGACAAGGTCATCGTTATAATTTTAATCGATTTCTACAACTTGTTTAATATCCCTGAGTTGAATTTCAGCTTCTTCAGGGCTAATATTGCCAGGGACAGTGCAGAGCTTACATGTCAGTGGGTTTTAGCGACTTGCTCCTACAAAATCACTCCCAATTCTCACAGTGAAGCCAAGTCTGCAAATGATCCAGCAGCTCCCTCAGTATATGAACACAAATATAATATGAGTCTAGTTCTCACTCAAAGAAGTGACAGATAACTTTGATTGGGAGTTTGTAGTGATCTTAGCAATAATATGAGGTCAATACCATTGCAGACCAAAAAAGAAGAGGAACATATTCCACACTTTTGTAGCAATAAGACAGTGTAAGAATAGGTGATTAATGAACTCAAAGGTGCAATTGCACAAGTAACATCTATTAGCTAAAAAATTTTCTTTTCATGAGATTGTCTAGAGTTAAACAAGATCATAGTAAGGTGATCCAGTAGAAACAAGAATTTAGTTTTCTAGATGAGCTTCCAAGGTCATTGGTCAATCGGATCCTTATTTGAGCTCAGGAGCAGGTAACCTTTTTTGACAGAATAAGAACCATTCTTGTGGCTTCCCCACTTAAATCAAAGCTACAATGCTCTATATCTTAGCAGTAATCTTGATAAAAACATGGGTTATGGGTGAAATTTGTCGTGAATTTTGTCCTAATTTTCTTACCATATTTGGTTGTGAAGTTTGACATACCATTATCTTGCTTGTGGTAATTTACACCACACAAACATAATAAGAGATGCTACACTATGTCAAGAAGCTCATTTACTTATCATCCAAGCATCATTAAGAAATACTCAATCCCCCACACACCATCCCACAACAAATCTCCAGAAGCCCAAATATTTTATTCACCAATCACTACATGATGACTAGAGCTTGAGAACCTCTTTAAAGACAACACATGTTTGGACAACCCTTAACCCTTAGATGAATTTTCTTTTGTTAGATAAAGCCTTGGCCTCTAGATGCATATAGCCATTAAGATGTAACTATATGGCTATATTCAATGTACAACAAAATAACCAAGTAAAATAAATACTTACTTGGTCAGCAAAATAAGTCAGTGTGTCATTCATTTGAAACGACGAGGTCATATGAGGGATATGTAAATGTTGAGCAGCAAAAACTTCTTGCATTCTTCTTATTTTTCTATCTCATCTTCTAAGGTTGACAAACATCATTCAAGGATTTGTTTTCCTCAATCAAGGATTTATTGTTATCTCAATTTGAATGTAGAGCCGACAGTAATTCAGTCTTTGAAGAAGTTTCTCATTTCATGTCTTTCACCTTTAGTCCACCGCCAAACAAACATACATAACTACAATTTTGAGATCCAAAATATTTTTCTGCAATCTCTATGCTAGGTAGAGATGGCTTGGCATTCATAATTACTTCGATCTGAGCCTACAAAATATATAAAAGAATATTTTTATCAGAATCTATAATAACTTTAAGAAATTTACATATTCATTTTACCAAACGCACATGTTTTTTAATTGCTTCACGTTCAACAAGCTTGTTATCTTTCTTACGAGTCTCATAGAAAATAGTCTCCAAATCTGGAGGATTGCCATCTTATCCGCCCTTTACATTAAAGAGAAACATGTCAAATAATATCTCATAAGTATTTTCTTTAGGAAATAATTTTTGATACTACCTGCTGATAAATTATCTCTCGAATAGGCTTGCTACCAATATGATGAAATATTTTCAATTAGCTCGGTTTGTTGTATTCCTTCTGTTTCTTGCCTATATTCTTAAACAATAAGCTTAGCATATATTGAAATGCAAATTCTGAAATTGTAAAGCAAGTAATGCAGATCTACGAAATGAAAGCTTAAAAACAAAAGCTAAAATGCAAGTTTTCAAACTAAAAATTTCACATTCTTCACTAGGAATACCTGAAAAATTTCGGAACAAAAATGTTCCTTAACTAACCACTACCAATCCTTCTTCTCTAATCTCTCTGGTTTAAACCTAAGAGTCAATACCATTGACTTATTCTTCACATACTTACTATGCAAGTGTCCCCTTTATTTGTTCCACAACTCATTCATCTATCCAAAGATATGATCACAATGATCATTCATGTCATCACTCTCAAATTTATCCTATAATAATCAACACACAACATCCGATAGAATGAAAAAAAGTCCACATATGATCCAAATTTTATTTCTTAATATCATTCCACGATGATACAACCAATGGATACATATTACTGTCATGAATTAATTTTCCCAAATATCTCAAAAATAGATTGCTATTTTTTTCAACCGTTCAATTATTGTGAAAGGTTACTTTCAACTTCTAACCAACTTTAAGTGATTCAACTTCCTTGCACTTGTTGCTCCCTCGAACTCGTTTTACCTTTCTAGGATTAGATGATCCTGCAATTGCATAATTTGGTAAGAACTATTCTAATAAAATTTAACTCTGTAAATTTAATAATACATGAATTCTAAAATATCATACCTATTTCAGCAGTTTAGGAGAGTTTCATAACTTGATCAATAAACGGAGGCAATGAAATATTGGTTTGCATGTTCTCTTTCCCAAGAATTAGAGGATTATTATCTATTGATCCCATTCCTTGATTAGATCCCACATTAATCTTAAAAACCCCTAACAAGGAGCACAAAGATCTAGGTATTAGATCTGATATTATTCGTAGAATCTCCTAATAAGGAGAAAACATTTGTATGATGTGATAAACGTGGACAAATACTGAGTATATTTGAAAAAAACTTTTAGAAACCCATACACTGAGCATGATATGATGAATGTGGACAAATACTCAACATATTTGGAAAAACTTACTTTTTTCAACCTCATTGGCGCATTTCTTAACTTGATTAGTAGATGGAGGAAATGGAGTATGAACATGCATATACTCTTTCTCAAGAACCATGGAGTTCTTACGTATCGTTCCCATTACTTGACTAGAAGACATGGTAATTTTTTTAAGTCCTTCTGGCCCCTTTCCAATGCACCTAGAGAAAGCAAATAATATTACTAATACTTAAGTTATATATGCAATCAAAAATTCAATAGATTTAAAATAAAACTTACTTGTTTCAACCTCTTTGGTGCGTTGCTAAACTTGATTAGTAAATGGAGAAAATGGAGTATGAACTTGCATATACTCGTTCTCACAAACCATGGAGTTCTTACATATCGTTCCTATTCTTTGACTAGAAGACACGGTAAATTTTTTAGGTCTTTCCTCTGATCCCTTTCCAATAGCACCTAGAGAAAGAAAATCATATTGCTAATACTTAAGTTATATATGCAATCTAAAACTCAACAGATTTGAAAAAAGACTTACCTGTTTCAACCTCTTTGGTGCATTACTTAACTTGATTAGTCGATGAAGAAAATAAAGTATGAACTTACATATACTCATTCTCACGAACCATAGAGTTCTTACGTATCGTTCCCATTACTTGACTAGAAGACATGGTAAAGTTTTTAAGTCCTAGTCCCTTTCCAATATCACCTACAGAAAGCAAATCATATTACTAATACTTAAGTTATATATGCAATCAAAAACTCAGCAAATTTGAAAAAATACTTACTTGTTTCAACCTCTTTGGTGCGTTGCTTAACTTGATTAGTAGATGAAGAAAATGGAGTATGAACTTGCATATACTCGTTCTCAATAACCATGGAGTTCTTACATATCATTTTCATTCCTTGACTAGAAGACATGATAAAGTTCTTAAGTCCTTTTGGCCCCTTTCCAATAGCGCCTAGAGAAAGCAAATCATATTACTAATACTTAAGTTATATATGCAGTCAAAAACTCAACAAATTTTAAAAAAAGTACTTACTTGTTTCAACGTCTTTGGTGCATTTCTTAACTTGATTAGTCGATGGGGAAAATAAAGTATGAACTTCTATATAATCATTCTCACGAAGCATGGAGTTCTTCCGTATCGTTCCCATTCCTTGAATAGAAGAGATGGTAAAAATTTTAAGTCCTTCTGGTCCTTTCCCAATAGAACCTATAGAAATAAATGTGTAGTTGTTCGAGCTTAACATTTTAAGATTAATACGATAAGTGTAACAGGACCATATAGTTTCACTCCTAAAACTATATGGCTAACCATAATCTTCCAGATACAAGTAGAGAACAAAGATAGCATAATCTCCGTGTAAGATGCATATTCTCTCAATGCCTTCACCGACGTAATCAACGAATCTTCTTATTTAATGAAAGTAGAATAAGTTCAATTGTATGGATCAAGGTTTCATTGATCATTCTCAAGGCACAAACAGTGCATCTAGTCATACACTTATACATGATGTACAGTTTGACGAGAACAAAATTGGAATCTCTATAATAGGGCCTGTCAATGGACATATACTAGAGCCAAATAGAACTTCCAGTGTGAAAGAAAGAGGTTAGCTGTCTGAGTTAACAAACAAGGCCACAACATTTTGTATACAACCAAACACATTTCCATTTTGTGCAAATACTAGCATAGCATCGCTACAGTCAACAATGACATCTGATGCTAGCACGCTTGAATTGAAATCTCAGCCTCAATTTTCACTAAGCAGATCAAATATGACTAATTATGCTGTTCTAGCTAACAAGCTAAAAGTCCATCCTATGGGCTTGTGTCTTCAATTTATGATTTTTCCTCTATGAAGATATTACACAACTTGTCTTTGTAGTGCATCACACTACATGTTTGTTCTATTCAATATGCACCCAAAGAGATTCACAGTTGTAACAGAACCACTGCAAAGAGCATGTTTTTTCATTCAATATGCACTCAACGAGTATGTAGAGATTCACATTACATGTTTTTTCATTCAATATGCACTCAAAGAGCATTAAGCACACTACATGTTTTTTCATTCAATACTACATGTTTTCTATGTATTTGAATTGCTATGAACATTGCAGTTTTTAAGGTTACTTTATAGTTTTGGCATCTTTAAGCATGACAAAGCACACCCAAGTAATTTCTTGACTCATGATATCAATGGAAACAGTGGAGTAGGTTCATAAACAATGGGTACTTCATCCAAATATCCCTCCATGACCCTCTCGACATATAAAATTTCTTTTGAACTTTTAAAGGAGAGAAGAAGGATAAAACTAGTTTAGTTGGTTAAATGTGTTTCCTTTTCAAGTCTGTTGACTATGTTTCTTCTTTGTGTTTAAACTTTGAGCTTGATTTGTATTCAAGACTGTTTCTTATTTTAGGTGTGGAATAAGACTAATCTTAAAGCACTACTTGGCTTATAATGTCAACAAGGGGTCATCGAGTGTGTCATATTAGCTTCAAGTAATCTCTTGCCCTTTCTACATTTTTACCCAAGGTTATCTTGAACTTGTCAAAAAGAAAGGTTGGATGAATCATATGGCAAAATAGTACTTTTCATGCGCTTTCTCCTAGATATTTAGTTATGTTGATATTTGGAATGGTTTAGGTCACCCCCTGATTATATCTTATTGAATGAAAATACATTCTCTAGTATTCAGTCACAATAATACAATAACAATAACCTTTACTCTAGGACAATATGAGATTCACAGCTAGATGATACAAAATAATAACTACATGCCCTGATATATACAGAAGAATTGTAAAATACCTTCACATATTATCCACTAACCTACAACCTCCAAAATATAAGGTGGCTATGTCCCAGTTCTAATCTAGTACTTTGTACCTACTACTTTCAATCCCTTTAATAGCTTGGAAGTTTGTATATTTTATCAACCACATGTAATCTCTACCATGTCTATTTTAAAAGAGTCACTAGAAATAATCTAAAATGTGACATAAAATTTATGAAACGGCTATCACTCTATCCTTGTGTTGTTATATTTGACATGCTTATATAACATTTACTTTCATGTTCACATTATAATCAGCCATCTTAATTCCAACATTCACTTTAGGCGGCAAGACAGAACGTGATGGATATGAAGAAAGACTGGCGTTTACTGTTTCCAAATGCCTCTGCACTATCTAAGGTATACCAAAAAGGACTACCAACATATGCCTTAGTGGATGATCGACAAAACTACTGAAGTATTAGAGATGACTACCATCGCACTACATCTCACCAGCTAACTTTTGCTGATAAAAGCACATTTGCAGCTCTGTTTAGAATAGGTACTGAAGTATCTACACCACTCACCTCACTTTTTGAGTACTATTTCCTACTACTCATTTGTGTAAATATATGCAAATGTAATATTGATAGTTTTGTGTAGGTGAATCAAATAATATATCACTACATGGACAGGTAACTTGAGCATCGAGACTGACTAGAAAAAATAGAACCAGCATTAAAATCTAATTAGTTGTGTAATTATTTTCAGTTGACCTTGTCGTTAATGCAAAGGTATTCTAATCCTAAAAAACTAGAAATCAATCGAAATGAATCTAAAACATGATAGGAAATGTATGAAACAGCTATCACTCCATTCTTGTGTTGTGATATTTAACAAGCTTATATAACATTTACTTTCACATTCACATTATAATCAACCATCTTAATTCCAACATTCACTTTAGGCGGCAAGACAGAATGTGAAGGATAGAAAGAAAAAGGTTGGCATTAATTGCTTCCAAATACCTCTGCATTATCCAAGGTATACCAAAGAGGACTACCAGCATATGCATGAGTGGATGATCGACAAAAGTACTAAAGTATCAAAGAGGACTACCATCCCACTACATCTTACCAACTAGTTTTTGCTGAAAAAAGTACATGAGCAGCTCTATTTAGAATAGGTACTGAAGTATTTGTCACCACTCACCATACTTTCTGAGTTCTATTTCCTACAACTCATTTGTGTAAATATATACAAACATAATATTGATAGTTTTTTGTGGGTGCATCAAACAATCTTCCACTACACAGAGAGGTAACTTGAGCATCCAGACTGACTAGAAAAATAGAACCAGCATTAATATCTAATAAGTTGTGTAATTGTTTTTAGTTGACCTTGCTGTTAATGCCAAGGTATCCTAATCCTAAACAACTAAAAATCAATCAAAATGAATCTAAAACATGACAGGAAATGTATGAAACGACTATCACTCCACCTTGTGTTGTGATATTTAACATGCTTATATAACAATTACTTTCATATTTACATTATAATCAGCCATCTTGATTCCAACATTCACTTTAGGCAGCTAGAAGACGTGATGGATAGAAAGAAAAAGACTAGTTTTAACTGCTTCCAAATGCCTCTACACTATCCAAGGTATACCAAAGAGGACTACCAGTATATGCATGAGTGGATGATTGACAAAAGTACTAAAGTATCAAAGAGGAATGCCATCTCACCATATCTTACCAGCCAACTTTTGCTGACAAAAGTACATGAGCAGCTGTTTTTAAAATAGCAACTAAAGTATCTGTCACCACTCACCTCACTTTTTGAGTACTGTTTCCTATAACTCATTTGTGTAAATATATTCAAACATAATTTTTATAGTTTTGTGCGGGTGCATCAAACAATATTCCACTACACAGAGAAGTAACTTGATCATTGACACTGACTAGAAACATAAAATCAGCATTAAAAGCTAATTAATCTTGCAATTATTTTTAGTTGACCTTGCCATTACTAATCAATCAAAAGAGAGTGATAAGGAGAGACACCATTGACTTATTGGATCAAGGGGTTCAAAGTCAGTAACAAAGCAGGTGAAGGTCGGAGGTTTGCCAATTGCTGTATACAAATGATACAGTGAAATTTTTTTAGGCAAAAATGGATCAAATCAGTATTATTATGGTAATACTGATTGTTTTTTAAGCAATTTCTGGATTCAAGGTCAATTGAAGTAAAAGTAGTCTTTTTCCATAAAAAATCTGGATCTATTCAGGTTTTGGATAACATTTTAGGTTGTAGAGATGATAGCTTTCCTACTAAGTATCTCGGAATGCCTCTGGGAAACGGACACAAAGATTTAGGAATTTGGGATACCATAATAGAGAAAACTAAAAAGAGGTTAGAAAACTAGAAGGCTTAATACCCATCACTAGGTGGCAAGGTCACTTTGATCAACAGTGTACTTGATTCTCTACCCACCTATACCGGTCTCAATTTTTTAAGTTTATGATACAACCATAAGTGACAGAGCTATTATAACTAATCAAACAAAAAATGATAAGAAGTAGATTATGTCAAGAAGTAGTAATTACAACCTTCACAGAACATTGCAAGAACTTTTACAACAACCTTATTTGGCATAATCAATAGATTATCACCTGCATCAAGGACTTCAGAAAGACAATCCTTAAAAGTAATTTAATTTGAATAACTTATTTATTTCTACTTCTTGGATGTATTTCTTAACTAGATCACTAGGTTGATAAAATAAAATCTTAGTAAGAGTTTTCCCTTTTGTTGTCAAAGATCTGAACCCTCGTCCTCGTTCCTTTCCAATTTCCGCAAGCGCACAGAAAGTATATATGATAATACTCTTCATAGTTGGTCTATCCTCATTTCTAGTCTTCATATTAAACCTGCAAAAAGAGACTAAAGTAAAAATATAGTAAAAAACTTCTTATCTAGTGAACTAAATAAAACGGTCAACGTAGTCTTTGTGCTTTGCAAAAACTTAAAATCTATTCAAAAAGTATTATAAGTTAAAATTCTAATGCTAAAAGAATAATAGTTTTTTGATATAAGTAACTATCAGATACTTCACCTTATCAGTTATTTTACATTTTTGTTGTGAAGGACTATCTAAGTCATCAACAACATCTGAAGGACTTTCTAAGTCATCTATAATATCAACATCCATTTGTTTCACAATCTCGTAGGAATCATGAGGTTGAGTCTTCCTCACTATATGCCAGCCTTTGTTAGAATTATCATTAGCATAAAACACTTGAGATGTTTGATCCGCTAAAATAAAAGGCTTATTTGTTTTTAAAAATCTACTCACATTCATACTTACATAGTCATATGTATCTCTCTTTATTTCTTTTTTTGATCATGCACATCAAGCCAAATACACCAAAATAAAGTCACTCTTTTATCTGAAAATAATTGCAATTCAATCACATCTGTTAAAACTCGATAGTAATCAAACGTCTCATTATCTTTATCATTTTTGCTAGCTACAACAACACCATAATTTTCAGTCCTTAAAGTTTGACCATAATCTTCTATATGAAATCTAAATCCATTTAAAATTAAGGTATGTTAGATGTTGATTCATGGACTCTTTTCATCCATGGAGTTCAAGAATCCAGTTTTCAAATTCAATTATGATATTAACATGTATTTATAAATTTTATCCATAAACTTTCATGAATTTTGACTTTATACTATGTTTACAAGTATTTTTCGTTGGGATTAGTTCTTGACATGTTTGAAGAATGAAAATTTCATGTTGAATTCCCTAAACCATGATTTTAGTATTGAAGTTATGTTTCTATCATATGTATTAAACTAATTGCATGCTCTAACTCACGACCCCCTATGTGTTTAATGAAATGCCTCATAGATGAATTTTGAACAATGACTATTTATGATGTCCTCCAAGTTGTATTATTGTTTCAAATGCTCTTATGTGTTCTTATTGATATTACTATTGAGTCCTGGGGGTTATGAATACCCAAAAACATAGTTGTTTACTTAGTTTAAATACTTTTAGAAGGGTTTCGATTATAGTAGAGCATTATAAGTTTAGCTAGTACATCATGTCAGTAAGATCAGTTCTGTCCAGTAATTAGAGTTAGTTCAGTTGGGAGTAGGATTTAGCACCAAGCGAACCTAGGGATGGGGGCTCACCTGCCAGTTGAGGGTGTGACCTTTAGTAGCAGTCCCTGCATTCTAGAACTATGTACCCAGCGTAGGTTGAGACGTTAACCTGCTAGTTGAGGATTGGGATATATCTCATTAGGGCCCTGCCAGTTGAGTGTGACCCTTAGTCCTTTGAAACAACATTTTAGTTGATCCATACAGCTATTGTTAGTACCCGTGGCATGGTACTGACACCTTTCCAACCGGGGTTACAGGTTGGACCCTAATTTACCTTATTGGGGCATGTCGGTTAAATGATAAGTCCTACAGTTTTAGTCCAGTGTTCAGTTCATTATTTAGTTTTCAGACTTGCTTAACCATGGCATACAATTATTTGTTGTTTAGCATCAGTATTTTTAGTATTTTAGCTTACAATTTTTTCAATAGCATGTCATATGCTTGGTCATGTATTCTCAGAATTTACAATATTTCTCTCACACTATAAATCAGTTATCTCATGCTATAAATTCATTCAGTATTATTTATGCATATGAGCCATACATGTCAGCCTAACCTCATTTATCATACCAATACATTCAAAGTACTGACTACATACTTGTTTCTTGCGCTATGATATCTCATACCATAGGTTCGGACGCTCAGGTTCTCGATCGCAACTAGACCTCCCCAGTGTATTCACAATAGTAGCAGTGGTGGGTTCTCTTATTTTGAGGACCATTTAAGTTTTTTTTCAATAGTAGCAGTGGTGAGTCCACAACTAGGATTCAAGACTTTATTCGAATGAACCCTCCTCTATTTTTAGGATATAAGTCTGGTGAGAATCCGCAGAAGTTCCTTAACATGGTTCAAAAAGTAACTAATATTATGGGTGCGAATTCTAGTGAGAGTGAAGAGTTGGATACTTACCAATTGCAGGATATTGCTTACACCTGGTATAGAAGTAGAAGGGAGGTAGAGGGGCAAATGTAGGACCAGTTGAATGGGAAGAGTTTACTACTGCTTTTCTAGATATATTCGTTACCTTGGAGTTAATGGAAGATAAGGTACAGTACTTTATTAATCTGAAGTAGGGAAACATGAGTGTGAAGGAGTATTCTCTTAAGTTTACTCGGCTAGCCCAATATGCTCCTAATGTTGTGTCTGATGATAGGTCTAGAATTAGTAAGTTTTTGTCTGGGTTAGTTGATAGCATGATCAATGAGCGTAGGATCGTGATGTTGATTAAGGAGATAGACTTGTCTAGGATGATGGTCCATACTCAACAGATTGAGGAGTAGAAGTATAAGAAAAGAGAGAGAAAGAATAAGAGAGCCAAAATAAGTAGCTTCAGTTTTGGTCAGCCGAGGTCGGAGGGTGGTAACCATCCTCAATTCCATTAGATATATTTAGCCCCAGCTCCATCTTTATCTAGTGCACCTGCATCGAAGACCAAAAATAATAATCAGGATAGGGCGCAAGCCCTAAACCCTAGAAAAGTATGAACAATGGTTGCACAAATCCTTTTTGTTAGAAATATAGTAGAAACTATCTGGGTGTGTGTAGAGATGGCATTGATATATGCTTTGGGTGTGTCAAAGATAGGTCACAGGACCAGGGACTGCTCACAGAGTGGTCAGCAATGTCGGTCCATTTGTCCCCCAGTTCTATTCGGTCATCCGACTTAGCAGGGTGCCGCTTCTAGTGCCACCAGTGGGCTGTGCTCAAATAGAATTATGTACTTCAGTATCGATAGTATTAGGAAAGTACTCTTAATGTGGTTACTGGTACGTTACAAGTCTTTTATATACATGTTTATGCTTTATTGGACCTCAGATTTTCTCTTTCTTTTGCAACTCCCTACTTAGTTGTTAATTTTGGTATCAGTCTTGAGACTGTAGCAGAACCCTTAAGTCTTGATAGGATTAGGTGTTTTTGTTGTAGCCAGACAGATATATAGGAACTTTCCGATTATAATATCCCAGAGAGTCACTTCAGTTAATCTTGTGGAGTTAGAGATGACTGATTTTGATGTTATTCTTGGTATGGATTGGCTCCACTCATGTTATGCCTAAGTTGGAGTTGTTCATTTTTAGTTTCTAAATGAACCAGTCCTTGAATGGAAGGGTAGTACTTCAACATTTAGGGGTCATCTTGTTTCATACCTTAGAGCTAGAAAAATAATATCCAAGGGGTGTGTCTACCATCTTGTTCGAGTTAAACACTCCAATTCCGAGACTCCTATTCTTGAGTCAGTTTTGGTAGTGAGGGAATTCCTAGATGTGTTTCTCAAAGATCTTTCTGGAGTTCCCCCTGAAAGGGAAATTGACTTTGGAATAGACTTTTTTTTGATACCCAGGCTATCTTTATTTCGCCATATAGAATGGCTCCAACAGTACTAAAAAATTTGAAGGAGAAATTAATAGACCATCTAGAAAGGGGTTCATTAGGCCCAGTATTTCCCCATAGGTCGCTCCAGTCCTTTTTGTGCATAAGAAAGATGGTTCTCTCAGAATATGCATCGATTACCATTAGCTGAACAAAGTCACAATCAAGAATTAGTATCCACATTCCTAGAATCGGTGACTTGTTCGATCAATTTCAGGGTGCCAATTATTTCTTTAAGAAAGACCTCAAATTCGACTATCATCAGCTCAGAGTCAAAGAATGTGACATTTCAAAAATAGATTTTAGAACTTGGTATGGTTACTTCGAGTTTCTAGTTATGTATCGGGTAAGTTTTGGGTTTTTCGAATAAGGTTTGGACCACAATTGAATTTTTCGGACAGCAACTCGCCACGATTAGACCATGTCACGGTGAGTGTAGTGGTGAAGGAGCCACTGCATCGCAGTGAAGGGAAAATCAGCAATGGTCATTTCCAGTGACTTAGCATGATTGCACCGCGTCCCGGTGAGCATAGCTATGAGGGCATCACCGCATCGCGGTGAAGCCTTAATCGGTATTCCAATTATGAATTTTAAATTCAAAAGGGTAGTTTCGTGTTTTCCCCTTACATTAACACGAGATTTTGGTCCCAAAGCAGCATCTTTGCCTCATAATTCAAATTTTACTCAAAATTAAAGGTAATCTGTCTCAAGAACAAACCCTAACCCCTTCAACATTCAAGTTTAATTCTCTAGAAATCCACCAAGAACCCTTACTAATTCTTCAATTAAGGTATGCTAGATGTTGATTAATGGACCATTTTCACTATGGAGTTCAAGAATCCTATTTTCAAGTTCAATTATGATATTAACATGTATTTTTGAATTTTATCCATGAACTTACATGAATTTTGACTTTATACCATGTTTATAAGTGTTTTTCGTTGGGATTAATTCTTGACAAATTTGGAGAACAAAAATATCATGTTGAAATCCCTAACACATGATTTTAGTATTAAAGCTATGTTACCATCATATATATTAAACTAATTCCATGCTTTAACTCACGACCCCCCATGTAGAGCATTATAAGTTTAGTCAGTACATCATGTCAGTAAGATCAGTTCAGTCTAGTAATTAGAGTCAGTTCAGTTAGGAGTAGGATTTAGCACCGAGTAAACCCAGGGAAAGAGACTCACCTACCAGTTGAGGGTATGACCTTTAGTATCAGTCCCTGCATTCCAAAACTATGTATCTAGCGTAGGTTGAGACATTAACCTGCCCGTTGAGGGTTGACACATATCTCATTAGTGCCCTGCCAGTTGAATGTGACCCTTAGTCTTTTGGGATAACATTTTAGTGGATCCACACAGCCAGTGTTAGTACCCGTGGCACGGTACTGACACCCTTCCAACTAGGGTTATAGGTTGGACCTTAATTTACCTTATTGGGGCATGTCGGTTCGATGATATCTCCCATAGTATCAATCCAGTGTTCAGTTCAGAGTTCAGCTTTTAGACTTGCTTGACCATGGCATACAGTTATTTATTGTTTAATATCAGTATTTTTAGTGTTTCAATTTACAACCTATTCCAGTATCATGTCATATGGTTGGTCATGCATTCTCAGAATTTATAGTATTTCTCGCGTATTATACATCAGTTATCTCATGCTATGCGCTCAGTTAGTATCATTTATTCATATAAACCATGCACGTCATCCTAACCTCATTTAATTTACCAGTACATTCAAAGTACTGACTGCATACTCGTTTCTTGCGCTATAATGTCTCATACCATAGGTTCGGATGCTCAGGTTCTCGACCGCACCTAGACCTCCCCAGCACATCTGCAGTAGTAGCAGTGGTGAGTTCTCATGTTTCAAGGACCATTTATGCTTATTTCAGTTTAGTTTAGTAGTTAGCCGAAGTTAGTTGGGTATTTGTCCCATCAACTCCACAGTCAGTCAGTTAGAGGATTTTGAACACTTTCAATTAGTTATTCTGTTATCAGTTGTTACTTACAATTTTACAGTAGTATTTTTAGACAAGCGTTTTCTGTATTTTGATTCAGTATTGTTTTTATATTTAAAACCTTATGGCATTGTCAGTTGAATTCCGCACATGTTCTCTATTATTTTATTCAGTGCTCACAGTAGGTACCAACATAGGTTAGCTTGTAGTCCTTCGAGGCTGTAGGCACCATGTGGCATCCAGGGTATACTCTCAGGGCATTACAGATATAGTAAGACTTCATAACAATTCTTCAGAATATATATATATGTGCTTGTTCCAATTCATTTGCTTCAAGCTCACATAGATCTTTAGCTCCTAGAGATTTTCTAGGTTGAAAAAATATAGATAAACCTTTACCTGAATTTTTAAACTGACATCATAATTTCATTCTGGCCGATTGAATTTTGTGTCAATTCTATGCAGATAACTTGAACATAAAGTCATACATTCATTTCAAGGTAGCCCTCTGCAATAGAACCTTTAAGAAATGCCTTATTATTAATGAGAGATTTCAAAAAATATAACGATCGCTCTATAAGTACATCCACCGATAATGAATAGGCCCAACAATCTTAGCTTCATCGGCTAAATGAATAGGCAAATGGACCACGACATTAAAAAAATAAGGAGGAAAGACCTTTTCTAACTTGCAAAGTGTAATGGAAATTTGCTCTTTAATATGTTTCAACTCATAAATCCTCAACTCCTTTGATCCAAGAACACAAAAAAATAAAGACAACTCAATTAGAGGTTCAGACACTTCTTTTGACAACATACCATGAAGTGCATGGGGGAGTATATGCTTCAAAAGAACATGACAATCATGACTTTTTAAATCAGATATCTTGTGTTCTTTCAAGTTAACACATTGAGAAATATTAGATGAAAATCCATTCGAGGCCTTTAAATTCTTCAAGAAAATACATAATTTATACTTTTTTTTCAGGATACAATATGTAGCATACAGTTGGAACTTCGACTTCATTCTCTTTTTGGATAGGGTGCGATTTGGTCTAATGTTCATCGCTTGCAAGTCTAACCAAGTTTTAGTTGTATCTTTTGTCTTTCGTTTGACATTCATGAATGTCCGAAAAAACTATCACATATATTTTTTTAATATGCACAACATACAAATTATGTCGCAACAAGAGATATTTCCAATAAGGAAGTTTTAAAAAGATACTCTTTTTGTTCTAATTATTCTTTTACTTTTCGTGTGATATCTTCCTCCTCTTCTTAGGATCCTTTGTTAATGGTTTCCCTTTGAGATCTTGCACTTGATTAACTATCTCAATTCCAGGACTTATTTTTGTTGGGTGCCTTTTCTCTATTGTACCATCAAATGACTTCGTGTCATTCCTCCATCCGTGACTTAAAGAAAGGTAATGTCAATGACTGATAAAGCACTCCTTCTTACAATTAATCAATCAAACTGAGGAATTGTCTTTATTACAAGATGGACATGCATGTTCTTCTTTTGTACTCCATCAACATAAATTTTCATATGCTAAAAAGTCATTGATAGTCCATAACAAATAATCTGACCACTTAAAATATTGTTTAGTTGGTGCATCAAATTTTTCAATACCAACTTCCCATAACTCTTTCAATTCCTCTAGCAGGGGTTGAAGATATGTATAATTGCATCTTCGGGACTACTTGAACCAGGAATAAGCATTGATAAAATAAAGTTTTTCTATTTCATACACAACTAAAATGGTAAATTATAAGGATTAAGAACTACGGGCCAAATGCTATATGAGGTTTTGGAATTTTGGAATGGTTGGAATCCGTCACTAGCAAATCCAAGTCAAACGTTACGAGGCTCAACCGCAAATGAAGGATATAGTTCATCAAACGACTTCCATGCCATTGAATCAGCTGGGTACCTCATTATTCCATCATCAACTTTTTCATCCTTATGCCATGTCATTAGACAAGCTGCCTTTGTAGACATAAACAACCTCTGAAGCTTAGGCTTTAAGGGAAAATAGCGTAAAGTTTTTTAGGCTACTTTTTTTACCCTTTTTATTCTTTGTCTCCCCTCTATGTGTATCTTATTTCCATCTGGATGCACCACAAATTTTGCAAGAATTGAGTAAACTATTCCCCTTTCAATATAACATGCAATCGTTAGTACAAGCATCAATCTTATTGTAATAAAGCTCAAGCTCTCGAATTATTATTGTTGCCTCATAATATGAATTTGGCAAATTACCTTCATCAGGTAACAACTCCTATTTTAATATTTTTAATAATATAGTAAATGACTTATTGCTTCAATGACCTATACTTTTGATGTGAAGCAATTTAATCAAAGAAGAAAGCTTTGAAGCCTTTGGGTTATGATACAATAGCTGCTCAAAATCCTTCAGAAGGCTATAAAACATTTTATCTTCAACATTTGGTTCCTCCTCAAGTTTATCATCAAAACCAGTGTGTATCTCCTCCACATTTAGTATTAGGATATAAATCTCTCAATAATTCTTCTATTTTATCTTCATTCTCACTCTCAAAATCTTCTACTTCATCATCTTCCTCATCTTCAGATTCTGATAGTGGTTCACCTAATTATTTTCCGTGGTGACACCAAAAGGTATAATTTTAAATTATTTCATGAACTTTCAAATGTATCTCAATCATTTTATGAGTTCCTAATGTTGTATTACAATACTCGTAGATTTCGTCGATCTGATTATGAAGAGAAATTTGCATCCATTGCTTACTAGGTTCCATAATATTAAAGAATACATAAAAATTAATTAAAAAAATATAAAGAATAAGAAAAATAATTAGATTCACATTACTTGTTACCATCAGATGATCATATCATACTACATTAGCTATATGATCATACTACCCAAATAAGCATATAATCATCATAGACCAACAACATTTAAACAGCTCATGTGCTTTGAGCATAACACAACAAAAAGAAAAAAGATAAAAAACCTAAGATAAAAAAATAATCAAAAATTAATAAGGAACATTCAATATTAATAAGAAACATTCAGTATTTCGTATGGACCGAAGAGAAATAAGAGCTCTCCAGCACCATTGTGACCTATCCTTTAACAAATATTGATGAGATAATAGCAAAAGTTAACTATAAAAATTGGGATGTGCAACTATCTAACAAGGGAACACTTTTAAGTTTACTAAGATTACACAAGATATGGGTGACTCCACAGCTCAAGAAGATGCTACTTAAGCAGCTTAAAAAATTTTGACAATTTTCAAAAATTTATTACTTCTGCCTCTGTGCTTTCATTCAAAGGATTTTTACTTCACTTTCTTCTTTTAAACTGATTATTACTTTTGTTACCGTACCCTCTATGTGTTCTTTGAATATATTGTCATCTTAATGTTTAGTTACCATGCATATCATCTAAGTCAGAAATAATGCTTCTTCGATTTATGATTGTTATTGCATCATAAAAAATAAACAATGTTACTTGTAGAGGGATTGTTACTAGATGTTGATATATGAATAGAACAGTTAGGTTCTTAAAATGGGAGATAGATATGGGTAACTCAGATGTTGATATACACAACATCTCAACCTCACCCTTATGAGTTTTGAAACTTTATCTGGGCTTCACATTAACATGTACCCTATCAATGTGGTTCCAAATCTTGAGATGTTGTCCAACATTATGTACTGTAGCACTGGAAATTTTCTCACTACCTATCTAGGACTCCCCCTAGGTGCTAGTCACAGATCAGCAGAGATTTGGAATATGGTCATCGGAAAGTTTGAGAAAAGATTAGCCTCCTGGCAACAATAATAACTTTCTCTTGGTGGTAGAGTAACAATCATCAATAGTGTTCTTGATAGCATTACAACATATTTCAAGTCTTTGTACAGAATACCAACAAAGGTTCAAGACCAACTCTACAAGTTAAGAAGATTTTTTTTGTGGGAAGGTAATAGTGAAAGTCACAAATTTCATTTAGTCAAGTGGGCCAAAGTAACTCTTCCAAAGCATCTAGGAGGTCTAGGATTAAAGTATTTAGAAATACACAACAAATGTATGTTAATGAAATGGCATTGGAGGTTTAACTAAGATAACCTGCCCTTTTGAAGGAGATTATCCTAGCCAAATATTATAGCACTAGCCATTGGTGCTCCATCCCAGTCCTAGCTCCTTATGAGCCTGGATTGTGCAAAGATATTAGGAGATTATGGGATAGTTCTTCCTCAACTCCTCCTTCAAAGTGGGAAATGGATCACATCTTCTATTTTGGAAAGATAAATGGCTCAGCTCTATCTTTCTTAAGGATGTATTTCCTTGGGTTTTGTATAACTACTAATCCAAATTCAACCATTGCTCAGAACTGGGAGGACAATGTATAGAATTTTCATCTAAGAAGACACCTAAATGACTAGGAAATTGAGGACATGATAGCTTTGATTAGGAGTTTGCAGAGCAGTCCAGTTCTCACTCAAAGAAGTGACACATTTAAGTAGGGAAGCAACAAGTGCAAACCAACTGATGAATTAAGTAAGGAAGAGATCATTGATGCAAATAAAAGTGCAACCCCTTCATATATTATTACTTCAAAATATGGTAAGGATATTATTGTTGTTCCTACAGCTCTAGCTGACGAATTAACAAAAAAAGCAAAGAAAGAGAGAGAGAGAGAGAGAGTTAAGGGCCAAGGCTAGAGCAAGAGCTAGGGAAAGAACTATGAAGAAAATCTGGACCCAAATTGAAGCACAAGGAAAACAGTTCAAAGCATCCCAGAAAAGGAAATAATAAAAACACAGAAACACAAGGAAAACTGAATGTATATTGCACGCCACATTTTATTTTGAAATAAAGCCGTGTTATCTTCTTTAATTGGCAAAATTTTGGCGTCATTGAACCACTTGAGGATACATATAAGAAAAACACAAGAAGATAAATTAGGAATCATTACCTTACGCTGGCAATTTTATGAATAAAAGGAATGACATGACATAACATACTGTCGGGAAGATAAGAACATTCTACTAAGCAAAAGCCAATGATCACCATAATTTTGAAGTTCATTATGGAAATAAATTTTATTAATACCAAACCTCAAGGTGTTAACCAACTTTTGATTAACTATTAAAGAGAGGCAATGCATTGACTCCAATGTTATCAAAGGCACTATAATGCGTTGATTTCATGAAAGCACTTTACTCATAGTATCATATTGGAGTATCAGTATTTTAAAATCAATGAATACAAGTGATAATAGTTTTTTTCAAATTTAAGTTATACATCAAACAGTATAAAATACTATCCATATCAGATAATCAGTCATTCCAGATTATTCAAATTAGTTATTCCAATCAAATAAGAATTCGTCATTCAAATTATTAGCAGAAAAAAGAGAGAAAAAAATTGCAGTGCATTAGAAATCAAATTTCAAATTTAGAATCGGGTTAAATATCACTTAATTAGTAACTATTCCATCCAAAAGGGCAAGAAAAGAAACTATTGAACACCAGAAAAAAATAAAAAACTTGAAAAAAAACTACAACCTATATACAACCTCAAATAGTGAAAAGAGTAAAGATAAAGGAAATAATTGATCGGAAGAAAAAATATGCGAGTTCATTACAATAATTTCGAAGAAACGAAAGAAATAAATTATTCAAAGAGGAGGAATACTTGAAATCGAGTTCTAGATGATGCAAATTAGATATTTAAAATTTTTTGACGAATAATATCGATGAATAGATCGATGAAGGGATTGCGACCAACGTGTGTTTGGAGCTAGAACTCGTGCAAAACATACCAATTCTAAAATTAAAGAATTTAATTTGATGAATAAACAACGTCGATGAATGATATAAGGATGGATGTTGCGACCAATAGCTACATGCGTGTGTATTGGAGAACTGGTTGAGCGCAGATTTTCCCTTTTCTTTTAAAAATTTCACTTTGTTTGCCACCCAAAATTTTGTTAAAATTATTTTAATGGTTTAGGCGATCGATTACAATTTTGGACTACTTATGATCAGTTATTAAGATTTTTAGGGGCCATATTTAATTTCTTCGTTGTAAAATATAAAATAAGGGATGAAATTAATATTTCATTCCAATATATATATACTTTAAGAGATGAGATTATTAACTCGTCCCTAAATATTGGTCATAAATAAGTCTTTTTCTTGTAATGTTAAGACCACAAGATTAAAAGGTATTTTGATACATTTGACATAACTTTAATTTAAGATCACAAGATTCAAAAATCTTCTTTATTTTCTTAAACTCCGTCCAAGTCAAAATACGTCATTCTTTTAGAAAAGGAGGGAGTATGTAATTTATTTCTAAATATATAAACTTTATACCTTTTAAAATGTTGAAAGAAAATTTACATCCAAATTTACACTCAAAACTAATTAATATAACTATCATACTGCGAACTAGGGTATATTACATAAAGTGGAGTAGAAGGAGCATAATTTATCACTGTATCTTCTTTTTTATTAAATTATTATCCAAAAATATTATTTGATCCTTTCAAACACACACTGAAAATCTAAGACTACATTAAAGAAGAATCAAGAATTAGAAAGTTGGAAGATAGAGAATAAAAAAGAGGTTGATAGGGAGACAAAGAGGAAATACATATTTTTTATAGTTATTAAAGAAGATATTTTATTAATGACTAATAATCTGTTGGGAAAGGCAAGGGCACAATCAAAAAGCCCAACAGAGTAGCAGTAGAAGAATACTTAAGTCAAAATTTTCCCATTCAATTTGAACCAAGAGGAGACAATAAAACCCACTTAAACAATGATAATAGCCAGCAAATAAATCAACGAAACGAATAAGACAAGACAAGAATAAACCAATCACAGAGAACACCAGGTTTACGTGGAAAATCCTTCAATCTGAAGAGTGAAAAATTATGGGATCAAAACCTCTACTATTATCACCAAGAGTTACAATATTATTCTCCAAAATGGCCACCAAACAAGTTCCAAACAACAAGCAACAACACAACAATATAACACCAAAACTAGAGAATAAAAAGGAGCACAAACACAAAAAATGCAACTACTATTTGGGAATGAAGAACAGGAGCTAAAGGGAACCAAATTTACTTCCGTCAGTTCCTAATAAAATATTGAGATGAGAGGAATAAGCTATCCAAAAATCAGATCAATCGGACAACAAATGAAGTGGAAATCACAATTTGAAGTTACAACTATGGTTGGAAAATTTGGGCGAAAAACTACTTTCTTTATCTCTTTTTGGCTGCTGAAAACTCTCTTTGTGGATGGTGAAATAAGACCTAAAAACATCTATATATATGTCCCATAGTAATGGGCTTATGAGAAAAAGTGGCTTTATTTATCCACATAGGAAGGTATAAAGACCCATATCCTAACAATTTTCCCCCTCTCGACTATGTGGAGGAGACCGCCATCCCGACGATCATGCAATAATTTTCAAACTTTCCTCTTGGAAAAAATTTAGTCATCATGTCGGAACCATTGTCATTTGTATGAATCTTCTCAAGTTCAAGCAACTTAGAATCCAAAACATCCCGAATCCAATGGTATCTCACATCAATGTATTTAGACCGACCATGAAATGTAGAATTCTTACCAAGATGTATGACACTTTGACTATCGTAATAAAGCACATACCTCTCTGGAGAACAACCAAGTTTTCTCAAGAATTTCTTCATCCAAAGAAATTCTTTACAAGCTTCAACGTCAACAATAAGTTCAGCTTCTGTAGTAGATAGAGCAACACATTTTTGTAACCTGGATTGCTAAGATACAGCTCCCCTTGCAAAAGTAACCAAATACCCTGAAGTAGACTTGCGAATATCAACATCACCAGCCATGTCTGAATAGTATAACCATAAAGAATAGTCTTCCCTGTACCCAAACACAAACTTAGACTAGAAGTGCCACAAAGATATCTCATAATCTACTTTACAGCATTCCAATGTTCTCTTCCCTGATTAGAAAGAAAATGGATAACAATACCAACAGCATGAGCAATATCTAGTCTTGTACAAACCATTGCATACATCAAACTACCAACGGCTGAAGCATATGAAACTTTCTTCATATGTTCCTTCTCATCATCACCAGAAGGATACTGCTTCGTGCTCAATTTGAAGTGCATAGCTAAAGGTGTACTGACAACCTTAGCCTTATCCATGTTGAACTATTGAAATAATTTTTGAATGTACTTCTCTTGTGATAACCACAACTTCTTGGCCTTTCTATCACAGACAATCTACATGCCAAGAATCTGTTTTGCTGGTCCTAAGTCTTTCATAGAAAAGACTTACTCAAACCTTGCTTCAACTTTTGAATCCAGCAAGCATTATGACCAACAACAAACATGTCATCAACATAAAGCAACATATTAATAAAGTCACCATTAGAGAATTTTTGCACAAAAACACAATGGTATGAAGTAGTCTTCTTGAAGCCCTGCTGACTTATAAAGGAACCAAACTTCCTGTACCACTGCCTGGGAGCTTATTTCAAATCATACAATCTCTTCTTAGATTCGTAAACATAATTCTATTTTCCCTTGACTTCAAAACCTTCGGGTTGCTCCATATAAATTTATTCATCTAAGTCACCATGGAGAAAAACAGTTTTAACATTCATTTGCTCAACCTCTAAATCTAAACTTGCAGCTAAGCCTAGAACCATGTGAATGGATTACATCTTCATAATTAGAGAGAATATCTCATCAAAATAAACTCCCTTTTTCTAGTAAATACCTTAACAACCAATCTAGCCTTTTACTGTAGGACTGGGTTACCATCTTCATGTTTCACCCAAAAAATCTACCTATTTTTTAAAGCTTTTTTGTCTTTAGGCAGCTTAACCAAATCAAAGGTATGATTATCATGCAAAGATTTAATCTTATCTTCCATAGCATCAAACCACTTTTCTTTTTCTTCACTTTCTATGGCTTCATCAAGACTCTCGGGTTCTCCCCTGCTAGTTAAGAGTACATACTCATTGGGAGAATAACGAGATGAAGGTATTCTCTGTCTAGTAGATCATTTGAGAGAACTCTATAGAGCATCAACAACTGATTGTTGATCAACCATATCAACTTGCACTGGAGCATCAACAATATCATGCTGGTCATTCTGAATATGATCTTCATCTTAATTACCAACTTGATTTCATCATCATAAAGATTTTCTTTAAAAACAATAGTCAAAGGAATTGGATCAATATCAACTAGGCTCTAACTACTCTGAGAATCAACCTTCTCAGCTTTGTCAAAATCTTTAATTGTTTGATCTTTACAGAACACATGTCTTCTAACAAGTTTCTTCTTAATTAGATCATAGAAATGATAGCTAAATTTATCTTGACCATAACCAATGAAGATACACTACCTAGTTTTAAAATCCATATTTGAACTTTCATCCTTAGGAACATGCACAAAGGCTTTACATCTAAAGACTCTAAGATGATCATAATAAACATTCTTACCAGACCAAACTCTGTTAGGGATATCACCATTCAAAGCAACGGTAGGAGCTAAATTGATAACATAAGCAACTCTATTAAGTGTTTTTTCCCAGAACGAATTTGTTAGCTTAGCATCTGAAAGCATATATCTAACCCTCTCAACTAGAATTCTGTTTATCCTCTCTGCTAAATCATTCAATTGAGGAGTCTTTGGAGGAATTTTCTAATGCCAAATACCCTGCTCTCTGCAAATCTATCCAAATGACTGATATACTCACCACCATTATTTGAGCAGATACATTTCAATTTCTTCCCTATCTGCCTCTCAAACAAGGCCTAAAAACCCTTAATTACATTAAGTACTTGATCCTTGGACTTCAAAGGAAATACCCAGAGATTGCGAGAATGATCACAAATAAAAGTCACAAAGTAAAGTGCACCACCATAATACTTTACTTTAAAAGGACCCCACAAATTAGAATGTACCAACTCCAGCAAATCAAGCTTTCTGGAAGGCAGACTCTGAAAATAAACACTTTTCTGTTTATCTGCTAAGCAATGAGCACACTTCTTCAACTTTGCTTGTTTCACTCCAGAAAGCAAATTTTTCTTAGCCAAACTATCAATACCATTCTTACTCATATGACTCAATCTTCTATGCCATAACTTTGATGAAGTATCATTCTCCATCAAGTTTACTGAGCCTCTAGAAGTGGAGCCCTGAAATACATATAAGTTAGACAACTTTTGACCTCGAGACACAATCATCGAACCTCTAGTAAGCTTCCATGGCCAGCACCAAAGGTGTTAACATAACCCTCATCATAAAGGTTCCCTATAGAAATCACATTCAGGCGAACATCTGGAGCATCCTCAACATTTATTGAGAACTAGTTTTGAACCATTGTTACTTTTCAAACAAATGGTTCCAATGCCAAGTACTTTAACTTCATCATTATTGCCCATTTTAGACATCTCAAAATTACCTAGATTATAAGAAGAAAATAATTCCTTCTTTGGCATAATATGAAAAATAGCACTAGAATCCACAAACCAGCTAGAATCGTCATGAACAAGATTAATGGCATTCTCACCACAAGCAAAAAGAATATCATCATTAGCAACAATGGCAACATAATTTTTATTATCGACTTCGTTCTTTTGATATCTCATATCTCTCTTATGCTTGTAACAATATTTTATGATATGCTCTTTTTTGTTGCAATAGTCACATGTAACATTCTTGAATGTAGACTTTGACTTACTTCTACTTTTATCTCTATCATTTGGACCTCTGGACTTGTTTCTCCCCCTTTCTTCAGTAACCAAAATATCAGAGTGTGAAAATGAAGAAGATGAGAATTGAGATCTTCTTATTATCTCTTCATTCAAGACATCTTCCATAGTTACAACACCACCGGGAGCAGAATTAGTCAAAGAAACTTGAAGAGTTTTTCAAGAATCTGTCAGAGTATTAAGAAGCCATAGTCCCTGAATTTCTTCATCAAACTTTACACCCATTCTGGACAGCTAGCCAAGGACACCCTAGAAATCATATATAGGATCAGAAATAGGACTGTCGTCTTTATACCTGATATTCATCAATTGCTTAAGCAGGAACGACTTGTTATTGCCAATCTTCAAAGCATAAAGTGTCCCAAACTTGTCTCACAAACTTCTGACATGTGTCTCATTCACAATATGATTTCTAACATTATATTCAATCCATTGTCTAATATAGCCACAAACCTGTAAGTACTTAAAATCTCAATCCTCATCTGCCATGGATTGAGGTTTAGTAGATGCAACCACAGGTAGATGCATTTTCTTGATAAATAGAAGATCTTTCATCTTGCCTTTCCAAGTATGATAATTACTAACATTTAAACACAACATCTTGCTCATATTTTTCTCTATCATTCAAATCAACAATCAACAACAACCAACTCTCTGATACCACTGAAAAGGCAAAGGTACAATCAAAAAGCCCGTCAGGGTATTAGCGGAAGAATACCCAAGTCAAAACTTTCCCTTTCAATTTGAACCAAGAGGAGAAAAGAAAATCCAATAAAACAATGATAATAGGAAGCAAATAAATCAACCAAACGAATAAGACAAGACAATAATAAACCAATCATAGAGAACACCAAATTTATGTGAAAAATCCTTCAATGTGAAGAGTGAAAAACCATGGGACCAAAAATTCTACTATAATCACCAAGTGTTACAATATTATTCTCCAAAATGGCCACCAAAAAGTGTCAAACAATGAGCAACAACACAAAAAGATAGCACCAAAACTAGAGAATAAAAAGGAGCACAAACACCAAAAATACAGCTACTGTTCAGGAATAAAGAACAGGAGATACAAGAAACCAAATTCAAATATTGAGATGAGATGAGCAGGCTGTCCAAAAATCAGCTTAACCGAACAAGAAACAAAGTGGGAATCACAATTTAAAGATGACAGCTGTGCCTGAAAAATTTGAGCGAAAATCAACTTTTTTTTCTCTCTTTGGCTGCTGAAAACTCTCTTTGTGGATGGTGAAATAAGACTCAAAAAGATCTATATATATGTCCTATAGTAATGGAGCTATAGGTAAAAGTGAGTTGGTCCAAATTGGACTTTATTTATCCACATAGGAAGGGATAAAGACCCATATCCCAACATAATCTTATTAAATAGTAGTGGGGCAGCAGGCCCAGAATTAATATTGGATACCGAGGTGGTAGCAAAACTAGAAGAGATAACGACATCCTTACAAAACACAAAATTAGCAGTAGCTGTATTAGCACAAATTGCAGGAGTAATAGTAGAATTAATACTAGGGTCTAGATGGATTGACTGCTTAAGCCTAGCAAAAGTAATTTTTCTTTTATCTATGTTCAGAACTCATTCCATAAACAACGACGAAACTTCATATTTCCTAACATGATCATAATCAGTAGATAGCGCTTCCTCCCTAGCGAGGATATCCGCTGCTTGATTTGTATAGCTATGCTGAATGGGTGGGTCCCCTAACCTACAGATTAATTCTCTACATTTATTTATAATGTTAGCATACGTTGGATGAGCTTTTTGAATATATGAGATCATTACCTAGGAATCCATGCTTATAGTGAGTGAAATAAAGGAGTATTTGTAAGCGACACGCAACCCAATATAATAAGGCTAATAATTCTGCGTGAGTGTTATTAATAAGCATATAACTTTCCATTAGTTCCTTCACCCATCTCCTCTTTTGATCTCTAATCAGCCCCCCTACTCTTATCCGTGTTTAAGAGTAGGAATTATTAATTTCATGTTTCCGTATGCATGGCAAATTCTATTGCTCATAATAATAGTAAATTTGTAGGATAAGGATTATTTAGGCGTTTATGGTAGTTTTTATTTCGAGTGAGCCATATAATCGAAAGACAGAATGGAAAAGTAGTATCCCATTTTAGAATGTTACCTAGTATATTAAGATTAGATTTTCTAATTTAATCCAATTAATGATCCGTAGAGAATTTTATCTTCTCAATTTGATTACTCATACCTACTTTTCTATGAAAGGATATAATTTTCCTACAAAAAAGGAATATGTGTTCTATTATTTTTGGTCTCTCGCAAGTATAACAACTTTTAAGCTTAGATAGTTGTATGCAGGAAGTCTATTATGTTTCCATAACCAAAAAAAACTTATTTTGTTTGGGCAATGAAGTTTTCATATCCATTTAAAAGGCTTTTTCGGACCTGCACTTAGTATTTTACTATTTTTAATAAGCCAGTGGGCTGATCCTGTAGAGAAAAGTCCAAAAGTTGTGTGTTTCTAGGATGGTTTATCATTAGCATTTTGTTTGTTGGAAACATAAACCCCTCTAATAAGGATGGCAATTTCATGAGCTAATGTCATGACCCGAATCAGGGTTTTGGCCGTGACGGGTATCTCAAGTCCACCGAACACCAGAGACCACCCCCTTTGTCTATTCAAATGGAAACATAATACACCTGTCAACGACTGAATTCTGAACATATAACAAGATAAAATAAATAAAACTTAAAGTCTATGTTATATCAGCCAACAATACCCAACCGCAATAATATCCACAAAGTCTCTAACTAAACCGAAAATCAATCTAAGTCAGGACATGCCCCCGAATCTGACAACGACAATGACAATGATAATGTTAATGATAATGTGAAGTCTTGAATTCTACTTAAAGGAAAGAAACTGGTGGAATGATCAAAACTTCCAGAGAATGGAAGCTCACCACTTTACCGCAACTATCCGACGAACTGTGCCAATCCAAATAACTCTGCACAGGAAATGTAGAAGCATCTCCAGTGCCTACATCGTATGGGAATATAACATCCGTAGATAATTAGTGGGTTGAGCAGTAACATGTAACTCAGGGATAGGAGATAAAATAATGTCAAGTCAAACCCAATTCAAATCCATGTGAACATCATCATATACATACATAAATATATACCGAAATAGGGAACAAGACTCAGCATGGAGTAAAACATTATCCTGGACTATGTAGCTCAACCGTCATAATAGGCAACCACAGGCTAAATATGTTCAGTTACCCTTCTAAAAGGGTTCCTGTAACTCCCTAAAACCTAGTCCCGAGACGTCACACTATGCTCAAGACTAAGAGTAGCCTTAAGCTAACCCTGTCAGCCTGTTACTAAATCTGAATCTCATAATAAAGGAAATATAGACACAAGAGCCATTCTAAATACAGAAAACTGTCTGAATATAATATATGAAATAATGTATGAAATCTCAATACTGAATAAACTGAATAAAAAATAGTAGTCTGACAAGACTCTACTAATAATACTAGAAAATCACAGGGACAGACCCCCAGCTGGGACAGACCCCCAGCTAACTTGAATTGTCTGAAAAGAATACTGAATCATATAAAACTACTGAGCTGCAGAATCTGAATGAATAAGCCCCCGAACTATGAGGACTCACCAACTATAGGATATAGATGAAAATGATCGAACTACTCACGCTGCTGATACTGAGCACCTAAACCTACATTATAAGACAATATAGCACATAGACGTATATGTGGATCAGTACTTTGAGGATGTACTGAGTATTTGGGGGTGCAATGCATAAGTAAAATATTATCTCATCATCATAATTTATAAAACAATGCATGCTAGATGTAAATGACTCACATAAGATGGAATATCTAAAATACTGAAATAATAAGAAACAAATCATACTTTATAAATCTAATGAGTCATAACATTTAGTTCTAAAAGATGTACTTGTGTTCTCTCTTTAATCATATTGTCTACGTGTAGAAAGGATTCGCTCTTAAATCTGAAATCTGAAAGCTAAAATTTGTAACTTTTATCTTTCTGTAAAGCATAATCTAAATAAAGTTGTGAGCGTTTACACTTAGTTTTCTAAAAGCTTTCTGTTATTCTTTTCTGCTGAAACTATTTTGAAAATCCTTACCATTAAGCTATAAGAAAAACACTTTATCTTAAGGCTTTAGGGAGGTTCTTCTAACCGACATAAATCATGCAAGCTACATGAAGTTCAACGTCTAGTCCTCCTAAGAAAGAAACCTCACGTTGGGGAGATGTCTTATACTCTTGTCAGGGAGTATAACCTCAGTTTAAGTGATCACTATCTCATCCCACTATGGGCACTTTAATCTTAATTCTACGTTGGCATATAGTTCTGGGATGTGAGACCTTGGAATCATACTCAACTCGGTGCTAAATACTACTCCCTTTAGTTTTCTACGCTTATCTTATTGGAAATCCACTTTAAAACTAGCATAAGGGTTTATTATGAAACCAATTATGCACTTATCTGAATCAATCTGTAAATGAAGCTATTTTGCTTTCTGTAATCTGTAATAAATCTGTAAAGTGGATTCTAAAACTTATCTAAGTAGCATAAGATCAAAACTTTATTGTAAATCTGAAATAATCATCTCATAGGATGCTTAAAGTATCATTTTTCTTGAAATATCAATATATAAACTTGGGGCTTAGTAACCCATGCATCAAACTCATGTCAAAACATCATAATAATCATGCTTGATAGTGAAATCAATGATAATTAAACTCAAAATCTGGAAATTACTGCCATAAGCATGAAAACATAAAAATAGACATGTTAATTATCTTCAAATTCTCTTGAAAACTCATAATCTTGCAAATGGCAATAAACGGTATGAACCCTAATTCAAATCTAATGTATAATCATTCAAAATCATATGAATTTTAAATAAAATCTTGGTTTTGGGCACAAGGATGGAAAAGAACCCTTGTTCATAAACCCCACATACCTTGATTGATGATTAGATGAAGAAACTTGAATTATTGATTCTTATTTGAGTTCTTAAAGATGAGTTCTTGATTTTCTTGTCCTAAAAATCCTCAATCTTAAGCTTTCTTGGAGAAACTATGGAGGATTTTGATTTCTTGAAGAAGAAGCTTTAGAGCTCTAGGATTTTGCTTTGAGAGAGAATGGATGAAATTGGACATAAAGTGCCTTTAATATGATTAATTCCTTATTTTGGACAAATTGGGGCCTTGGGGATTGACCAAAATACCCCTATTAAACTCTAAGTCGAAACTGAAAAATACAATATTTTTTTGAACTGATAGGCCAATGCGATGTGCCATTATCGCGGTGGTACACTGGAATTTGAAAAATTGGGAACTAGGTAGACTCTGCGACGCGGAGCCATTTTGGTGCCCCTTTGGAATGCTATTTTGGCCACCAACGCGACGCGGTAAGATCACGTTGGGCTACCAGATTTTGAAAAATGGGAAAATGGATCACTCCACAATGTGTCAATATCACGGAGGTCCACTAGAATTGACGATTACCATTTTTTCCTTCTCCGCGATGCGCTTAGTACCCAAGTGGCACACTGTCAACTTAAAAATACCATAACTTTTCAACCGAGCATTGAATTTAGGCAAATTTGGTATCGATGGAAATTTTATTCAATTTCCCACACAATGGAAGGTCTAAATTTGGAAAATTTCGTATGGAATAAATATTATTCACTTTGGAAGCTGTCCCTTAACATTCTAAGAACAAATTTAAGCTAGGAAAAAATATGGGGTATTAGAGCCCCAGTGCGTATTAGCTGTATGAACCGGAGGTATTAAGAAAGACTAGGGAATGCCACGAACCCATATCTATACAATATACATGTAAGAACCCACAAAATCCTAGTTATTTCTATCCTAAACAACATGCCAAAAATTTCTAAGTGTCAAGACTTAGAATCATTTTTAGCCTTCAAGATTGGAAGATCTTATTTTCAACCTTTCTGACCTTAGTATGTCGATTTTCAAATTGATTCATGATCAAGATCACTTGTAGGTCATCTCAGGCGAGTTTCAAATTTTTTAGACTAACGTAAGGGTTAGTTTGGATGTCTAAAATAGCAAGGGGTCGCGATAGGCTTGTGCCGTGAGGGCTACTTGACCCGAGCAGGGGTTGTGTCGCTATGGGGACCCCATCAAACATTAATTTATTTGGGTTTGTAGGGGAAAATGGGTCCTTTTCCCCTTACATTATTCAGCCTTAATACGAAATTTAATATCCCAAAGGACTAAATACACTCATTGTTCTCAAATTTACTCAAGAACAAACTCTAGGGCATTCAATTTCAAGACCAACCATCAAGAATACACCATCAATCTTCACGAATTTGATTACCAAGGTTTTTTAGGTGTTCATCCTAGGATTTCCTTCCACCCTTAGAGTTTAAGCACCTCTTTTAAAGCTACCAGATGATTGCTTGTATGAATTTCATGTTGAATTTGATTGTATTCATGATTATGATGTTATTTGAGTTTTAATCCATGATTTATTACAAGTTTTATGTGAATTAATTAACATGAGTGTAGGGTTACGTGGATTTATGTTAAAAGCCCCTTGAATTTGTGAGTTGGAATTGTGATAATGATACTTGCATGTTGATTATCATCATGTGCATAAATTATGTCCCCAAGTGTTTGATAAAATGCTCATGTGAGTTGAATAGTGAAATCATAACATATTAGCATGTACACAAGTTTATACCATGCATGTATTTGATAAAATGCCTCAATGGATGAATTGTGACAAAGTGGCTAGTTATCATGCTTTTAAGATTTAGCTATGTCTTACTATTTATGCTATCGAGTCCTGGGGGTATTCAATACCCAAAATCTGGCTGTTTACTTAGAATTTTATTAGCTACAGAATATTCTCAGTAATGTCATGGATAGTAGTACTCAGTCAGTTACAGAACTTAGTGTATCAGTCAGCTATAGAACCCAGTGTACTTAGTCAGTTAACAGAACTCAGTAATCTCAGTCCAGTTCAGTTAGATAGCACGATCGGTAACAGTTCAGTCAATCCTAGTATAGTCTAGAAATTAGTTCAGTATCTATTTAATTAGGATTAGGAATCAGCACCGAGCGAACCAGAGATGGGGGCATTTCTGTAAGTGGAGGGTTTGACCCTTAGTAGCAATTCCTGTGTTACAGAACTATATAGCCAATGTAGGTTAAGATATCTTCTTTCCAGATATGGGTTGATACTTCTCGTAAGAGTTTTTCTGCCAGTGAGGGTTGACAAAATATCTTCCTACCAAATAGGGTTAACTCACAGCCATTGTTAGTATCCCTTGGCAAGGTGCTAACACCCTTTTAACTTGGGTCACAGGTTGGACCTCAAATCAGTTTATAATCGAGGTATGTCGGTTATATGAACACTCCCACATTTATATTCTTAGTTCTAGACTCAGTATAAAAACCTCGGTTCAGTTTTCAGAATCAGGACTGTCAGACACAGTCACACAACTCAACATGAAACTAAGTTCAGTTCCACAGAATCAGGACTGTTAGAAATTGTAATACCTCATATTTCCCTAACTTAAATTAACCCTCTGTACATAGGTTACCCTATATAAAATTTTCGATTAGAGAAAAACTTAGGGTTGCCTAGAGCCGACAGAAATCGTATGCAGATGTGAGGAGAAAGGATCTCGACTTTGAGATTGGTGATTTTGTGTTCTTTAAAATCTCTCCCATAAAGGAGGTAAAGAGGTTTGGAAAGAAGGGAAAACTTAGTCCCCGATATATCGGTCCATACAGAATTCTCAATCATTTTAGAAAGGTAGATTGTGAGCTCGAGTTGCCTTTAGATCTAGCTTTAGTACACCCTGAATTTCACATCTCCTTGCTAAATAAATGCATTGGCGACCCTGTAGTCATAGTTCCCTTAGAGGGCGTAGATATTTAGAATGATCTCTCTTTCAAAGAGGTTCCAGTCTAAATCCTCGATCATTAGATTCATAGACTGAGGAACAAAGAAGTTTCCTTAGTCAAAGTTCTTTAGAGGAATCAGTCTATTGAGGGGAATACCTGGGAAGCAGAAGTAGATATGCGGACCAAGTATCCTCACCTCTTCTCCACAAACTTAGATCCAGCTTAAGGTAACAGTCTTCCTTAGCATTAATCAGTTCAATGTTCAGTTACGACTATAATCTTGGTATTTGTTATCGTTGCATTTTCAGTCATGCATTCATGAACCAGTTTAGTTATGTACTCATGCATCAGATATGCATGATCAGTATGAAATTCCGCTTATCAGTAGCTTTAGTCATGTATTCCATGTGTTAGATATGCTTGTTTAGTATAAGAACTCAGCTTATTAGTAGTTTAGTCAAGTAGTCATGCTTCAGTGTGCATTTTCATTGTGTAAACTCAGTCTATAAGTGTTTCTCAGCTTAATCAATCTCATTCGAGGATGAATATTCCCAAGGGGGAGATATTATAATAACCTGTATTTCCCTAACTTAAATTAACCCTTAGTACATGGGTTACCCGATATAAAATTTTCAAAATACTTAATATTTTTCAGTTTAGAGCGTGCCAATGCATAGAAACTTCAGTTAGCTTTCCAACGATATAAAATTTTCCCAAATCTAATACCAAGCGAAGAGTTAGAGCCATTTTTGTAAAGTAGTGTGCCAACTGGCACTTCAACGCGTCGCAGAGGATGACCAAATGGAAATTGTCAAATCCAGTGAGCCTCCGCAATATTGGCACATTACGCCAAGTCCTTAATTCAGAATTGTCCTTTTTCCAGTGTTCTAACGTGATCCCACTACATCGCGGTGAACTTCCAGGTCGCAACCAGTGTGGCAACGCGATACCACCGCGCTAGGCCACTGTGCATTTTCCCAGTTGTTAATTTCCAGAGATACGGCATGATAACACTGCATCGTGCTAGCATGCCAAATCAAGATTTTCAATTAATTTTGAGTTTTAAATTCCAAGGGATTTTAGGTCTTTTCCCCTCATTTCAGTTAGCCTAAATACGAGATTAAAGCCCTAAATAGCCTAATATCTCATCATTTGCCAATTTATCTCAAGAAAGAAATCATTCTCTTTCTCAAGATACAAACCCTAGCTCCAATAAATCAAGGCTAAACTTATAAAACTCAACAAAAACTCCAAGAAATTATCAATTCAGGTATGTTAGGTGTTCATCTATGGGCACCTTTCACCCATAGAGTCCAAGAATATTTTTTTTTATTAAACTACAAGCTAATGGAATTATCAATTTCCATGTTGAAATTGATTGTATGCATGTCTATGATGTTAATTGGGTTTCCAATCCATGATTATTATAAGATTCACGAAATTAAAATAGTATTTATGGGGAATTTTATGAATTGCATGCTAAATCCATGAAATGACATGTTTGGGCATTGTAGTTGCAATGTTTATATGTTTTCCATTATTATGAATAGTAAGTTGTACTCCCCAAGTGTTTGATAGAATGTCCATGTGAATTAAATGATGAAATCATGACATGCTAGTATATGTATAAGCTTATGCCCTATAAGTGTTTAATAAAATGTCTCTATGAATGAATCATGGACAAGTGTACATTGTTATGTCTTTCAAGATAATGTTATGTCTTCATTTATGCTGTCAAGTTCTGGGGGTATTTAATACCCAATAATTTAGCTGTGTACCTAGTGCCAGTGTCAATTACAAAATAGAACCAGTCATGTCCCAATCAGTAGAATCCAGTCAGTTACAAAACTCAGTAAACTCAGTATCAGTCCTGTCCAGTTTAGTATACTCAGTTCAGTGTCTCTTAGTTGGAAGTAGAATTCAGCACCGAGTGAACCCAAGGATGGGGGCTCACCATCCAGTAGAGGGTGTGGTCCTTAGAAACAATGCTTGCATTCCAGAACTACGTAGCCAGCATAGGTTGAGACATCAAACTTACCAGTTGAGGGTTGATGAGGTGTTTTACCTGCCAGTAGAGGGTACTACCATTCTCATTTAGGGCATCTGCCAGTAGAGGGTGACTTTTCAGTTTCTTTACCCATGGCACGATACTAATACCGTTCAAAATGGGGTCACAGGTTGGACCCCAACTCAGTTATCTTATTTAGGCCATGTCGGTTAAATAATTACCTCCCACAGTCTCAGTTTTAGTCTTCAGAATAAAACTCAATTCAGTTCTACAGAATCAGGACTGTCAGATACAGTCAATCAATATCAGTAACTCAGTTATCAGAAACTTCAGATATCAGTTACTTAGTATCAAAACTCAGGACATAGCTTCAGACAAGCTCAGTCATAGTATGTATTTATATGCACAGTAGTGCATTGCATACTCAGTATTTACAGCAGTATCAGTTATTTATATACTCTCATGTTTAGTTACTATATCATTCAGTCAGTTATTGTTCACGTATATGAACCCTTGAATTTAGCCTTACCTCATCTAGAATACCAGTACATTCCACGTACTGATGCATACTTTTCCTTTGTGCTATGCTGTCTCATATCATAGGTATGAACACTCAGGTTCTCGACCATACATAGACAAATTCAGATACAGCCGGCAGTGTCAGAGTTAGTAGTGAGTTCTTATCTTTCGAGTATATTTCATCATTTTAATTTCTTAGTAGATGCGGTATTTCAGTAGATGGAGTTAGTTAGGGGATTGTCCCATCAACTCCACTTTCAGACAGTTCAGTTTAGAGGCTTTTTAGACTAGACTTTCAAATAGTATTCAGTTTTATAGATTCCTATTATCAGTTGATATTCTTTATCAGTATTTATAGATTTTGAACCTTATGGAATTTCACCCTATCTTCCATATTTATTACAGAATTATTACTCGATACTCACAGCAGATATCAGTCATGGATTAGCTTATGGTCCTTTGGGGTCATAAACACTGTGTAGCATTCGGGGTATAGACCCGGGGAATTATAGAAATAGTCACCCAATTATCAATAATTGAGTTATAAGTGATCTCAGTTACAGTAAAGTAGATTTACACACAACATTGCATAATTAATAATTACAGTAGTTTCAGATATACATGTACTCTCATTTAATTATATTCATGTTACTCAACCAGTTATTGTTCATGCATATAAATCCTTGCATATCAGCCTACCTCACTTAGCATACCAGTAAATTTAAAGTGCTGATACATACTCTTTCTTTTACGCTATGATATCTTATATCATAAGTTCAGATGCAGGGTTCCTGATCATACTTAGCAGCCCAGTCTATCAACGACAGATTTAGTGGTGAGTCCTCATAGTTCGAGGATAGAGTTATCATTTTAATATTTTAGTATTCAGTATATTCAGTAGTCAGAGTTAGTTGGGAGCTTGTCCTATTAACTCCATGTTAAAATAGTTAGAGGCTTTCCATCTAGAATATTTTAGACAGATATTTAGTTTTTATTATTATTATTCAGTGCTCATAGTAGGTACCAGTCATGGGTTAGCTTGTGGTCCTTCGGGATCTAAGCACCGTGTGGCGTTTGGGGTGCAGACTCGGGGCTTTACAAATTTAGTATCAGAGCCTAACGTTCTAAAGAGTCCTAGGAAGTCTGAAAGCCACGTCATGTAGAGTCTTGTGTATGGGTGTATAGCGCGCCATACTTATAGACAAGAGGCTATGAGGCTTTTTAGGAACAAGTTCCCTTCTTTCAGTATTCATATCATGCAAGTGAGAATGAGCTTAAGTTAGACTCTTTGTCTAATCCAATATTTCCTTCCATTTATAGAATATGCCTCCTAAAAGGACTAATGAAAGAATAACTGGAAATCAGCCAACACCTCCGCCCATTCAGACAGATCCCCTGGATGAGCATATCTCCCACACAGAATTAAGAACAGCTTTCACCACTTTGGCTCACTCTGTGAAAGCCCATAATGAAATCCCAGCTGCCGTTTAGGCTAACCCAGTGGCAAATACTACTGCAGTTAGAATTTAGGACTTCACCTGAATTAATCCTCCATTATTTACAGGGTTTAAACACGAGGAAGATCTAGAGAAATTTAGAAACTCATAGATATCATGGTGGTGACCTCCAGTGAGAGTGTTGAGTTAGCTGCATATCAATTATAGGATGTGGCTCTTACTTGGTTTAAGCAATAGAAGGCAAATAGGCGCGCCAGATGCAGGGCTCGTAGAATGGGAGGAGTTTGCAACTGCTCTTCTTGATAGGTTTTTCCCACTGGAGTTGAGGGAAATAAAGGTTTTGGAGTTTATAAATCTGAAATAAGGCAACATGACAGTGAAAGAGTATTCTCTCAAGTTTACTAAGTTATCTAGATATGCCCCTCAGGTGGTAGCAGATAGCAGATCTAAGAGTAGTAAGTTTATGCCGGGTGTATCTAGCAGTGCGGTCAAGGAGTGTAGTACCACAATACCAATTAAGAAGATGGACATATTCAGGCTTATGGTCCATACTTAGCAAATAGAGGAGGCTAAGAATAAGGAGAAGAGGAGGGAAACAAGAGAGCTAGAATATGTAGCTTTAACTTCATTCAGCCTAAGTTAGAGGGTGGTAATCGTTCTTAGTTTTACCCAAAATCTTCAGTTCCAACTCAGTCCTCAACCAGTGATCCAGTGCCAAAATTCATAGATGGCAATAAAGATAGGGCACCAGGCCCTAAACATTAGGGTAGTGTTAGCAGTGCCCGAACAAATTCTCTTTGCCAGAAGTATGGCAAAAACCACCAGGGTGTCTGTAGAGCTAGCAGTGATGTATGTTTCGAATGTGGCAAGCCAAGACTTAGGGTCAGAGATTTCCCTTAGGTGGGTTCACAGAGTCAGCATAATCATCTTCCAGCTTAGTCCAGTCACCCAAATCAGCAGGGTGCCGCTTCCAGTTCTACTAGTGGGCAACGCCCAAACAAACTCTATGTACTTCAGTCCTAATAGGATCAGAAAAGTTCTCCTAATATGGTAACTGGTACGTTATAAGTTTATTATATACATGTTTATGCTTTGCTAGATCTAGGAGCTCTTTTGTCCATTGTAACTCCTTATATAGCTAGTAACTTCAGAGTCAGTCCTAAAATCCTATCAGAGCCTTTCTCAGTCTCTACCCCATTGGGTAAATCCATCATAGACTGACGGGTATATAGGAAATTTTCGGTTATGGTATCTCAGAAGGTTACTTCAGTAGACTTAGTAGAGTTAGAGATGACAGACTTTGATGTCATTCTCTGCATAAATTAACTCTATTCATGTTATGCTTCAGTTGACTGTAGAAACAAAATTGTCTATTTTCAGGTTCCAAATGAACTTGTCCTAGAATGAAGGGGTAGTACTTCAGCACTTAGGGTCATCTTATTTCCTACCTAAGGGCGAAGAAAATGATATCCAAGGGGTGTGTCTACCATATTGTTTGAGTTAAGGATTCTAATTTCGAGACCCCTAATCTTGAGTCGGTTCCAGTAGTATGTGAATTCCCAAATGTATTTCTCGAAGATCTTCCCAGAGTTACTCCTGAGAGGGAAATTGACTTCGAAATAGACATTCTTACTGATACTCAGCCTATATCTATCTAGTCGTAGAGAATGGAACCAGCAGGACTCAACGAATTGAAAGAATAGTTGAAGGATCCCTTAGATAAGGGATTCATTCGGCCTAGTGTCTCCTCGTAGGTGCACCAGTTTTATTCGTGCGTAAGAAAGATGGTTCTCTCAGAATATGTATTGACTACTATTAATTGAACAAAGTCACAGTGAAGAACAAGTATCCACTTCCAAGAATCGATGACTTATTTGACTAACTTCAGGGCGCCAGTTACTTTTCTAAGATAGACCTCAGATTAGGCTATCATCAACTCAGAGTCATAAATTTGACATTCTAAAAATAGCTTTCAGAACTTGATATGGTCACTTCAAATTCCTAGTTATGTCATTTTGTCTTACCAATGCCCCAACAGCCTTCATAGACTTGATGAACCGTGTGTTTAAGTAGTACTTGGACATGTTTATCATAGTCTTTATTGCTGACATTCTTGTCTACTCCTGCAGTGAACATGATCATGCAGACCATCTTAGAATAGTGTTACAGACCCTCAGAGCCTATCAGTTGTTCGCCAAATTTAGTAAATATAAATTTTGGCTAAGATTAATAGCTTTCCTTGGTCATATCGTTATCGATTATGGTATTAGAGTTGACCCTCAAAAGATCGATGTAGAGAGAAATTAGCCAAGACTCATCTCTCCATCAGATATCAGGAGTTTTTTAGGTTTGGCTGGCTATTACCAACAGTTTGTGGAATGTTTTTCATCTATTGCATCCCTCATTTCCATATTGACTCAGAAGAAAGTCAAGTTTGAGTGGTTAGATTCTTGTGAGAATAGTTTTTAGGAGTTGAAGACTCGACTCACTACAACCCCAGTTTTGACTTTACCAGATGGTTCAAATGGGCTTGTGGAATATTGTGTTGCTTCTAGAGTTGGTTTAGGGTATGTTTTGATGTAGAGAGGTAAGGTCATAGCCTATGCCTCTAGACAGCTTAAGCCCTATGAGAAGAATTACCCTACCCATGATCTTGAGTTAGAAGTTGTAGTGTTTTCCTTAAAGAGTTGGAGGCATTATTTGTATAAGGTGGATATTGATGTGTTCATAGATCACAAATGCTTACAGTATGTGTTTTCTTAGAAAGATTTGAACTTGCATCAGAGAAGGTGGTTAGAGTTGCTAAAAGATTATGATATGAGTGTTCTGTATCATCCAGAAAAAGCCAATGTAGTGACAAATGCTCTCAGTAGGTTGTCTATAGGTAGTGTTGAACATGTTGAGGATGGTAAGAAGAATTTAGTTCAGGAAATTTATTAGCTTACCCAACTAGGTGTCTGCTTAGTCGATTTAGCAGAAGGTAGCATATGGGTGTAGAATAGTCTGGAATCTTCCTTAGTTTCCGAAGTAAAAAAAAAATAGGACAGAGATCCCAGTTTAGTTAAGCTAAAAGAGTCATTATAGAGTTTGTGTCAGTTCTCTACATGTCAGCAAGTTTAGATTGAGCATCAGAAGCCTAGCAGATCTATGCAGGAGTTCAGTATTCCCACTTGGAAGTGGGGGGAAGTGAATATGGATTTTGTGATGGGCTTGCCTCGTACTTGCCACCATTATGATTCGATTTAGGTCATTGTGGATAGGATGACCAAATCACCTTACTTTTTACCAGTTAATACCTCTTATTCAGCTGAGGATTATGCCAAGATTTATGTTAGAGAGTTGGTCAGATTACACGGAGTTTGTTGTCCATCATTTCAGATAGAGGTATGCAATTTATCTCTCACTTTTCAAAAACCTTCTAAAAGGGTCTTGGTACCCAAGTTTACCTCAGTACAGCCTTCCACCCTCAGACAGATGGTCAAGCAGAAAGGACCATACAGACTCCAGATGATATGCTAAGAGAATCTGCCACTGATTTTAAGGGTAGTTAGGATGACCACTTTCCATTGATTGAGTTCGTGTATAATAATAGCTATCATTCCAGCATTCAGATGGCTCCATTTGAGGCCCTTTATGGGAGGAGATTTAGATCTCCCATTGGATGGTTTGAAGTAGAAGAAGCCGCAGTGGTAGGGCCTGACTTGGTATTTGATGCCTTGGAAAAAGTTCAGTTAATCAGGGAAAGACTTAAAACCACCCAGAGCTGCAGAAATCATATGAAGAGGTGCGAATAAAAGATCTCGAGTTTGAGATTAGTGATTATGTTTATTTGAAAATCTCTCCTACAAAGGGAGTGAAGAGGTTTGGCAAGAAGGATAAGCTCAGTCTTCGATATTTCGGTCCTTATAGGATTCTCAATCACTTCAGTAAGGTAGCTTATGAGCTTGAGTTACCTGCAGACTTTGTATTAGTGCATCTAGTGTTTCACGTTTCCATCCTTAAGAAATGCACTGGTAACCCAGCAGTTGTAATCCTTATAGAGGGTATAGATGTTTAGAACAGTCTTTCTTATGAGGAAATCCCAGTAGAAATCCTCGATCATCAGATTTGCAGACTAAGGACCAAAGAAGTCTCGTTGGTAAAAATTCTTTAGCGGAATTAGTCCGTTGAGAGAGCTACTTGGGAAACAGAAGCAGACATGCAAATCAAGTATCCTCACCTTTTCTCCGCAAACTCAGACTTAGCCTAGGGTAATAGCCTTTCTTAGATTTACTCTATTCCATGCTCAGTTACAGCTACATAAAACTATCATATCAGTCATGCATTCTTGAAACAGTTTATTATGTATCATGTCTATAGAGTTTAGTCATGCTTTAGTTATGCATGTCAGTGTAAGTACAGCTCCTCAGTTACTCTCAGTTTAGTCAGCCTTATTCAAGGATGAATGTTCTCAAGGGGGATATATTGTAAGACCCCACAAAATCCTAGTTATTTTTGTCCTAAACAGCATGCCAAAGAAGGCCTCAGACATAGAAAGTTTCAACTAAGCGTCAAGACTTAGAATTATTTTTAGCCTTCGAGATTGGAGGATCTTATTTTCAACCTTTCCGACCTTAGTATGTCGATTTTCAAATTGATTCATGATCAAGGTCACTTGTAGGTCATCTCAGTCGAGTTTTGGATTTTTTGGACTAGCGTAAGGGTAAGTTTGGATCTCCGAAATTGTAAGGAGTCGCGATAGGCCCGCGTCGCAAGGGCCATTTACCCAAGCATAGGGTCACGCCGCGAGGGCTTCTTGACCCGAGTAGGGGTCGCGTCACAATGGGAACCCCATCCAACATTAGTTTATCTAGGTTTGTGGGGGCAAATGGGTTATTTTCTCCTTACATTATTCAGCCTTTACACAAAATTTAATATCCCAAAGGGCTAAATACACTCATTGTTCTCAAATTTACTCAAGAACAAACCCTAGGGCATTCAATTTCAAGACCAACCCTCAAGAACACAGCATCAACCTTCACGAATTTGATTACCAAGGCATGTTAGCTGTTCATCCTTGGGTTTACTTCCACTGTTGGAGTTCAAGAACCTCTTTTGAAACTATAAGATGATTGCTTTCATGAATTTCATGTTGAATTTGATTGTATTCATGATTATGATGTTATTTGGGTTTTAATCCATAATTTATTTCAAGTTTCATGTGAAGTAATTAACATGTGTGTAGGGTTATGTAGATTTATGTTAAAAAACCCTTGAATTTGTGAGTTGGAATTGTGATCATGATGCTTGCATGTTGATTATCATTATGTGCATAAATTATGTCCCCAAGTGTTTGATAAAATGCTCATGTGAGTTGAATAGTGAAATCATAACTTGTTAGCATGTACACAAGTTTATACCATGCATGTATTTGATAAAATGCCTCAATGGATGAATTGTGAGAAAGTGGCTAGTTATCATGCTTTCAAGATTTTGCTACGTCTTACTATTTATGCAATCGAGTCCTGGGGGTATTCAATACCCAAAATCTGGCTGTTTATTTAGAATTTCATTAGCTACAGAATATTCTCAGTAATGTCACGGACAGTAGTACTCAGTCAGTTACAGAACTTAGTGTATCAGTCAGCTATAGAACCCAGTGTACTTAGTCAGTTAACAAAACTTAGTGAGCTCAGTCCAGTTCAGTTAGATAGCACGATCAGTAACAGTTCAGTCAATCCTAGTATAGTCTAGAAATCAGTTCAGTATCTATTTAATTGGGAGTAGGAATCAGCACCGAGCGAACCAGGGATGGGGGCATTTCTGTAAATGGAGGGTTTGACCGTTAGTAGCAATCCCTGTGTTACAGAACTATGTAGCCAATGTAGGTTAAGATATCTTCTTTCCAGATATGGGTTGATAATTCTCGTAAGAGTTTTTCTGCCAGTGAGGGTTGACAAAATGTCTTCCTACTAGATAGGGTTAACTGACAGCCATTGTTAGTATCCCTTGGCAAGGTGCTAACACCCTTCAAACTGGGGTCATAGGTTGGACCCCAACTCAGTTTATAATCGAGGTATGTCGGTTAGATGAACACTCCCACAGTTATAGTTTTAGTTCCAAACTCAATATCAAAACCTCAGTTCAGTTTTTAAAATCAGGACTGTTAGACACAGTTACTCAGCTCAACACAGAACTAGTTCAGTTCCACAAAATCAGGGCTGTCATAAACAATCACCCTGTTATCTATAATCTAGTTATAAGTGATCTTAGTTATCGTAAAGTAGATTTACATGCAGCATTGCATAATCAGTAATTACAATATTTTCAGATATACATGTACTCTCATTCAATTATATTCATGTTACTCAACCAGTTATTGTTCATGTATATGAACCTTTGCATATCAGCCTACCTCACTTAGCATACCAGTGCATTCAAAGTACTGATGCACACTTTTTCTTTTGTGCTATGATGTCTTATATCATAGGTTTAGACGCACGAGCTCCTGACCTAACTTAGCCGCCCAGCCTATCAGCAACAGATTTAGTGGTGAGTCCTCATAGTTTAAGGACAGAGTTATCATTTTAGTATTTCAGTATTCAGTATATTCAGTAGTCGGAGTTACTTGGAGACTTGTCCCATCAACTCCATGTTCAGACAGTTATATGCTTTAAGGCTATAATATTTCAGACAGACGTTCAGTTTTCAGTATTTATTTATCAGTATTCAGTATTTGTTTTTCAGTTATCAACCTTACGGCAACTTCAACCTAACTTCCATATTTATTTCAGTATTATTATTCCTCACAGTAGGTACCAGTCATGGGTTAGCTTGTGGTCCTTCGGGGTCATAAGCACCGTGTGGCGTTCGGGGTGAAGACTCAGGACGTTACATTACAATTATATCAATAGTGTGAACCATGCACACAGGTCATCAAGACCAAACCTCACGTTAGCAAATATGAGTTTCCAATATAAGTCATCCAAGACCCACAACTTCACGTCTTAGCTACATAACCCCCATTAAACCTAATTTAAAACATGTTCTACCTAACCCATTTATTAACTAAGGAACCAACCATTAAAGCACACCATGGATATCGTCATATCCTTTCACTTGCAAGCTTATCTATATGTCATAACAATTACATTAGCTTGGGGGAATGTCTCGACCTCCTTTAGTTTATCAATTCAAATTTGGGAAATACCTCGATCCCCTTGTTCATTAAACCAAAACATAGACAACAAGGTCCTCAAAAATCATGTTAATTGTTTAACTTTTTATGCAATGCAATATCATAGGAGAATAAGTCAAACCAAGTGATAAATCATATTTCAGAACCAATTCCATAATATGGGTTGAGGTCACCACCAATTCAATTGTCAAAGTTAAAAAAAAATGGGGAAAATCACAATTCCCCAATTTATCCACGATACCCATGCACCCCAGAAGTTTAAAAACATAAACAAGGTATGGACAATCATATATAAACCATGGGAAATATTATTCAAAAAAAAAACATTCAAAACCCTAAACCCATGTTCCAAAACCAACATCAAAACCATATGAATAACTTATTTAAAACACATTCTTTTAAAAATAATAGTTGGGGAAGTGTAATATGGCTGAAATACAAAGATATATGAAGAGAAATCAACCCTTGAGCCTTTAGATGATTAACTTCTTGGAAACCCCAAGTTGCTTGATCTTGGGGAATTTAGAGAGTTTGAGAGAGTGTTTGGCGTGCTAAAGTGTTGAAAGTAACATCCCAAGGGTGTTTTATGATCGTGGGTATTAAGCTGGTAAAGAGGGAAATATCCAAAGTGCCCTTAATTTAAAAGTTGAAAAATTATCTCCAGTGACTACAAGTCACTCTGCAATTCGTAGGGACACGTTACGACTCGTCACCATGAGTCATAGGCAAGACAGTTTCTTGGGGCACACACACTGTTGATCCTATGACTCACCTCATACAACTCGTCAAGTGACCATAAGACTCGTAGGGCCCAAGTCGTATCCAAGAAAGGACTATTTGGGCCTCAACTGGTCACCCTACAATTTGTACTATGCGACTCATATAGAGTATTTACAACACATTGGGAGCCACTCGTAATAAGGATAGTAATGTAGGCAACCTTCACCGTACACCCTAAGACTGGGGTCCTACGACGTGTACTAACACCCTATGACTCGCAAGATTAGTCATAGTAAGGACAGTGAGTTCAAAACTCAAAAAAATTTCAAGGGTTAAAGTTTGGGGCGTTACAATCTCCCCCCTCCTCCTGGATCATTCGTCCTCGAATAATGAGTCAAGGATTTCATTAGCACAATTTAACACAAACCACACCCATACTTTCCTTTAACAAAGACAGAAAATAAAGATATCAAGAAAATTACAATTTCCTTTAACAAAGTCAAAAAACTAAGATGTTAAGGAGTACACATATCTCAAGAACGATTATCTGGAATGGGAAATAAGAATGGGTATATGGATTTTATGTCCTCTTCGGCATCCCAAGTAGCTTCTTTTAACTTTATGTTCCTCAATAGAGCCTTCACCGAAGCTATATCCTTCATCCTTAAACGACAAATATGCCTATCCAAGATCTCCACTGGGACTTCCTCGTAAGACAAGGAATCCAAAACACCAACACTCCCCAAAGAAATGACAAAGGAAGGATCACTCAAGCACTTCTTTAACATTGAAACATAGAAGGTCGGATGACTGGAACCTAAGCTAAAGGGAAAATCCAACTCATAAGCCACACTACCCATTTTCCTCAAAATACGATATGGACCAATATAACGAGGGCTAAGCTTCCCCTACCTTCCAAACCGCATCACTCCCTTCATGAGAGACACCTTTAAGAACACCAAATCATCCACCTCAAACTCTAACTCCTTTCACCTCACATTTGCATAGGACTTTTGGCAACTTTGGATGGTTCTAAGTCTATCCCTAATCACCTTTACCTTCTTCATAGCTTGGTGAACCAAGTCTAGACCAAACAACCCAGCCTCACTAACCTCGAACCACCCAATAGGAGACCTAAACTTCCTACCATAAAAAACCTCGAAAGGAACCATCCTAATACTAGAGTGATAGTTATTATTATATGCAAACTCTGTGAGAGGAAAATGGGCAACCCAACTACCCAAAGTCAAGCACACAAGACCTTAACATATCTTCCAAAGTCTAAATATTCTTCTCTTCTTATCCATCCTTCAGGGTTTGGAAAGAGGTGCTAAGGTTCACCTTAGTCGCCAAACCTCTTTGAAAAGAATACCAAAAGTGAGATAAAAGATGAGTACCTCGATCAAAAATAATGGAAATCGGAGCACCATGCAACCTAACTATCTCTTTAATGAACAATTTAGCATAGTCCTTAATAGAGAAATTTATCCTCATCCACAAGAAGTGAGCAGAATTAGTCATCCTATTCATGATGACCCAAATTGAATCCACCTGACCACAAGACTGAGGTAGACCAATAAAAATTCCATATTAACCACTTCCCAATTCCACACGGGCAACTCAATCTTTTGCAAAAAACTACCAGGCCTCAAGTGCTCCACCTTCACTTGTTGACAGACCAAGCACTTAGATATAGCCACATCCCGCTTTATGTTATTCCATCAATAAATCTCCTTCAATTTGTGGTACATCTTCGTCGAACCAGGATGAACAGTATATCTCGGCTCATGAGCTTCAACCAAGAATCTTTCTCGCAATCCATGAATATCAGGAACACACAATCTCCCTTAGTTCTGCAAGATACTATCAGCACCAACTTGATTCTCATTCACCTCAGCACCTAGAGATGACTTAGCTACCTATTGCACCATCATACCACCATCATCAAAGTCCAAGAGATAAACTCCAAGATTAGCCAACCAATGAATATCTTTTACCCATTCTCGCTTTTCCTCATCCACATAAGACAAACTTTCCATAGATAACATGCTAAGAGCATCAACAACCATGTTAACTTTACCTGGATGATAATAGAAATTCATGTCGTAATACTTGAGCAACTCAAGCGACCTTCTTTGCCTGAGATTCAACTTCTTCTGGGTGAACACATATTGCAAACTCTTATGATTTGAGAAAATATCAACATGAACCCCATACAAATAATGACGCTCGATCTTTAGAGCAAAATCCGCAACTAACAACTCCAAATCATGTGTTGGATAGTTCTTCTGAACCTTCAACTGCTTAGAAGCATATGCAACCACCTTGCCATTTTGCATCAACACACAACCTAGGCATCACAATAGACAACAATACCATTAGTACCCCTAGGTAGGGTCAAAACTGGAGCTGAAATCAATTTATCCTTTCACTTTTCAAAACTACCCTCACAAGCTGTAATACCTGGCTAAACCCAAGAAGCTCCAAATATTCAACCTAGTCAACGGACCAGAAATAGATGAGAAGCTTTCCAAAAACCTGCTATAATACCTGGCTAAACCCAAGAAGCTCCAAATATTGGTTGGAGTCATGGGTCTAGGCCAGTTCTTAGCCACCACAACTTTTTGTGGATCCACCAAGATCCCCTCACTAAAAATAACATAACCCAAATAAGTAACAATATTCAACCAGAACTCGCACTTAGAGAACTTTGCATTCAACCATTGATCTTTAAAGACTGTAATAAAATGCGGAGGTGATCGGTATGATCCGTCTCACTCTTGGAGAACACCAAAAAATCATCAATAAACACAATGACAGAAAGTTCCAGAAACTAATAGAAAACCCAGTTCATAAGATCAATGAATGCCGTTGGGGCATTAGTCAAACCAAAAGATATGACCAAGAATTCATAATGGTCGTACCGAGTGTGAAAAATAGTCTTAGGGATATCCACCTCCCTAATCTTCAACTAGTGGCAACCCAATCGAAGATCAATTTTGGAAAAGTCCTTAGCTCCCTGAAACCAAACAGATTAACAATCCTAGGAAGAGGATACTTATTCTTTACAGTCACCATATTTAATTGGCAATAATCTATACACATTCGAGGGACACATCCTTCTTACGCATGAACAACACAGGAGCTGCACACTAGAACGAATTAAACCCTTATAGAAAATCTTTCAACTTCTCTTCAAGTTCTTTCAACTAAGCGGAAACAATTCTATAAGAAGGGATAGAGATAGGATGGGTATCCGGTAGAAGATCAATCCCAAAATCTATCTCCCTATCGGGAGAAATATTGGTAAGATCACTGGGAAACACTTTAGGAAACTTACAGACCATAGGGAAAGATTTCAAGGAAGGACCCTCCGAGATAGAATCTTTAACATACATTAAGTGGTATAGACATCCCTTGGAGATTAATTTTTGCGCTCTAAGATAAATTATAAACATTCTTTTAGGAACTAGGGAACTACCTTCCCACTCAATCATTGGCTCATTCGAGAATTAAAAACTAACCCTTCGGGTCCAAAAATCAGGAGAGGTATAGCATGAATGTAACAAATCCATCCCTAAGATCACATCAAAGTCCAATATATCTAATTCAATTAGATCCACTAACATCTTCCTACCATAAATGGATACAACACAACCCCTATAGACTTGTCTAACCATAATATAGTCATCCATTAGGGTGGACACAAAAAAGAGATCAGGAATACACTCAGGACCAAAACTAAAATGAATAGCCATATAAAAGGTCACATAAAAAGGGTAGACCCGGGATTAAGCAAATAATATACATCATGAGAGAAGAGTTTTAGCATATGATTAACAATATTAGGGTATGCCTCAGAGTCTTGATGGGTGGAATGAGCGTACAGACAATTCTAACCAGTGCTAGAGCCAAAAAAAGCACCTTTTTGTATGGAAGCTGAAGAAGTAGTAACAGGAATCTTGTTAGCTCTATTAGCAACATATCCTGAAGGACAGGTTCTTTGAGTATGGCCAGGTTGGGCATATTTGAAACCCTTATTTCTCCCTAATTAAAAAAATCCATGATGCACCTACCTACAAAAATGACAAGGGGGATAAATAGAGTCGATTGAGCTCCAATGGCTTGAGATTAGGCACCTTGTGCCTTAAATCCACTGCTATTCTAGAAGAAATAATCACCAAATGGCTTAGGGTAAGGGGTTCAAGCTGTCACATAGGAACCAAAATTTTTCCATGTCTTTCTCTTGCCCCACTGCCTACTATCCTTACCACCACTTTGCCAACCTCTACCCTGCTCAGAATAGCTGAATTTCTTGCTCTGTCTTTCTTCTATTTTAGCCTATTTCTTCTTTTCCTCCCTAATCTATTGCATGTACACTACCAACCTAGAAATATCAATGTCTTTGTTCAATAGGAATTTTCTCATTCGAGCCCTTGTAAAGGACACCAACTCTAAAGCATAACGTGACATCTGGTGAAATTTTAGGGCATATTTTTTCATAGTCATTTTACCTTGCTTCAGATTTACAAACTTCTCAGCTTTAGCCTCCCTCAACTTCTGAGGAAAGAAATGATCTAGAAAGGCACCAAAGAAGTCATCCTACGATTCCAGCTTTGTATTATCACCCCTTGACTGGTCTCACTCCTCATACCACTGATATGCCATATCTTTATACTGATAGGCGACTGCTTCCACACCCTAAAAGTTAGAAGCATACATCACCCAAAAAATATTTTCCATCTCATCAATGAAACCTTGAGGATCTTTCTCAACTTTAAAACTAGTGAAAACTGGAGTTTTGAGCCCCATAATAAACTGACCAACTCTAGTGGCCTCAGAAGAAGGAGCAACATCACTCCCATACTCAGACTGGCGAACTAAGAGGGCACCAACTGACTAAGAAGATGTATTGAATGCCGAACCTCAACATTAGTCACATCACCATGAGGGGCTCGAGGAGGACTAGTGCAATTTAGGGGAACCCCACGAGAGCCATCAAGAGTAGGGGCCCTAGATCAGATCTAATAGTATCCTCAAGTGGAATAGAGGAGTTTCCATTCGCATTAGATCTCCGAGGAGGCATGATCTAAAATTCAAACAAATAGCTATTAAAGAAGATTCAAGACATTAGATTCTATAGCTCAAAACCAGATCACAAAAAAGAAAAACATTTCTAATTGCCTCGTAATCACCCTTAATGTGTGGCACGATACACACCCATAAAAGAGACTCTACTTGACACAACTTTATGGACACCCAATGACACCAAACCTAGGATCTGATACTATTTTTCTCAGGACCCAAACTAGGGCTTGGTCATGACGAGTATCTCAAGTCCACTGAGTATCAAAGACCACCCCTTTTGCCTAACCAAATAGAAATATAACACACCTATCAATGGATAAATTCTGAACATACAACAAGATAGAGTAAATCAAACTCAAAGTCTATGAAATATCAACCAACAATACCCAACCACGATAATATCCACAAAGCCTATAAAAAAAATCAAAAATCAATCTAAGTCAGGATATGCCCCTGACTCTGACAATAACAATGACAATGATAATGTTAATGATAATGTGAAGTCTTCAATTCTACTTAAAGGAAAGAAACTGATGGAACAACCAAGTCTTTCGAATAATGAAAGCTCACCACTTTATGACAACCGACCGATCGAACTGTGCCAATCCACCAAACTCTGCATAAAAAAAGTAGAAGTATCTTTGGTGCCTACATCGTGTGGGGATACAACGTTCGGATATGGTTAGTGGATTGAGCAGTAGCATGTAACTCAGGGATAGTGGATAAAATAATACCAAGTCAAACCCAATTAAAATTCATTTGAAAATAATTGTATACATACATAAATAATATGTTGGGATAGGGAACAAGGCTTAGCATGATGTAAAATATTATCTTGGACTATGTAGTTTAACTATCATAACAGGCACCCACGATTTATATGAGTTTAGCTCCCCCTGCTTAAAGGAACTTATTGCATGTTAGCCACACAAATTAGAGATATTAAGGAAGACCAGGGAATGCCCGAACCTCACGTCATTCCAAGATACAATTATATTAATGGTATTGAATCATGCGCAAAGGTCATCAATACCAAACCTCACGCCGGTAAACATGAGTTTTCAGTATAAGTTACCAAGACCCACACCTTCATGACTTAACTAAATAACCTCCATTAATCCTAATTTAAAACAAGTTTCACATAACCCATTAATTAACCAAGGAACCAACCGTTAAGGCACACCATGGGTATCGTCATACCCTTTCACTTGCAAGCTTATCTCTATGCCATAACAATCACATTAGCTTGGGGGAATGCCTTGACCCCCTTTTAGTTTATCAATTCAAATTGGGGGAATGACTCAACCCCATTTGTTCATTAAACCAAAACATAGCCAACAAGGCCCTCAAAAACCATGTTCATTATTTAACTTTTTATACATGTAATATCATAGGTGAATAAGTCAAACTGAGTGATAAATTATATTTTAGAACCAGTTCCACAATATGGGTTAAGCTTACCACCAATTAAATTATCAAAGTACACAAAATTTAGGAAAAATCATAATTCCCCAGTTTATCCACCATACTCATGCACCCCATAAGTTCAAAAACCATAAATAAGGCATGAATAATCATATGTAAATCATGGGAAATATTATTCAAAAACAAACATTCAAAACCCTCAACCCATGTTCCAAAACCAACATCAAAACCATATAAATAACTTATTTAAAACACATGTTTTTACAAAATAATAGTTGGGAAAGAGTAACATGCCTGAAATACTAAAATTTATGAAGAGAAATCAATCCTTAAGCCCTTAGATGATCAACTTCTTGAAAACCCTAAGGGGTCATTTGGTTGAGAAATAGTTATCTCGGGATAACTTATACCACCATGCATATTGGATAACTTATCCCACCACTAGGGTGTAAATGGTGGGATAAGTTATCCCGATATTAACTAATACATGGGATAAAATAATCCTTTATTATATCTCGGGACTACATATCCTTTATACGTCACACTAAACGACCCCTAAGTATCTTGACCTTGGGGAATTTAGAGAGTTTAAGAGAGTATTTTGAGTGCTAAAGTATTGAAAATAATGTCCCAAGGGTGTTTCATGGTCATGGGTATTAAGTGGGTAAAGAGAAAAATATCCAAAGTGCCCTCAAATTAAAAGCTAAAAAATAATCGCTAGTGACTACGGGTCACTCTGCGATTCGTAAAGCCACGTTATGAATCGTCACTAGGAGTGTCGGGATATTTTCTTGGGGCAAACACATTTTTGACCCTAAGACTCACCTTATATAAATCATCAAGTGACCCTACGACTCATAGGGTCCAAGTCGTATCCAAGGCAGGACCATTTGAGCCTCACACTAGTCACCCTACAATTTGTACTATGGGACTCATTGGGATCCATTCATAATCAAGACAGTAACTTAGGCAACCTTCACTGGACACCTTATGACTGGGTCCTATGACCCGTAATGACACCCTACGACTCACGGAGTGAGTCATAGTGAGGACAGTGAGTTCAAAACTCAGAAAAATTTTAGGGGTCAAAGTCTAGGGTGTTACATATAGATTATAAGAAATTTGTTCAAAGTTTCAGTTACCTTGGTGATAAATGTCATTCACAATTTTTTCTTCTTCTTTCCTAGGAAAAGGTCCCTGTAAGAGTGACCGTAAGAAACTTGGGGACGGTATCCAGTGATCATTCCATGAAGATGTTTTCTTGTTATTTTCTAAGTCTCAAAATAAATTGTTTAAGCATATTCTCCATCCTTGTAATAGGTATTTTCAAGTTCCACTAAAGGTTTGAGTAAGTTTCTTGCTAGGGGAGGATTTATCTTTGATATATTTATTAACGAGTATAGAAGCCCATAATTTATGATGGTTAGTATAATATATCCATGCTAGATTTGTTATCAAGGCTCTATTTTTCAGTTTGGCATCTTGATGGCTACGTCCTCCAATGTCCTTATTAGAACTTATAGTTCCAACTTCAGAGATATATTTTTTCTTAATGGTCCAGGAGCACCAAACAAATTGTCTTTGAATTTTATTGATTTTTTGGGTAATAGTTTCTGGGAGAATAATTGTTTACATGACATGGGTTGGAATATTGCTAAGGGTTAGCTTTTGCAAGGATTAATCTACCTGACATATTAAGAAAATTCGTCTTTCATCCAAGATAAATTGGTAGTCATTATTGGTGGTTTTTCTTTTCAAAAATAGACACACCTAGATATCTACCAAAGCACTTTCCTCTATTGATGTTTAAAGTACTAGTAGTCATGCTAATGAGATTACCAGGGCATTTTTTTTAAAAGAAAATCTTTGATTTAATGAGATTTATAGTTTGTCCTGAGTCTAGAAAGAAATGGTTTAGGATTCTAGAGATTGTATTGTAGTTTCCCTGAGTGACCTAAACCATCAGAGTAAGGTCATTTGCAAAAAAAATAGGTACGATAGATGCGAACCTCTAGGAGATGTTTTTATAGGGGCCCAATTTCCGCATCTTACTTCCCACTCTATATTTTGGAAAAGCATTTTCATACATAGTATAAAAATGTACAAAGATAAAGAATCTCCTTGTCTAATGTCTTTACTTGATTTAAAGAACTCAATACGATGACCATTGACTAGGATGACGATTTCACTAGTTGAGATACAGTTCATTGATGATTTTGAATAAGTTCGTAAGGATACTAAAATGTTGAAGTGTTTTATATATGAAGGTCCACTCTAATTTGTTTTCAAGGTCTATTTTAATTAACATAGTAGCTTTATTCCTTTCATTTTCTTAAGGTGGGGGATAATTTCTTGAATAATGATAACAATATCATAAACTTGTCAATTTTTAGAAAGCTGCTCAAAAAGATCCTATTAATCTATTCATATATAGTTTTAGCCGATTTGCAATAATCTTTGTAAGAATACCATAATTAATATTACAGAGGCTAATAGGTTTGAAATTATTAAGGCTAAAAGCATTTTCTATTTTGAATATTAGAAAAATGTAGTACGATTTATGTCTCGGGGTAAGAAAACTCTTTGGAGGGTTTGCATGCAAAAATTAATAATTTAATCCCCAATAATATTCCAATATTTTGGATAGAAAAAAAGGTGGAGTCCATCCGGTCCTAGAGATTTGTAAGGAAAAAGGGAGTTAACTGAGTTAATAATTTTTCCTATTGTAAGATCTCTATCAAGATTTGGTAATAAATTTCAAGATTTGGGTATGTGCCGAGATTCAATCCCTTTTATCATTCTTGAGGGAGAGTATTTTTATTTTTTTCTCCTACCATTAAAGGCGGGAGTGTGAAAGAATTTAGTTTTCACGTCCCCTTCACTTAACCAGTTGATACGGAATTTGATTTTTAAGAAATCCTCCTCCTGCTTAAGATATCATTATATTCTTAGTGAGGTTCCTTTTTAAAGTCCAAAGGAAACTAGAGTGGGGATAGTTAGGAAACTTTTGGACACCATTTATTTTGTTGATGTAACAATTCGAGACTACCCCTAGACGTTACACGGTGCTCATGATCCCGAAGGATCACAAGCTAACCTTCTACTGATATATGTACCTGAGCTCTACATAATATAATATAATAAATGCGAAAAACTGACGAAAAACTTGTCATAAGGTTCAAAACATCTAAAATACTCAAAACTGAAAACTGAATACTGATATATCTATTCGAAAAGCCTCTAGACTGTTTGAACTGTGGAGTTGATGGGACATGTCCCCAACTAACTCCGTCTACTGAAAATAAACTAAATCTGATGCGATAGTAAAATAAGGATCATCCTCAAATGAAGAGGACTCACTGCTATACCTACTGCTGCTGACTGGGACTGAGCTGCCAAGGGTACTCTGGATCTCGTGCCTCTGAACCTATGGTGTAAAGTAAAAAACCATAGCGTAAATGCGCCAGTATGTAGGAATGTACTGAGTATGCAAGATGAGGTAAGGCTAAATGCAAGGGCTTATGCATGAACAATTACTTAACTGAATAATCATGAGAGTACTGAATGAGGATATATGTATGTATGAACAAACCATAACTAAAATCATCGTGACTCTGAACACTGAAACCCAGGTACTGTTTTACTGACGTCTGAACTCACTACTAATACTGAACAACTGAAACTTCTGATATTAATAAATGAGCACTGAAGTTGAGATCAGTCCTATCTAGTAGTGATCTCGGAAACTGATAATACTGAAGCTGATTAACTGAATCCACTCATATCAATAACTGAGTTCTGACCTTGCTACAATTGACTGACTAAATCTAAGATCAAACCGTTCTAACGGATGATCCCTGAATCTACTATCAATTATAAGAAATGATTATGTTTGAGATCAGACCTATCTAGCGGAAGATCTCTAAATATGATAATGAGAATAATCAACTGAAACTGAGACTGAGATCAGGCCTATCTAACGGGTGATCTCAGGATCTGATAATGAGAATACTCAACCGAATATGAGACTAAGAGAAGGCCTATCTAATGGGTGATCTCGGGATCTGATAATGAGAATACTCAACTGAATTTGAGACTTAGATCAGTCCTATCTAACGAGTGATCTCAGGATCTGATAATGAGAATACTCAACTGAATCTAAGACTGAGATCAGGCCTATCTAACGGGTGATCTCGGGATCTGATACTGAGAATACTCAACTAAATCTGAGATAGAGATCAAGCCTATCTAACAGGTGATCTCGGGATCTGATAATGAGAATACTCAACTAAATCTGAGACTAAGATCAGGCCTATCTAACGGGTGATCTCAGGATTTGATAATGAAAATACTCAATAGAATCTGAGATTGAGATCAGGCCTATCTAACGGGTGATCTCTGGATCTATTAGTACTGATACTAATTAACTTTATGAGAGACCAGGCCTATCTAGCGGGTGGTCCATGAACCTATGGAACTATCTGAGTTTCGTACTGAGATAGGTGACTGTATTTGACAGTCCTGATTTCTGAATTCTACTCTGAAGACTGATACTGAAACTATAACTGTGAGAGTTCTCACTTAACCGACATGCCCCAAATCTGAACTGGTGGGGTCCAATAAATAACCCCAGTTGGAAGGGTGTCAATACCGTGCCACGGGTAAAGACCTCTACTCTGGTTAAGCCTCTCTGACGGGTGACCCTGAACAGGAAGTCAAGCATACGACAATATGATAGTCAAGCCTTAATTTAATGGGTAACTCATGGTCCTGCGCTGGCTATACAGTTCTGGAGTTCAGGGATTGTTGCTAAAGACTCTACCTCTCTAACGGGAAAGTCATCATCCTTGCACTTATTCGGTGCTAGCTCCTACTCCCAACTGAAAGACTCTGGACTGATTCTTAATTGAATTTAAACTGAGCTAAATTTGTTATTGATCATATTTCTCGAATGATCTGACTGAGTTAAGCTGAGTTCACAAGGTTTAATTATCTGACATAATACTACTGAATCTTGTTATCTGACTGAATGATACTGAGCTCTGAATAGATTACTTGAATGCTATTGAGGTCTGAACTAAACACTTAAATACTACTAGATCTGAGCTGAGTACTGAACTGAGGCTAGAATGCTAACGATACTGAGATTACTGAGATTACTTAGATTTCTTAAGTTCTGTAACTGTCTGAGAGTTTTTGAGTTCTATGACTACTGAGTTTTAAGAATTATGGCTTGACTGAGATTATCCAGAAAACTGACACTGGCTCTAGACTGCTGCTAATTTGTCGAGTATAAATACCCCCAGGACTCAATAACATAAAAGTAAAGATAACCATTCTTGAATAATCATAACCATGGACATTCATTCACCATCACAATCACTAAAGCATCTCTTCAAGCATTTAGAAACCATAAACATGTGATAATATAAGGAGACATGCTATTGGCTTATATTCCATTCAACAAGGTCTTGCATCAAACACTTAGCATGCATTAAAGAACACATAATTGGAACATTCCATGCTATCATGTCATAATTCATTCACTAAGGTTTTTCAACAAACACTTGGCATGCATAAGTTTGCACATAATTGGAGATTTTTAGTCAACATGCTATAATGGTTCTAATTCCTTCACATAAGCATTTTATTAAACATATGGGGAGCATACTTTGCTCATTCAACAATTCCTACACTTAATTTACATGAACACATCACTTAACAAGCAACTTGAAGAGGGTTTATCATGAATAGGGTCAAAGCTTGAAACTATGTAAACAAAATATGAATCAGAACTCAATAATAGCATTAACTTCAATTTCACTTCACATGAATCTTGAAAACTTATAAACATAAGAATCTTTGAATTTAGAAAAGAATTCTTGAGCTTCTTGGATGAAAGGGACCCAAGAATCAACATATGCATACCTTAAGAAACTCTTTCTTGAAGACTCTTGGTTGATTTCTTGATTTTTCTTGAAGAAGGGTTTTGATTTTTGAAAGAAACCCTAATTTGATGTTGAAGATGAAGAATGAAGCCCTCAGTTCGTCCAGGATATATATTAGGGTTAAAAAGGTGGGAAAAGACCAAAAAACCCTTTTTAAAAACATCTTAAAAATACTGAATGGGATTTGCGACGGTCCGTCGCTAGTCTGACGGTCTGTCGTCTTGACCATCGCACTTGGGCCAGAAGAGAGAGTCATTGCCTTAGTTGCGACGGTTTGGGCGACGGTCCGTCACAAGCTCGATGGTTCGTCAACTTGTCTGTTGCACCTGGACGGTTCCGACAGCTCTTAGTAAAATGGTCATAACTTCCTTATCCGATGTCAGATTTTGACGAAATTGATATTGTTGGAAAGTTAATTCAATTTTCTACATGAAAAAAAAGTCAATATTAGGGAAATTCTACACGGGTTAAAAATATTTCTCACTTGGGAAGTCACTTTTCAATCTTTTAGGGCCGGATTTACGCTTCACTTGACACGCTCTAAGGCTCAGACTACGAGAGAATTTTGCGGGGTCTTACAGTTGAGAAGGATTTTTTTTTTCTTTTAAATGTATTACCAAACTTTTCTTTATTCCAAAGAGTGATGGCCTTCTCAAAAGAGGATGATAACTTCTAGATTGAAGTTAGTTTGCCAGCTGGATGAACTAATCTTTGTTAAGTCAGGACGGAATGTCCGTATGGTATAGAATTTAAATATTATCTTTGTATTTGACTTAATTTTAGCATCTAATTTAAGTAGGAGTGGACAATGGTCCTAATGGGTTCTAGGTAGATGTATTAATTGAGAGTTAAGAGTATGTAAGAAGCCACTTATGATTCACAAAAAAAGCAATCCAATCTCTCAAGGATGAGAATTTTTTAATTTTTAAATTATTTATTGAGTCACGTGTATTTAGTACCTCAGAAGCTTAGGTTTATCAATTCGCAATAATTTATGAAATCCAAAAGTCAGAGGTATGAGGTTGAATTATGGGTCTGACTCTTTTTTTTATCTAGGCTATTCATTATCTCATTGAAGTCTCTTCCTATAAGCCATTTTTCATTATAATTATCCTTAATAGTTCTTAGATTTTGACACAATATATTACGTGCATTTCTATACCTTCTTGCGTACACATGAAAACCATGATTCAGAGCTGAAACATACTTTGACCATTGCATGAAATTTTTGTTCATTAATAGCAACATTATCCAATTCCAGAAAGTTATATTCCAGAGGACCATAATGCCATCAGAATTACCCATAGCAGGAATCTCAATCTTTTTATTGGAAGGAAAAGTGTTAAGAAGCCTTTGATGATCTTTCACTTTTGTTTCAAAAAGAGCCACTAAGGGTGTTTTATGCCAATCCATTAAATCTTTGAAGTTCCTTATATTCATGGACCTATTCGTGGTTGGTGGAATTAAATTAAAATTCCCCTCTTCTGGAGCTATATCTCCATCAGAGTTGGATTCATTACCACTACAATATTTCCTATCTTCAAGTCATTGGGATCCTTATATCTAAGGAGCTTTTCTGTAGAAACGGAGGATAAATAAGTTTGCTTTTTTAACGTATTGTTCTTTCAATATTAACACTCTTTACTTTTTTTAATACGTGAATCTCCGTTCTCCTCTCTCACATTAATTTTAAGGTGTCCTCTACTTCTTGTAGATTTAGGTTTTCTTGTGAATTCGGGACTGTAGGGGGCAGGAGAGGCATTCTCAGTATCGGATGTCCCTAATTAAGAGTCGTATAGTTGAAAGGAATGGTATGTTTGAACTCTCCCCTGACTAAGCATACCACCCCGTAGGTTGGAATGACAGTAGCTCCATCAACTAGTACTGGAGGTTCCATTGTTTCAGTAAGACTTTCAGGTGCAGTGGTAAGATTGGAATGGTTAGGAATAGAAGCTGAGGTCCTAGGGGGGTTATCAGCGGCATCTCCTATCCCAGTGGGTAGTAAAATGGCAGTTGAGGCATTTGGTAGTTCAGTGAGTCTTGGAGGATAGTGGACAGCTAAAGATAATTGTAGTAGTTTTCTATCGTGGCTCTCGTCATCTTTGTAGCCACTAGAGCTAGATAGGTTGGATTTTGCACTATCATAAAGACCTCGTCGTCCTTCATCAGTAAACTCAAGGTTAGTACAAACTCTTGGGTTGTTATCTTCATCCATGAAATTGGAGAAAAGTTCATCGATGATGGTGTCGTTGCATAAACTAGAGTATCCCATATCAGCCGAGGGGTAGTAGGCAGTGGGGGTGGTGGATCCATTTAAGGTGGTACATGGTTTTGAGGTGGTTGGGAAGTCCGCTCCTCTTCAAGCGAGCGGGGATGGAATTCATTCTTGAAGTTAGACGTCTGTGTTGGAAGAGAAAGGGTTGACGTTGGAAAGTCAATAGTACTATAAATTTTGTATGCTAGATTCTGTAGTGTTTCTAATAGTACTAGGAGTAATATCCAGTGAATCACTAAAGGTTATTTTTGGGTTTCTATTGTGATAATCATTAATCCTGGAAAGTGCTGAATAATTTATGATAAGACTCTTTGGCAATTTGAGTTAGCGAGATATTTTCTATAATTAACAGACCAAGGGTCATGCTATTTATGTCTAATAAAATTGCCACGTCGATAATAATAGGGGTAGGGAGATGGTTATAATTATAAATAGAGGTATCTAGGTCATTATTTCTTTTTGCCATAAAAAAATAGTGTGGCTGAGATTATTTTACTTGGTGATGGAGTTGCCATTTTGTCTGTTGATGTGACTAAAGGGGTCACTGTAGGGGTCGTAATAGGATTTTCTTGATCATGGTTAGTGATGTGAGTGGTTATTAGTAAATCAGAGTTAGAACTCGAGTTAAGGATCGATTTGGTAATGACAGAACGTTACGTCATTCTCCCTTCATCAATGGATTTGGAAGGATTGTTCTCTTTTAGTTTATTTTCAGCACTTACGCTATCATTATTCAGACAATTAAATTTATTGTAATTATTTACTACAGAAGAAAGATTTTTTTCACCTTATAATTTTGAATTTTTAAATATAGAAACTTACATGTAGTGGTATTGAAAATATTAACGCTTATATTAACGCTTATATTCTGAGTAGAAGATTCTGGACTTATTTTTTCAACTTTTCATTTATTTTGTCGCTTGGTCCTTCTGAGAAAATGAATGTTTTCCATTCCTCTTGTTGACTATCTGTTGGGCTGAAATGGTTTTCTGTGGGCCTCGATTGAGACGTCGCATTTGGACCTTGTCTAATTGTACTGGGTTCTACCTATTTTTGATAATAAAGCGATGTGTATCCTAGATGTCCACACTTTGTACATACTATGTTTGTTCCCTCATAAATTATATTCTGGCGGTGGTGTCCTATAAATACTTAATTTTTTAAGGGATAATACCCATGAAAATACCTGAAGTTTAACCAAATTTTCAGTGGAGTATCTTGAACTTTGCGGGGGTCCTATTACCCCCTATACTTTTTAAATTGGAATTAATTCCCCCC
>NC_061117.1:199040737-199055635 GCF_002878395.1 Capsicum annuum | reverse complement strand
CTATACTTTTTAAATTGGAATTAATCCCCCCCCCCCCCCCCCCCCCCGAACTTTTTTAAAATGGAATTAATCCCCCCTCAAAACGTATACCCAGTTTTTTCGGTGGAAAGTACGGTGCACACACCGTTTTCTCTCCATTTTATCACTTTTCAATATTTTTTCACAATTACAACCATATTAAATATTCCAAATGATTCCATTGAATTTATGAAAAAATTATTTTTCAAATAATTGAATGGAATCTTCCATTAATTTTTCATTGAAACTCAAAAGATTCAATTAGCGAGTTTCATTAATGGAAGATTCAATGAAACTCGCTAATTGAATGTAACTCACTAATCAATGGAACTCAAAAGATTCGAAAAATTTAATTTCATGATTCAATTTCCATTAATGAAACTCGGAAGATTTGAAAAATTCATTAATGGAATTCGAAAGATTCAAAATATTTAATTTCATGTATGAAGCTATTCAATCTTCTGTTAATGAAACTCGGAAGATTAAAAAAATTCATTAATGGAACTCGGAAGATTCAGAAAATTTAATTTTATGTATGAAGTTATTCAATCTTCCATTAATGGAACTCGAAAGATTCAATTTCCATTTATGGAACTCGAAATTAAATTAGCGAGTTTCCGAGTTTGAATCTTTCGAATCATCCATTGAGTTTCAATTAGCGAGTTCCATTAAATTATAACCATTGAGTTCCATTAAATTTCAATTCAACAATGGAGCAACCATTGTTGAAGAAAAGAAAGAAAGAAGAAAGAAGAATGAAAAAATAAATAAAAATATAAAACTTTAAATAATTATAAAATTAAGGGGCTATTTGGCAAAAAAAAAGAGTTTAAAACGTTTTTAACACTGTTCACGCGCTCAGTGCGCATGAATCACATGCAGTGTGCCAAGTGGCAGATATATGCCATTAAAATACGAAAAAAAAATCTGAAGGGGTAATAGGACCCCCGCAAAGTTCAGTATGCTCAACTGGTAATCCGGTCAAACTTCAGGTATTTTTGTAGGTATTATTCCATTTTTTAACTGGTTTATCCATCGATACCTCTACACAAATACAAGCATATCGTTCCCTAAGAGTTGTAGATGTACGCACATCTGTTTTAAGCAACCAACCTAGCTTTTCCCCTACTTTGGCTAGAATAGTATTGTCGTAATATTACGTGGGTAATTTTGACAATCGTATTCATAAGGTCGTGGGAGTTTCTTTGGCTTATGACGGTACGAGATTCGATTGTCATTTCTTAACTGTGGGAAAGAACCCATTAATAAACCAGGATTCATTTTACAAGGCTTTTAGCATATTCTCTTCTTTAAGGGATTAGACTATTTAGTCAAATCTCCAATCGATTAGGGTGAGTTCCTTTGAGGATTTCCAAAGGAGAGCTAGCTGCCTTTTTAAGTATTGGTGACTTATTTTTTTCACCATTAATTTAATGATAACTCAGCATGTTCATGATTTGTAAATTCGATTTTTATCCTCTTCAGATATTGTGATATAATCTATTTGGGAACTTTTGTTTGAGGATTAGACTCATCCATCTACAACAGTAAATTGCTAAATTCATAACGTGGCTGATTTTCTGTGGATTCGTTAAAAATTTTGCAAAGTTCATGCAATCCCTGATTTGTTTTTTCCCTTAAAAATTTTAATTTCCTTAAATTCATTGAATTTTGTACTCCACAGAACATTACGTGGCTGATTTTATGTAGATTATTCAATAATTTTGAAAAAAAATTTCAATTCTTAATTTGATTTTTGCCATAAAAAATTTAATTTCCTTAAAATTCATCGGATTTTGTAATATAGTGGTTGATTATGTGTGGATTCCTAAAAAAATTTCAAAATTTCCCAATTCAAAATTTGTATTTTGCGTTAGAAATTTTAATTTTTTAAAGTTAATCTGATTTCGTACTTCACAATACAGTACATGGCTGCTTTTGTGTGAATTATTCAAAAAAAATTGCAAATTCCTCCACTCCCCAATTTATTTTTTGTCATAAAAATTTCAATTTTCTTAAAATCTATCCGATTTCGTAGTACACAATATATTACGTGGCTGATTTTGTGTGAATTTAAAAAAGATTTAAAATTTCACCAATCCCAAATGTACTTTTTTCTTTAAATTTTAATTTCAATTTTTTTAAAGTTCACCCGATTTTGTACTCCACAGTACATTACGTGACTAATTTTGTGTGGATTATTCAAAAATTTGGTGAAATCCTCCAATCCCCAATTTAATTTTTACGATAAAAATTTTAATTTTTTTAAAATTCACCTGATTTCGTATTACACAATACATTACATGATTGATTTTGTGTGGATTCCTAAAAAGATTTTAAAATTTCTCCAATCCCAAATTTGTATTTTGCTCTAAAATTTCACTTTCATTTTTCTTAAAGTTAATCTGATTTAGTACTCCACATTATATTACGTGGTTGATTTTGTGTGGATTATTCAAAAATTTTGTGAAATTCCTCCAATCTCCAATTTGATTTTTGCCATATAAATTTTAGTTTTCTTAAATTTCATACAATTTCATACTCCACAATACATTACGTAACTGATTTTATGTGGATTATAAAAATAAATTGAAAAACCCCTCCCATTCTTAATTTGATTTTTGCCATAAAAATTTTAATTTTCTTAAAATTCATCCGATTTCGTACTACACAATACATTACAGAACTGATTTTGTGTGGATTCGTAAAAAAATTTTCAAAATTTCTCCAATCCCAAGTTTATGTTTTGCCCTAGAAATTTGTTAATTTGGCCGGTTCATATTTGTCACCATTAAGAAGTTCGTTTCACAACTTATTAGAAATTTGTTAAGATCCCAATATTGAACTGATATGAAATTTTGTAAATCATCTCCATGACCATCAAGAAAGATTAGCCGAAGACAAGCTCCTGAAATTGTCAAGCACTACCTACCAAAATTGACAAAGACTTCTAGGCCAGAGCATCCAAAATCGAAGCATCTTTATGTTGATGAGGATCCTTATATGAATCATAAACCAAAAATGGACAGTTCATCATTGATTACACCTCTGGTTGACTCGTCAAGAATGCTAATAAAAATAGACTACCGATTTATAGGAACCTATATGGAGTCAATGACAGTAGAGTTTTCTGGTGCTACATCAAGTGATTGTTCCCTTTTTACAAGCTCAGAGAAGCATCATTCACCACTGAGAGTGCGAGAGACTCTTTCAGTAATGTTATACAACCTGAAGAAGAACCTACTTTATTTACGACTATGGGTGATGTGAACAATTACATGAATGCATTTTACAATCATTACGCCGATTTATTTGATGATGTTGTACCGACACATATCACTCCAGCTCCCACCCCAAGCTCACAAGGAGCCGTCATCTTCTAAAAAGCAGACACATAGTAGTTATCCTAATTACTTTTTTGATTTAAATGTTTGGGACAGCGTACCGCCTTCAAACCATAAAACCATTTCTCGAGAAGAGCTTTAGTAATATCTTAGACAGCCGATGGTGGATTGTAGAATAAGGATCAACGCGGTGGACTGGTGGAAAGATAATGAAAGACAATATCCTGTACTTTTAAAATTAGCTTGAGATATATTGAATGTTCCAACGTCAACCGTTGTATCGGAGAAAGCTTTTAGTCAGGGACGACAACAGTTTGGAGACAATCGACACTCATTGGGAGGCAATGCTATGAATGTTCTAGTTTTCCATAGAGACTGGATAATACGGGACAAACAAGGAAACACCAAAATTTGTCCAAAAAATAGTCCACAAAATGGAAGAAATCCGTGAACCCTTTTGGAGACCAAGACCAAGTCTCGGCTTCCTAAGAACACAATAACAAGAAGATAACAAGGTGTTTATTACACCAAATCAACGGACAACAAACTAGATTAACAACATAAGATGATGAACAAGAAGACATAAGATTCGGATTTAACAATAACAACAAGAACACAAGATTACAACACAAACACTAAACAAGATTACAGGAAGGTAAAATGATAGATTGATAGACCACATGAAGGTATAATCTTAAGAAACCAAGAATGGACACTTTTGGACCCTTAACACTATACACAACAATAAACCTATCTCTTACGTGACACAATGTCGGATTTCACCTCTCTAGTATCAATGTTTCTAAGCAAGCAACAACAAAAGAGAATCCACCCTATTGTTGTATCATAGTTGCGGTGATCACTCTTCTCACTAGAGAGAGAGCTTGTTACAAGTCTTACAAGACTCTCAAATATCATCCAAAAACTAAACTGAAAACCCTACAATGTTCCTTTTATAGCTATAAAAAAATATAAGTTAAAATGACCAAAAGGCCCTTCAAAGAGTGGACACCCATCTAGTGTAATTTATGGGCTGATTTGGGGTGCATTTTGGGCCTCTTTTACACTTCAATTGCATGTGTCAAGGCTTGGGTCTACCACCCACTCTCCTAAGTCCATATTCGTGATTATTCCCATATCATCCTCTGAGGAATTTATCTACAAATTCACGGCTTCACCTCGTTCAATTGGTCACTTCAAAGGAAACCTACTCAAAAACAGTCTGCAAAACATGAAGAGCTCGAGAGCTCAATAATACAAGGGACGTATCAAAAAATGAGCTAAAAACAGCCCATAAGAAATGCACAAAAATAGTGCACAAACTAGCCAAACCCGAGAGCATAATGACAATAAGTCTCGAATCCAACATCTTCATTTTGACGCTCGGCTTCCTCTCCCTCTTGAGATTGGCCTTCAATCTCATCCGACTCAAGTCTCCTTCTATCATATAAGCATGGTCGTAGACTCTGTATCCTTCATGTCTCTCTCTACCATATTATTCTTCTTGGATGTGATGGTTTTTTAAAAGGAAAGTTTTGGTTGAGAGGCTCGATTTGTTAACGTAGAGCTTCGGTTGTGGAGCTTGGATGGGAGGAAATTGGCTTCCAAGTCCTCTTTGTTTGACTTGATCAACTTGTGGGGGGAAGTGATCTATCTTGTTCTCGATTTTGAGGGCTATTTAGAGCTTGGCTTGTGGTATTATGTGGTTGTCTTGGAGAATTGGTCATTGAAAGTAAAGTTTCGGGAGTAAAATCACGAGAGTTTCTTCGAATCTCCTTTCGATCCAACCTCTCACGCATAGTTACCACGTCCAAGTCAATTTTTTTAAGACCTACATTTTTCCTAGCAAGGTCTCGGGACAAAGCATCAAGGAGGGCTAAAATGGTTTCCATTATGGCCAAGAAGTTACCTACAAAACAACAAACAAGTTAGTTGTACAAGAATGGTCCTCACACTCCCTCTCTATTATTTTGGCTCTCGGATTTTTTTCTCACTTTGATCTCACAAGTGTCGTAACCTTGCTTGTACTCTGTGAGGAAGTGAGAGGTGGACTAAGTATTACAATGACTCAAAAGGATAAGACACACAAAGGAACGTATACACGAAGGATGGTTTCAAAACTAACTTACAATCTAAAACTAGCTTGTAAGTTAGTAATGGAATCAACAAACAAAACTAAAGAAACAACACAATGAAACTAGAAGATCAAATTTTGAGCTTAAAATTTTCGTGTGAACAGTAACTTGGGTGACATAGCAGCATACCATTGGTCACAGCCCCACAATTAGTCACTAGTTGAAGTTTACAAACTTTAGTTACTATGTAATGGAAACAATTGGTTTTGGAGGGAAAGTATATGTTTTAAATCTCCTTTAAGTCTAATCTTCAAAAGGCAAGACTTGATTTTGTACAATTCCCACAAAACAAGGTCCCTTGGAACAAGAAAAGTGGTTGAAAAGTAGATGTTAAGTCAAGAAAGTGATGGCTCAAGTCTTCTCATAAACAACTTTACAGCTTGTAGGTGCACCTTTTTGAATCTATGTTACACTTTGGTTGTCTTAAGTTGTAAGGTGAGATGAAGAACAAGATGAACACCACAACAAACTTCAAGAACATATCAACAACACAACAAAAATTTCCACCCCACAACAAACATCAACACACATCACGACCAATTTTAGTGTCAACCACAGCCAAGGTTCTTTTTGGTGTTGTATTTTGATTTTAGCAAGGGTGAAGGTTGTGATGAATGTCAAGAACTTAACAACAACTTTATCAAGAGCAACAAAAACACCAAAAACATCCAACCAAGACTATAACAACAAGTCCATACGTCCAAGAATAACAACTTCAACATACGGCCATGGTCTTGTTCACAACAACAACATCAATTTATTTAAAGCTTAAATCAAGATCGACTCAAAGTGTTAATGGACAAGAATACTAACACTTGAAACAATAGCGCAAGCGAAATAAATCCTAGACCTATACACACAACATTCAACCAAGATATAACAACAACAAGTTCAACTTCTTAGCCAAGATCTTAAGCTCAAGAACACATCTTTCTTTCCTTTTTTTTATTTTCTTATTTTCTTAGCAAGAAAGCCCAAGATTGATATTGTAAGAACAAAACCAAATATGGATTTGATATCAAATGATATGAGAAAAATTAAGGAAACACCAAAATTAGTCCACAAAATGGAAGAAATCCGTGAACCCTTTTGGAGATCAAGTCTCGGCTTCCTAAGAACACAATAACAAGAAGATAACAGGGTGTTTATTACACCAAATCAGTGGACAACAAACTAGATTAACAACATAAGATGATGAAAAATAAGAATTCGGATTTAACAATAACAACAAGAACACAAGATTACAACACAAATACTAAATAAGATTACAAGAAGGTAAAATAATAGATAGATAGACCACATGAAGATATAATCTTAAGAACTCAAGAATGGACACTCTTGGACCCTTAACACTACACACAATAATAAATTTATCTCTTACGTGACACAAGATTGGATTCCACCTCTCTAGCATCAACGTTTCCAAGCAAGCAACAACAAAAGAGAATCCACCCTATTATTGTATCCTAGTTTCGGTGGTCACTCTTATCACTAGAGAGAGAGCTTGTTACAAGTCATACAAGACTCCCAAATATCATCCAAAAACTAAAATAAAAACCCTACAATGTTCCTTTTATAGCTATAACAAAATATAAGTTAAAATGACCAAAAGGCCCTTCAAAGAGTGGGCACCCATCTAGTGTAATTTATGGGCTAATTTAGGTGCATTTTGGGCCTCTTTTACACTTCAATTGCACGTGCCAAGGCTCGGGTCCAACACGCACTCTCCTAAGTCCATATTTGTGATTATTCCCATATCACTGGATTAGAGCAAAACGAAGGAATCGAAGAATGGAGATAGAGCCGGCGGAGAAACAAAATCTTGAAGAAATTATGAATTCAATTGAGAACTCAACACAATCAAGTCCAATACATGTCTTTGGCCCTATTTATTGTGACTGTCCTCAGGTATTCCCCGTTAATATTAACATGCATGAGTTGAAAAAAATTATGCAAATTTTGTAGAATTGTCAATTTTGTAACTTATAGGTTTTGGATCATTTTGCAATCAATAAAATACAAGATTCATTGACTCGCTAATTCTTTTCATTCAAATTGAATGTCTAATTTGAATTAAGTATATTTTTAATATATTACTATCAAACTTTACATAAAGTCATAAACATAACAAACATATATACATATAACCAAAAAATAAAAATAATATTAACAAATATTACTTATACATATAAACTTTTGAATATATGTTCAACTACTATTATATTAAGTCGTATACATTGTATTTAACTATATGTGTATATATTTTCTATAGACTAAAATAATATATATGTTCAACTATTATTATGTTAAGTAGTATATATTGTATGTATATACGTGTATATATTTTCTATAGACTAAAGTAGTGTGTGTGTGTGTGTGTATATATATATATATTATTTGTATATTATTTCAAGTAGTATATATTTTATGTATATATGTGTTATATTTTCTATAGATTAAAGTAGTATATATTGAATGTATACAAGTGTATATGTAATGTATATATGTTTTATGTATAAAGGTTTCAACTTTCAAAGAGTATTTTAAGTTGTATATGTTGAACGTATATTGTTTCTAGAAGTGTTTCAACTAATTGTATGTATATTTGTATGTATTTTTCTAATGTACTATAATATATAACGTATATAAGTTGTATTTATAGTATTTCACGTAGTATTTAAACTCATATATGTTGAATGTACTTATGTCTTATGTGTTTATATTTTTTTAAAATAAAAATTGAATGTAAATATGTATATGTGTTTATTGTTTAACGTATTTAATAGTATATATGTGTGTATATATAGTATATATTGAAAAAAATCATTAAAATTCGAATTGAATTTAATTTTTTTTGACATATAGAATCAGTAACCGACCCATTATTCAAAATGAGTCGGGTTCAACCGGTCCAGACCGATTAAAATCGATAAAAATAGTAACTGGGCCTATCACGGACCGTTTGGCCTAATTCTACTGTTGAACCCAGTACGGACTGGCTCATTAAGAATTGGAATCGGTGCCGAACTATCCCACAGCTCGAGTAACGTTACTAGGCCGGTACCGATCTGGGCTAGTATTGGTCTGGGCCGAAGCGACCTAACCGATGGTTTAAAACAGTTTAACAATATCACAAAATACAAAGCATAATAAATCAAGAAATCAAGCCATTCAACTGATCAAAACAGGTTAACAAAATCTCAAAATACAAAAGAAAATAAATCAAGAAATCAATGAGTAGAAACAAGAACTAATATTGTAATTTCATTAACAATTTCAGAACATTTCTACAATTTTAGCATAAACAGAACTAACACTCTTATTTCAGAACAACAACTGACACTCTTCAATGTTCATTGAAAATTCCAGCTAGCAATTCCAAAACACGAATTAACACTATAATTTCAAAACAAGGACTAACACTCTTTAACATTAATTGAAATTCCAACCAGAAATTCCAGAAACACGAACTAACACAATTTCCGAACAAGAACTAACACTCTTTGACATGAAAATTTTAGAAACTAGAACTGGGTAATGGGGATTATGAAGATAGTCTCTCTCCTCTTTTTCTTTCCTTAAGAAGAAGAAACACATTCGAAACATTGACCAATCTTTATCGTACCCTGATTTGCAGCACCACATGCGCCACAAATAGTGCCAAGAGTGATACAAATGTTGTTAAAATTCACCAATCTATTCTTTATCTTGGCCAGAAAGGCATTTGGTGGTTTCACAGAGTTGTTACCCGTTTCAGATACAGGCTCAGCGATCCAGTCAATGCGGGAACTGTGCAAGATGTAAAAATGGGAGATACATTGGTAGGCTGAATTTCAGAAGCGGTGCCTCTACAACAACGTAGAAAATTAGTGTATGAACACATCATCAGAAAAATAAAACAAATTAGGGTTTGAATTAAAAAACAAATACACTCAAACAAATAGAGTATCGGTTAGAGCTTTTACACATAGGAACTTTAAAATATTGAAAATCATGCTAACATCTCCTTCATGGGACTGCAACAAGTCTCGAACACGATACACAAACTGTGTATCTTTCAGTTTTTGGTGGAAATCCTAATTTCATCCACCAAAAAAATGCCCCCTTCTATGTCTTACACGACAACTTAAGACGCCCTTCCCTAAAAGAATAGAACACGGAGGGAGAACATGTCTGCAACAACAAAGAAAGTAAAAGTATACTGAATCAATGTAGAGCAAGAACTAAAAAAAAGGAATTATAATTTAATCGGGGTTTTTACATTAACCACAGGAATAACTTCAAAGTGCAAACTAGTTTATCCATGTCTCCGTTATTTTCTTGCAACATGTCATGAACTATTACGATAAACTCTAGATCGTTCAGCAAGACGAGCCACCGCAGGCCTTCCCTAGGAGAATGGAGCAGTGAGACATCGATATTAACTTTTTCTGAGAATATTATTGGGATGGGTCGGTAGAGAAGGAGACAACTATTATATAGAGGATATTGATCCGCGCGATATTTAATCTTAGTCGTTTATTAATTATTTATCTAACAGTCCTGTATTTGTTAAATCACTGAGTGTCTCAATAAAATTAGTGCCTAAAGCCAAATTTTAATAAAGGATCTCAATAAACATACATACAAAAATACTACTCTAATGATTTAGAGTTGTCTTATTTGTTCTTGCATAATAGTTGTTTTTGTGTAATATTTTTAAAAGACATATAACTTTTAACTTCACATAATAATATGATTATTAATAAAAGTAAGGATTAATTCTACTTAATAAGATGTTAGTCATTTGTTTGCAATGCATTAACTTGGATGATGTTGTTAAAATTGTATTTATTAATATAAATTTTGAGTTGTTTAGTTTAAAATTCTAAAATATTTCTTGTAAAAATGAGATAACTTTAAGATGTATTTCACAATCTTCATTATTATTTCAAGTAAAGTTGAAATCATAGAGTTTACTATTAAAACTTTTGAAGATTCAAAATTTGGAGGGCCTAAAGCGAAGGTTTTACTAGCCTTGCCGTTGAGCCATCTTTGTTCTTTACTTATCACATATTTTTTAATTACTAGTTTAAGTTAACGTGCATTGCACATTTATCCCTTATCCGGTCAAAACTAATTGGAAGTCTATATAAATTTGTAAAGCTTACATCCACGCTTAATAACCTTTCTCAACCTCAATTAACTCTCGCAAACTTAATTCAAGTAAATGTGTGAGCGCTCGGATTAGCTACTTCTTTTAAAAATTAATTAAAACATGAGATTAATTTAGACAAACAAAACTTATTCATAAATCAAAGAGTATTCAATAAAAACAAAATCATACCTTGTAGAGCCTTAAATCATTATCATAACTAGTTTAGTAGACGTGCGTTGCACGTGTATCTCGATTTATTTAATAAAACTATATAGAGAAAGAATAAAATTTAGAAAGTAGCAATTGACGTTAAAATAAATATTATATATATATATATATATATATTTAAATTTAAATAATATAAATAAATATTGCATCTCAAATATGGTGTTGTGTTAATGTAAAATTTTAAATAAAAATCATAATCTTAAAACTTTAAACCAAATATTAAAAATAAAGATAATATGTTTGCTTAGTTCTACACCGTTTTTGTTCAGATTTATATTTTCCTTATTTGAATTGTGAGTATATTTGTTGTCTTTAGTTTTTTTAAAAAAAATAGCAAATAGTAACAAAATGAAAATTATAACCAAAATAATACAATAATCACGACGCGCGCGCGCACACACGCATATTTATATAACAAGTAGTTCGTAAAAACATCAAATCTATAAATTTTTCATAATATCTGAATATGTAGCATTCAAGCTTTACAAAATGTACCTATATATGTCGAGTATGCAACAACATCAGACACATGCCACTCTCAAACATTTTCTTACATAAGAATACTTCTCCAAGTGATCCAATTTTGCATATCTTTCCGAGTAAATATTGAGTACTCAATATGATTAAACAACCATCCATTTAGCTTCATTTTTTTATAATATTTTTGACAATAATACGATATGTCATATCTCTAGTTTATAAGTTGGAATAATTCTTTTTTCAGTTCACCTTTCACAACCTATAATATTTCTGTCAATCCTTATTATCGTTCAATAAAATTAATTAAAACGTAAAAAGATAGACATTACCATATAATACAGAGAGTTTTTCAAGAACATAGTTAATCTATCGATACTATGTTTCTAGATTGAGGGGAGGAGGGATTTAGAAGTAAGCCAAAGTTGAAAGCTTTTATTTGATGTGAATGAAGTGAATTACCAAATTTAATACAAACACATAGTATAATTCAGAAATGAGGACAGATTATGCACTTTACCATAACATCTTGAGGAAAGTAACTTATTAGTACGTCTCTTTTTTGTACATATCAGGACAAGAAATTCAAAGAAAGAGTTGAAGACAAATCAACTGTGAAGAATAACATAAGGGAAAAAAATTAAAATAGCTTCCAATCTTAGGCAGAATCATTAGAAACAGAATAGAAATCTGCAGTATAATCATGTTTTCTTAAACAAAATTTATATATATTTGCGCTACAATCAATTCGATCAAGGTTCTATAGTGAAAAGTGGACTATATATTTTTGACTAGCCAATGATTTTAACCTTTTTATCATCATTTAATAGTAAAGTTTGTGCTTCCGAATTGGCAAGACCAATCTATATTTGCAAGAAATTTATAATGCATTCACACGGTTAAACAAAATAAAAGCAAAATACAATAGACTGAACAATGAAGCAATAGCTAGGATTGTTCCAAGCTTCAATGTGGAGTCAACTTTTCTTGAATAAGGAAATATAAGATGTCGACAGTATATAGGCACATCCAACGGATCCTATGCAAAAAAATTTCAGTGATCTCATTATGAATAGTATTGTATGTTAAATAATAAAAACTTTTATTTATTGTAGGTGGTTAAACTAATAGGTGAACATGATGAAAACTTTTTTCTCTCGATAGAGCTACATAGTTCTAACCATGTCGGATACTTAAATAGTAATATATAGTTAAAGTCTTACCTCAAGTTTTAGCCTTCTTTTCGCTGCAGTATCACAAAATTAAGCAAATTTCATCATATCTTCATCAATAAATAACTGAAAGTTGAGAGATAACGCAAGGTGAATGCAAAGCTAACTTTACTGCTAGCCAAAAGTTGCATCGATGAATTTGCCTAAAGAATATTTTATCCATAAACATTCACCTTCAGGAGAGGTTAAAGTAGCAAGGTTGATGTAATATAGTGGAATAGGTGGAAGCTATATACACTATCATGTTTTCTAGAACCTTAAATTATATCAATTGAAAGAAAAGAGCCAAAGTAAGATAATTTGAGTTCATGTGAGTATATTATAACTTATTTATGAGATAACTAAGAATATATTTTAATTACATTATCATAAATGTCTTCTCCCTTTTATTCTTGATACCTTATCTCTTCAAAATAGTTTGAGATACTTATTTAACACGTCAAGAGTGTTCTAAAAGCCATAATCATTTCTTTACAAGCTTAGCAGCAAAAACTAAGCAACCAATTACAACTTGAGCATCGTCGATGCTAATAAAACATACATCAATGGCCCATCACTTTCTTAATATGCTAAAACAACTTAATCAAGTAAAGACAGTGTTATATCAAAATACAAAGCACTAAAATGAATCATACATATTTTTTTCAAAACCTAATTAGTATTGTAGTTGGGAGAGTACTTATTCTTTTATCATTCTGAGATCTATTTCAATTCCTCCTAGCTATTCATATGGAAGTTAGTTTGAGCCAGCTATCGAAATATTGACAAAATGAGGTGTTCATAATAACTCCGGTGAATTTTTTGTAATAGTTGTTAAGTGTATCTGAAAAATGCTAATTGTGAAACTCCATTTTAATTTGTTACTAACTTATCTGAGCAATTAGTCTCAAAAAAGTATTCACCCAAGTAGAGTTTAGTGGCTACTAAGTCTTTAACATCTAACTAATCTAGCACATGACTACTGCAATATAAGCTTAATAGCATACTATTATATACATTTTCACAATACTTACAACATGCACAAGTGTGATGTCTAGTTAAGCTTACAGTTGTAGGAGTTTTTAGTTACACATGATCAAATTTTAATTTTCAGCGGTAAGAAGGTAGAACCTGACAAAAACATATAAATATCAGTCATATAAAGCTTCAAAATGAATTGTTACATCTTAGCTAAAACAGATTCAACTAATTAATATTGTATTCATCAAATCAACAATATAAAAATGTGCAGATTTTATGACAAAGAAAATATGAAAATTGACTCAAATTTATGTAGAGACAAAGCTGAGGCAAAAAAACTGCTGCAAAAGTGATCACCGATCGTGAAGAGGAATATGAAATTATAAGGGCTTGTTATAGAACTTGAGGATTAATAAACCAAAAACAACACTAATTAATATTTTAGCAAGGTGTTCCATATATTCATATAGTTTAGACATGTTCTTTTCCCAAAATTTTTTTCTTAAAGCCTAATTTTTTTAAATAATAAAAATACAACACTTTTTCCAACCCAACAAGATATAGGTTGCAGGAAGTATTTGATAAGTTTAAGGCAATAATATTGAGAAATGACATCTTTTCCCTCTGAACTTGTATTCCAAACTCACTTTAGCACTTAAACTTAACTTCTGTTTATTACCCCCTTAACATCTTTAAAGTGTATGTATTTGACCCCTAAAGCTAACGTGATATTTTTTTTAAAAAAAGGACTCATTTATTTATTTAAAAAATTAATTTTAGTAATAAATATTTAAAATATAATAAAAAATTTTAAAAAAAATTAAAATTAAAATTAAAAATGGACACTTTTTCTCTTCTTCTTTCTTCTTCAAATCATCATCAACAACAACACTCAAACCTCCATTAACAACCTCAAATTTTTTTCACTTTCCTCCATTAACAACACCACCTAAGAACAACACTTTCCTTTAATTTTTTTTTACTTTCCTCCATTAACAACACCACCCAAGAACAACACTTTCCTTTAATTTTTTTCACTTTCCTCCATTAACTCCTCCCAAGAACAAACATGAAAACACTATTAAATAATTTTTTCCATTGAACACCATCTCGACCTTCAATCCAACTCCCTCAAAATTTAGATAAAAATTAAATTAAATTGATGATTTTTGTTTTTGAATCACTTATCATCAATGAGATTTCTTTTGATTTTTAGTTTAGAATTTTTTTTGTTAATAAAACAACTTGAAAAAATTTATTTTATCTTGATGAAAGTATTTTTGTTTGAATAAAAAAGAAGAGGGTGGAGGTAAGGGGCTGGAAGGGTGGGATAGGGTGGGGCTGAAAGAGGAGAAAAAAAGGCGGGG
>NC_061117.1:198993679-199040637 GCF_002878395.1 Capsicum annuum | reverse complement strand
ATATATATATATATATATATATATATAAATAGTAAATATATATTTTTGCTTTTTAAAAAAAATACATAAAAATAGTATGTGTATGATTTTTTTTTTTAAATCCTAATTTCTTACGTGGCAATGATCTGACACTGATGTGGCACTAATTTGGCACTGACATGACGCGTGTGTAACCCACTCTCCGTTGTGACAGTGGTATTCAGTTTTAAGGGGTGAAACAAATACATTTTAAAGATGTTAAGGGGGAAAAATAAACAGAACTTAAGTTTAAGTGCTAAAGTGAGTTTGGAGGATAAGTTTAGGGAGGGGGGAAGATGTCTTTTCTCAATAATATTTAAAAGACTATATACATCTTTAATTTAAGACCACAAGATTCAAAATTTAATATACACTAAAATTGAGACAGAGCAAGTAACAAAATATCAATCTTGCATTCGTCAACCCTAAGCGTTGTTGCAACTCTTTGCCTCTCATAATTTTTGACCCTATGCTTGAATCCTCAGTCATCACCTTGTATAAAAATTTTGCATCCACAATAACAACTTCATATGTCTCCCTTTTTATTTGTGAATATTCATAGCTACATAAGTGTTGCAAATAACGTCTCAAACATTTTTTCTAACTTCATGCAGCCTAGAGGGATACAATCTATCTTGAAGTGAAAGAATTTACTCTCAAATTTATCAATAAAAAAATTATAGATTAAAACGAGATCACTCACCTATTTAAGATAATTGATGTATTCTTGTTGAAGTTCTGATCTAACGCATCTCTCAAAGATTTATTTCTCTACCATAAAAATTTATGGTTGACAAAAATAATGCAAGTTCACGTGCTTTTCCGTCTTTGGACAGACCTTTACCAACACAACAACGTATGATGAAGAAAAATCTAAAATTATAACAATTTACATTCATAAATCAATAAGAACACTAATTAGTAATTTATTAGAATTTTCATATATTTATATATTTTAGTGGTTCTTTTCAAAAAAAAAAATTCAAAATAACTTTCTCACTTTAGACAAAACCTACGTTAAAAAAAACTTTCAATCATTTATCTTTTTAATTTATAATTTTGATACACTAATTAGTAATTTATCAGAATTTCCATATATTGGAGTATATTTTAGTGGTTCTTTTCCCCAAAAAAATTCAAAAATAACTTTTCCATTTTAGACAAATCCCACGAAAAAAAAACTTCCAATCATTTATCTTTTTAATTTATAATTTTGACATAATAGTTGGTGGGAAAAGGCGAAAAGATAATTTTATCTAAACAAAAAACTTTTAATGAAGGGTAAAAAATTCGATTCACTTTTTTAAGGATATTCACACTTTTAATATATTATAGATATAGATTATAGATTATAGATATAGATATAGATGAAGGAAATTTTTCATAAAAGTAATAAAAGTCAAATTCAAAGATACAGTTTTTAACAATACACAACAATTTTTTTTAAAAGACACGGTAATAACGAATCCTAAAAAAAGAAACCTAATTAAAAAATCCTAAACTTAAATGAATAATACACGGAATTTTTTCCACATAAAAGGATCACAAGTCAATAGCATAAAAAAAATAAATCATAACTAAACAAAGAAGGGAAGAAAAGAAAAGAGATAAACCATCAACAAATTCACTTTTTACCTCTAGGTTGTTGAATATGTGAGTGAGATATTGGGGCTCCATGTGATTGACAAAGGAGAAATTGATAAGAGTGCTTGTTATTTCTCTAGGATTGTTCAAGAACATAAAGTTTCACTATAACTTTTTAGGATTGATCAAGAACATATAGTCAATGCAATCAAAAGGGAGTTATTGTAGGATTTGTGAACCATAAACAAAAATCATGGTAAAGTTAAACAAATAATGTCTTTTTTTTTTTTACGTATTCTAATCCTCTTAATTTCTTTTCATATATTTTAGACTTAGCATTTAATTTTTTCTATATATTATTTTATTAGAATTCTTCTCATATATTTTAGGAGTTCTTATTTTAATAAATAATGATTAAAAAAAAAGGTAAAAAGACAATTGGTCTATTATGGAAAAAGGACAAAAAATTCAAATAATATTTGTAATATTTCTCACACTTTTAACATAGTATAGATATATTTATTTGTAGGCGGAAGATATAACTATCCGCTGTACTATCACCATATTTTCAATTACATGCTTTTTCTTTAAAAAGGTTCTATTACCCACTGAAGTTTTTTTAAGAATTATTTCCACCAAGTTTAAAAACACAACCCTTGAGTGCGTGAAATCAAAAAATAATGCTTTAACTAGTTGTTTGGCCATGGAAGTTTTTTCATTTTTTTAAAAAAATTATTTCATTTTAGTGAAAAAAGTAAAATTAGTGGTGTTTGGCCATAAAAGTTATTTCACTTTAATGAAAATTATTTTTGAAAAACGCTCCTATTTCTCTCACAAAATTTCAAAAACAACTCCAATTTATATTCATGGTTAAACAAAACACCAACTCCAACTTCAACTCCAACGCCAACTCCAAATCCAAAAAATTATTATTTTCATGATCAAACGTGGCCTTAATATATGTGACTTCAAAGAGGTTTGAAACTTAAGATTTCTTCCTAGTTTGGAAAGGTAAGTTATTTTTGGGTAAATTATGATATTTGGTCCTTTTGAATTCACATTTCAAGTTTAGATTGTATAATTTTTCCCCTAATTTCTTTGTATGAAATCTTAGGGTTAGGAAGGGCAAATTCCAACTTGAATAAATTGTGTATGGATGAAAACGATCCAATGCTCAATACGAAAGTGCGATACAAACACGACATTTTGCTGCAAATGCAAACTTCTTGGTCAGACCGCAATTCAAAAAGAAGATTTTGGTCTTGTCCTCACTATGAGGTATTAATTTGAGTTTTAATACTAAATTGAAGTTATTGTATTGGGTTTCCTACTGTATTCTAAGAATTTCAGACCATAAATTGCAAGTTTTTTTGATGGAGGAACAAGGAACGGGTTGATGAAAGATCAAAATTTATTCTTCCAAGATTAGTGAACAAAATCAAGGAGTTAAAAGAAATTTGAAACTCATAAGAGGAATTTAGTTGAGCTTGAAGATTTGAAAGAGAAGAAAATGCATTTGGACGAGCTTAAAAGTTTCCAGTATGAAAATCTTAACATCAATGCGATTGAGCTTGAAGATTCGGAAGAGCAGAGTGATTGATTCCAAAGAGAACGATATGCAGAAAAAAAGAAAAGCAACTCGCGTTTAATAAAAAATTTATTGGGTGTAGTCTTGTTTGTGTAGCTGTTGTGTATTTCAGTAGCCAAATCCTAGTGGGTAACTTGAAGAAAGATCGAATGAAGTTACCATAATATCTGAATATTATTGTAGTATATATTTAATATTTTGTAATGGAACTTCATTGATCTCGGATAGACTATGTTACATATGTTTTGTCGGTATAACACTTGGGGGTTGTATTGGAAATTCATTTTCAATTGCAATGGAACTTCATCTTAGTATTTTAGTTAAACTTCAATTGAAAAAGGATATATTCATATAAAGAGTCTTACATGGCCCCTCTCGAGAGAAATGAATCCGCATCTGCCTCTGGATTCTAAGTGTAGATATCACAACTTTCACAACCTGCATTACTAATAAGTTAAGCAACTTGACCAAGTTCGCTTTCTGTCCCCACTTTATGTCAATAAAATAACTCACCTTGTCTAAAGCCTTGTACAAGTTTTCAAGCAGAGAACTGGCTTCATTTATGTCAAGCCATTCCTGTAACCCAAATCATAGAATACCTAAACAAAAAGCTCCATGATCTCTATTTGATAACTCAGCTAAGCCTTGAAACGTACATGGTACAATGCCATCTCCAATGCAACACATAATACACTCACTACCCTCCCCCCAGAAAATAATTTAAGATAAAACAGTCACTAAACTCCCCAGGAAAACAAGGAAAAAACAAAGGGTGTGTTCGGCAGGAAAGAAAAATGTTTTATGATTTTCTTATGTTCATTTGGTCAAAAAAATTGAAAACTACTTTCTCTGGGAAAATAAGTTTCTTAAGATGAAGAAAATAGGAAAAATAAGTTCTGCAAGTTTCCACCACCCAACCCCCACCTCTCGTAGTACTTGTCCCAGCTCTCTTCGGTCAAAAATTAATGAGCTTGCGCTGCACTGGTAAATCAAAAAGTCAAAATGTCAAAGCAAAACAGAAATAAATTGCATACACGAATAGCCAGAGACATCACAACTAGAGTATTATATTAGGAAATGGGAGACTTAAACTCTCAACTCCTTCAAGAGAAACAGTAATCTAAACTATATGTCAAATCGTCTGACAACACTCCCAAGGTTGTAACAGAGGATTCTATAGTGGGATACCATGTCGACAAAGAAGCTGATAGTGGCATTACCCATAATCCACCAGTCAGCTTACTACAAATACAAGAGGATTATTCGTTTTAAAGAAAATATAATATAAGAACATTATTTTCACCTAAGTTGGAGACTTACCTGAAGTCATAATCCGGATACATGTGATAGAGAGCAAGAAGTAGATATATCAATGTTTTCCGGCTGAAATGAAAAATTAGAAAAAAAAATTGCATGATGGACCAATGTCTTGAATCAAGATACTTTGCAATGGCTTTGCCTGAACAGTAGAAACATCAAAATTTAAAATTCTGCATCAAGAACTGGCTAGTACCCCAACTGAACATGTTCTAAAATTTAAAGAAAAGTGTCAATGTAGGAATCTAACCCTCTCTAACAAGTATTATCTTGGGAGAAGTGTGTTTTGAGACTTGCTGCTATCTGAATAAGAAGATATGCAGGGGCTGTTTAAGGTAGCCTAAGGCCAAAATCGAACACTATCTATTAACACACACAGACAACATACACAGGAGGAGGAAAAAGCAGAGAACAACATTTATGGACACAAAAAAAGAACAAAGAAGACAGAGAGAAAAGGCACAAAAACCAAAAGAAAAATTGAAAGTGAAAAATAAAGGAGAAACAGTGAGAAAGGAAAGAAGAACACACAGACGACAAAAAATTAAAGTGAAAAAAGAGAGAAAAAAGAGGAACGAGTTGAGTTCGAATTTCTATTTCGAGTTTCCGGTGAAGAACTTCCTGTTTATACTGTAGGTATTCTAGAACACAGGTTCTTATTCAATTCCTTTATTCGTAATAAATTTTCATATGAAATCGAAGCATGAATGAAGTTATTTTAATGACTTTTTATATTATTTAGTGTGTGTAGTTTATTAGGCAAAATGGTTCGGTGGACCCTTGTACTATGTCCGTTTTGTAATGTGGACACTTCTACTTACATATTTATCATCTGAACTCTTGAACCCACTAAAAAGCAATATTTCAAACCTTTGATCATTGACCAGGCCTATGCGCCATTAAAAGGGCTTACTAGGACGAGACGCGTGCAGGCGCGTGCTTGCGTGTGGGGGTTAATTTTTGATTAATTTTATATTAAAATAATTTTAAAAAATTAAAAATAATATTAAAATTAAAAAAAAAAAGTCCTTTTTTCCTCCATCTTTTTTTTATTTAAAAATATTTTTAAAATTTAAAAATAATAAATTTAAGAGAGAAAATACCCAATTACCCCCCTGAATTATACCCAAAAGGGTTATGCCACACCTCAACTTAAAGGGGTCATATTACCCCCTAAACTAACTAAAAGTGGAATTTTCACCCCTTTAGTGACTATGTGGCACGCACGTGCCTACGTGGACACTTCAGTGTGTTGTGCCACGTATGTGCTACATAGGCACTAAGAGGGTAAAAATTCCACTTTTAATTAGTTCAGGGGATAATAGGACCCCTTTTAAGTTGAGGTGTGGCATAGCCCTTTTGAGTATAGTTCAGGGGTAATTGGGTACTATATCAATTTAGAAAAACATAAAAAGCCCCCCCCCCCCAAGCACACCCCCCCTCCCCCCCCCCCCCCCCCTCCCCCCCCCCCAGCCCCCTTCCCCCGCCTCTTCCCCCCGCCCAACCACCCTCCCACCCCACCCCTCCCCCCCGTCCAGCCCACCCCACCCTTCACCCTCATCCAACCTCCTTCCCCAGCCTCTTTCCCTCGTCCAGCAACCATTCTACCCCACCCCTCATCCCTGTCCTGCCCCTTCTCCTCTTCCCATCCTCTATCCAGCCACCCCCACCCCACCCTTCACCCCCGTCCAGCCATGGCCATCACCATTAACGCCCTCACCCCCATAGCCCCAAGGATCTCTCTTCGTCTTCTTTTTCTTCATCATTATATATCCCTTATCTTTGTTGTGGTTGATATTGTTGTTGTTGTTCATTGTCAAAAAAATTGTTGTTGTTTCCTGAAGAGGGTCTTTGCTAGTTGATATTGTTGTTGTTTCTTATCAGAAAAAAAATTATATATCCCTGAAGAGGGTCTTTGCTGTGGTTGATATTGTTGTTGTTCATTGTAAAAAAAAAATTGTTGTTCCCTGAAGAGGGTCTTTGCTAGTTAATATTGTTGTTGTTGTTCATTGTCAATAAAAAAAATTTATATATCCCTGAAGAGGGTCTTTGATGTGGTTGATATTGTTGTTGTTGTTCATTGTAAAAAAAAAATTGTTGTTGTTTTACTTTTAATTTTTTTTATTCTCTTTCTCAATTTAAATTTTTCATTTTGTTTAGGATTAATTTTGTAACTTTTACAAATTGTTAAAGATATTTAAATAAAAACTGAAAATTTATTATGTTTGTGTATGTGAATTTATAGTTAAAATTTTAAATTAATTGGAGAGAAATTTTAATTATTTAAAATAAATTTGATGATTAATTAAATTTATTTAACAATTAATTTCTTGTGTAGCATTTTACGAATAACATAAAATTTAATGTAATACTTAAAAATGACGTGGTAGCTGATGTGGCAGACGTGAAAGCTGACATGACAGCTGACGTGGCGAGAGTGTGTTACACTCACCAAAAAAGTGTTTAAAATGTTGTTTTTTTGTGGGTTCAGGGTCCAGATAACAAATATGTAAGTAGGTGTCAAACTTACAAAACCAACATAGTACAGGGGTCCATCGAACCATTTTGACAGTTTACTATTTCTATGTTGTTTGCTTAGTCCATATATTACTTATTTGTCATTTCGAAATAATGTTCATTAGATAGGTTTTGAATTTAAATGAGATAATTGTTAAAGTTATTAGTGTTTAAAAATGTAAAGTTACATTCAATTGACATGTAATTAGTGTATAGTTGTGTTGTAACTACAACATACGATTCATGCATGCATATACGCAAAAACAAAAAAACAAGGGCGATCAGAAATGCATTATTTGAAAGTATGTTTACTATTTATTATGAAGGATCATAATGTACAATATGCACAAGAATAATAATTTTTAAGTGGAAAAATAACCCAAAAAATAAGAAAACAAATATTGAATCCCTAATTTTAAGTTGTAGATTGTGATTTTATTCTCATCCCGATTTTCTCTTCGGAACAATCGACGCATCTCTTTTCTCCGACAAAATCTCCCGTGAAAATTGGATCGTCCTTGATCTCATGCGCCAACCACCGCAAACAACCAACGACCACCTTGAACAACCCGCCATTCACAAAACCAGCCGCCGCCCTCACCCTCTCATAGGTGAGACTCCACTACTCCCACCATGTAAGACCCCGCAAAGTTCCTTCGTAGTCCGAGCCTTAGAGCGTGTTAAGTGGTGTAATTCCGGCCCTAAAAGATTGAGAAGAGACTTCCCAAGTGATTGGTGTTTAAACCCTATAGAGTTTTCTTGAATTTGACTTTTTGACATATAGATAATTGAATTAGCTTTCCAACGATACCAATTTCGTCCAAATTCGGTATCGGGGTGAGAATTTATGGTCGTTTTACTGAGAGTTGTTAGAACCGCCTAGGTGCGATGGATGATCCGACGGACCGTCGAGTCTGCGACGGACCTTCGCTCGGCAAATCCCAACCAAGGCAGTAACTCCCTTTTCTGGCCCAAGTGCGACGGTCAAAATGACGGACCGTCAAGGATGCGATGGACTATTGCTGGGACCGTCGCGCTCAGGCATATGGCCTTATCCTAGCCAACGTGCGACGACGGATCTTCGGGTATGCGACGGATCGTCGCTGAGACCATCGCATCGAGACAGCATGTTCATTTTCGGGCCAACGTGCGACGGACGATCCAACGGAGCGTCAGACTTGCGATGGACCTTCGCAGCCCCGTTCAGTGTTTTTAACTCATTTTAACAAGGGGCTTTTTGGTCTTTCCACTCTTTTATCAACCAGATATATTCCAAGTGAAGCAAATGGCTTCATTCATCATCCAAAACACAAGAGAGCTAGGGTTTCTCCCTCAAGATCAAATCTAAAATCCTTCTCCACGAAATCTAAGAAGTCACCATGGATTCTACAAATTGAGTTGAGATTTGAGTTCCCCATGTTCAAAGGTTGCAAGAACTCTCTCTCAAGAGTAAGAAGAAGAGTTTAGAGCATGTGGGGTATGTGGGGTTTTGAACAAGGGTAATCTTTTCATCCTTGTGCCCAAAAGCTTATTTAAACTATGATTTTCTGCAATCTATGAGATTTCACATGAATTTGAATTAGGGTTTTTCACCCATTATTATTGATTGTAATATTTTGATGTTTCCTATGAATTGAGAGCCTAATGACATGATTTTCACATGTTTTCTTGAGAAATTGCAGCTGGGTCTATACCCTATGATTTTAATCCTTGAGAAATTAATAGTTGAAATGTTTGAGATATCGAAGTATATGAGTATGTTGAGATTTTGAGACAAATTGTTGAATTTTCCAGATTTCTACATGAGTTATGAATCTATATGCTATCTATTGTGTTTTTTTATGAGTTTTAACTTGAGATTTAATTATGGATTATTGAGCCCTACTTAAAATTTGTAATTTTATGAACTCTTATGCTATAAGCACCCATGATTTGAGTATTTTGAGATTATTGAGAAATGTTTTGACCTAATGGTCATGGAGTTTTGAAATTCACTTCACTACATGAGATTATAGATTTGATTATTGGGCTCTTGATGAACCATGAGATTATTTTAAAGTGGATTTCCATGATATGAGAGAGATAAACTAAAGGGAGTAGTATTTAGCACCGTGTTGGGTAAGTTACTACGGTTTCTTACCCTATAACTATGTGCCACTGTAGGTTTGAAATTTTGGACCTAAGGCTGAGATATTGGGCCCAAGGTCGGGATAAGTGATCACTGAATTGAGGTTATACTCCCTGGCAAGAGTATGACGCTCCTCTCCAACGTGGGGTCTCTTTCTTAGGAGGACAAAATGTTGGACTCTATGTAACTCGCATGGTTTATGTCGGTTAAGAGAGCCCCCCTTGATACAAGTTATTTTCCTAATAGTAAAGTTTCGGATTTTCTCCCTAAGACTAAAGTATTTTCCCTTGATATAAGTATTTTTCCCTAAAGCTTGAAACGAGATATTTTTCTAAAGTGGATGAAATGCCTTCAAGTATGTTTCAAAGTTATATGATTCATAATTCCAATTACTTGAGTTCAAAAGAGTTATAAGTTCTTGAGCATTGAAGAAGTTTTACTCTCCATAAAACTTACGAATGAGTTAAAAGTATTGTTCAAAGTTTCCTTTATCCTATGGGTAACAGGAATAAGAGAAGATTACCGATTTCAAAGTTAAACTATGATGACTCATGAGATTTGTGTTACATACTCCATTCAACATGATTCCTGAGCTTTATATTTTATACTTATTAGAGCTATGCGAGTCATTACTTATTGCATGCATGATTTGATTAAAAAAGTATTGATATTGTTTTATATAAATGCATGCACCCCTACATACTCAGTATATTCCCAAGTGTTGATCCACATATACGTCTATGTGCTACATTGTCTTATAATGTCGGTTTAGGTGCTCAGTCCCAGCCTCGTCAGTGACTTCCGTGTATCTCTGTCTACATTTCTACAGTGGTGAGTCCTCATGGTTCGAGGACCTATCTTCAGGCATTTTCGCATTTGAGAGACTATGTTATTACTTTCAGTTCATTTCGAGTCAGTTGGGGACCTATCCCAATGGATCTCTAGTTCATGGATTAGTAGAGGCTTTGTCAGACTAGTTATTAGATTGTTATTGTGTGAAGAATTCTAGTATTGTGGTCGTTTGGATCGAGTATTTTCTACGTATCTCCCTTCATATGATATGACTATGCTAGTGTTTGAATTATTTCATCATGAAATGAGTGTTATTAGTAGAAACAGTCTCAAAGGGTTAGCTTGGGGCTACTTGTAGCCTTAAGTACCGTGTGACATCCCGAAAGGCAATGTTGGGTCATTACACACCATCGCTGGTGAGAGCACCACCTTCATCGATATTCGTAATGTCGGCTTCCACCAGAGAAACCAATAGCTACAACCTCTGTCCACCTTCATCTCCTTAAACTCCTATAGAGAACCAGCATCACAGTCCATGCACCAAGCCTACGTCGGAGTTCTAGTTTTCAGCGAGTGACACGAGTGACACCATTTTTCAGTGAGTATTTCGGCTTTCTTCTCTTTTCTTTACAACCTTTTTTTAGGTACTACAAGTCTAGATTCGGTACTTCAGGCGGCGACATCAAGATTCCGATGACTAGTGTATTTTTCAGCGACCAACATATTCTCCGATGATCAATCACATAGACACGGCATTAGCAGTAGGGTAAAGGCAACGACAACAAATTTTGGCAACCAATCTCCGTACTAATTTATTAGAATTCGACAAAATGATCAAGAAAATATCCATCATTGCGTATTCTCTCTCTGGTGCACTCGTTTCATTCTTCTCTAGTTTGTTCCCCTCTAGTTTATTTGGTGAAGGCTTCCTGTCTCTTTTTATCTTGATATCTTGTCCGATTTTCTTGATTGTTCCTGTTGGATTACTGGTTTTGATTTCTTCATAACTTAGTAGGTGTTCTTTATTAGCATACCTGTGTGGGTAGTATAGTGCTTGTTGTTGCTTGTGAGTAGCAAACCCGTTGGCTAGTTTTTTATTTTCTTATTTAGCGATTTTTAGTCGTACCCTTTTGCTCGTTGTATTTTTTTGTCCCCCTTTCTTCTAGTGTATCCTTTTGAGTGGTGGCTGGGGTGATAGATGATGGACTAGGTTTATGTCATAGGTTGGGGTTGAGGCTAGGATCAGGCCTAGGTTCGAGTCCAAGGTTAGGGCGAGGGGGAGTAGTGATAGGTGGAATAAGGGTGCTTCTAGGTTGAGAGTTGGGTCCTGGAACATAGGGACGCTTCAAGGTAAGTCCATAGAGCTGATGAAGATTCTTAAAAAGACGAGGGTTAATATAGCGTGTGTCCAGGAAATTAAATAGGTGGGCACAAAGGCGAGAGATATGGATGGATATAAGATGTGGTACTCGAGTAGCGTGAGACATAGAAATGAGGCAGGTATCTTAGTAGATAATGAACTTAGGAAGAAGGTGGTGGAGGTTAAGCGAGTCAGTGATAGGTTGATGTCTATTAATTTAGTCTTTGGAGGGTCTATAGTAAACGTTATTAGTGCTTATGCTCCGTAAGTAGGTTTGGATAAGAAGGAGAAGAAGGGTTTTTGGGAGGTTTTGGATGAGGTGGTAAGGGGCATCCCAAGCACTGAGGAGCTTTTTGTGGGAGGATATTTCAGTGGGCATATTGGGTCTTTGTTAAGAGGTTATGATGATCTATATGCCAGTTTTGGTTTTGGGGAGAGGAATAAAGGGGTGGATTTTTCTAAGGCTTTTGGTTTATGGATAGCGAATTTGAGCTTTTTGAAGAAGGAGGAGCACCTTATTACTTTTCGTAGCTCAGTGGACAAGACTTAGATTGATTTTTTACTGCTTAGAAAGGGTGATAGAGCACTATGTAAAGACTGTAAGGTCATACCTAGCGAGAATCTTTCAACTCAACATAGGTTGTTGGTGATGGACTTGGTAATCAATAAGGACAGAAAAAAAAAGTGTGGAGGCTTGGTCCAGGATTAAGTGGGGTAGCTTGACTTTTGCTAGTACTTTAAAGATAAAGGAGAAGTTAAAGAGTAGGGAGCTTAGGAGAGTAGAGGGGATATGGATAGTATATGGGATACGACTACCAGTTGCATTAGGGAGTTCGCTAGAAAGGTGTTGGTGTCTCGAAAGGTCGATCTGGTAAGAATCAAGGAGATTGGTGATAAAACGGTGAGGTTAAGAAAAAGGTAGAGTCTAAGAAGGTGGATTATGCGAAGTTGGTTGAGAGCAAGGATGATAAGGAGAGCCAAACGAATAAGGAGGAGTGTAAGATAGCTAGAAGAGAGGCTAAGTAAGTGGTTACGGTGGTTAAGACAATATTTTTTGAGAGCTTGTGTGCGGATTTAGAGGAGAAAGGTGGGGATAAGAAGTTCTATAGGCTTGCCAAGGACAGGAAGCGTAGGGCTCGTGACCTTGACCAAATGAAGTGCATCAAGGGAAAGGATGGGACAGTGTTGGTTGAGGATACCCTTATTAGGAGGATGTGGCAGTCCTATTTTCATAAACTCTTGAACGATGAGGGGGAAAAAGGTATTAGTGTTAGGGGATTCAGAAAAGTTTGGGGAGTGTCGCAATTATGGTTATTGTAAACGTATTGAGGTTGAGGGGGTAAAAGGGGTTATTCATAGGATGTATCGGGGTAGGGCAACGGGTCCAGATGAGATACCAGTGAATTTTTTGAAGAGTACTGGCAGGGTAGATTTGGAGTGTCTAACAAGGTTGTTTATCATCATTTTAGGGTGGCAAAGATGCCTGAAGCATGGAGGTGGAGTACGATGATTCCATTATATAAGAACAAGGGAAACATCCAGAGTTGCAACAACTATAGATGTATTAAGTTGTTGAGTCATACTATAAAGATTTGGGAAAGGGTGGTAGAGTTGAGACTGAGAAAGATCATGACTATCTCTGAGAATTAGTTTAATTTTATGCCAGGTCGCTTGACTACTAAGTCCATTCACCTTGTGAGGAGATTAGTAGAGTAGTTTCGTGAGAGGTAGAACGACTTACACATGGTGTTTATTGATCTTGAGAAGGCATATGACAAAGTTTGCAGAGAGATTCTGTGATGGTGCTTGGAGGCTAAAGAGGTGCCCGTAGCGTACATTAGGTTGATTCAGGACATGTATGATGGCTTAAAAACTCATGCGAGGATGGTAGATAAAGATTCGAAGAACTTTTCAATTTTGATAAAGTTGCACTAGGGATCGACTCTTAGCCCTTTTTTATTTGCCTTGGTGATGGATGTTTTGATAAGAAATATTCAGGGGGTGCCTGGGTGTATGTATTTGCTGATGATGTGGTATTAATTGACGAGACTCGGGGAGGAGTTAGTGATAATTTGGAGATTTAAAGACAAACCTTTTAGTCTAAAGGATTATGGTTGAGCAGGACCAAGACATAGTTCTTGGAGTGTAAGTTTAAAGATGTGCCGCAGGAGGTTGACGTGGTTGTAAAGCTGGACTCTCAGGCCATTAAGAAGAGGGAGAGTTTCAAGTATCTAGGGTCTATAATTCAGGGAAATGGTGAGATTGACGAGGATGTCACGCATTATATTGGGGCAAGGTGGTTGAAATGGAGGCTCGCTTCGAGAGTTTTAAGTGATAAGAAGGTACCCCCAAAGCTTAAATGTAAATTCTACGTAGTCCGACCGACTATATTATACGGAGCGGAGTGTTGACCAGTTAAGAACTCCTACATCCAATAGTTAAAGGTGGCGGAGATGAGGATGTGCGATGAATTTATGGTCATACCAGAGATGACAGGGTGAGGAATAAGATTATTCGGGAGAAGGTGGAGGTGGCGTCAGTGGAGGACAATATGTGAGATATGAGGTTACGCTGGTTCGGGCACGTGATGAGGTGGGGTTCTTATACTCTAGTGCAGAGGTATGAGACACTGGCTATGGATGATTTGAGGCGAGGCAGAGGTAGGTCGAAAAAATATTGGAGGGAGGTGATTAAGAATGATATAGAGCAGTTACAGCTTATGGAGGACATGACCCTTGATGGAAAGGTGTGTAGGAGGCAGATTAGGGTAGGGGGTTAGGGGGTGGGAGTGCGTTGGTAACAGTAGGGGAGTGTTCTTTATTTGTGTCTGAAGTTTCTTGTTCGTGGTGTTGAGTATTGTTAATGATTTCGGATATATAGTTTTTATCTTGTGGCTCTAGTATTTTCTTGTGGCAAGCGTTTTTAGTTTATTTTGCATACTATACAAGTTTATATGCATTTATATTTTGTGTTTGTTATATTGTTATTGGTTTTAAGCCAGGAGTTTATCGAAAACAACCTCTCTACTTCACCTAAGGTAGTGGTATGGCCTGCATACACTCTACCCTCCCCAAACCCAACTAGGTGGTAATACACTGTGTATGTTATTGTTGTTGTAAAAATACAATATTCACACACACAGGAGCCATACACATGCACATGCATACACAAAAGGAAATGTTTGAAGAAAAACAGATACAGAGAACACACGAAAAAAAATACCCAGGAAAAAAAAATGTAGTAATATGAAGAATGAAAAATGAGGTATACTGGTTGTAACATGTAACTCTTTTGAGTTTATTAACTTCTTGGAATTATAGTAACAATGACATGATTGCTCCGATATGATTCTCTACGTGTCACTTTGGCCTATTCTAGTGCTGATGCGACCCTTCTAAATCTTTCTTATCATTACTTTTTTTCGTAACTACTATTAGTTACTTAATCAATGGTACAAAATTATGCTAAAAATATGTTGACTATTTAAATTAATGTGGGTAGAGAAAAATATAAACACCGGGTAAACCACTAGTTGATGCAAAGTCCACCTTGCTGTCTTGTACTTTTGAATGGATCATGTTTATGTATGAACTTTGACAATTATAGAAGTTTACATGTTGCAATTTTTTCTCTTTTTCTCATTTTTTCATTCCTGTAATTCTTAAAGAGATATAAGAATGAACTAATACAAATTTGGAGCTAGTAACTAACATGATGGAAATTTAATTTTTTTTTATGGCTTTTCATGTTGACGTTAATCAAGAAATATGATATTTTGTTATTATGAGTTAATTAAGTTTGAAAATATTCTCGAACCTATAATTATTGTTTAAGGCCCGAAGTAAATTATATATACTATGAGTTTGAGTAAGATGGGTTACAAGTTTATTCAAGATCCATCATACTTAGTAAAAAAAGGATAGGAAAAAAACATTTGTAAGAGAGTGAGGCGAGTTGTGGAATAATACAAGACTCGCTTTAAATTTGAGAGGAAAGAGTAAAAACGAGTAAAATTAGATCAAAAAAATGAAAAATGTTCTCAAGTTTACAAGAGATGAACGAATGCCTTTTAACGCTAGAAAAGCTTTAGGCACTTTTAATATATTTATCTCTATTAAGAATGTGGCATACGCATCTTTCTGAGACGTTTAATTTAATTCGATAAAGCAATATTGCACCTCAGCAAAGATCGTCCTAAAATTAACTTCTACTAACTTAATTCAAGAGGTATATACAAATATTATTGGTATAATAGAAATGAGCGAATTCAAGCCTACAAACATAATTTATACAAAATAGTTAAAACTAAGTATAAGTTGATAAAAGCAACTGTGCTAGAACTTTGGGACTTGAGGGGTGCCTCATACCTTCCCCTCAATCAACATAATTCCTTACCCGATGTTTCATTTTCGTAGACCAATAAAGTTTTATTTCATTTTGATTAGGAATTCAATAAAGTGACTTAGAGCACCATTACTCAATTCTAAACAGCGACTCTGTAAATAAAATAGTCCCTATTTAACCGTCACTTTAATTGGAAAAATCCTTCGACCCTCTTTGAATGAAAAAGGGGCGTGACATCTCTGGGACTCTAATGGGGAGTAACTAGAATTTGAGCTTTTGATAGTGACTTTTACTTGCTTTAATCATTTAGATATTGTATTTGTTGGCATAATTTGCTACTTGCCACTCACTTATTGCTTTGATATTGTTGAATTGTATTATAACCAGTCTTCTCTTGCTCACCCCACTGAGTCTAAAAAAATATAGGATAGAAGGAATGCAGAATATGCATCTACCTTCTTCTTGAGATAACAGGAGTGTTAAGGCACCTGGTAAAGGATTATTAGTCACACATGTTAGGCGGGGTTTGGACCAACAACGAAGTAGGAGTACCACTGCTACCGAACAAGTTGTCTTTTCCTACTCGAGTGTCCGCTCGATTAAGCCAGTCTAGAAACCTATCTTAATCAGGCTAAACTTAGTAGAACTGAAACTCAGAATGTGGTTATCCCTATTTGATTCCGCTTTATTTGCATCATATGTTTTTGACTTAGCAGGATTCGACACAGGGGTCGGGTCCGTCTAGGATAGGTGTCCTTTTTATAGTGACCAACATATATATCCTATGTGCTCTTTGACATTTATTTTTTAGGATCATTTGATTGTTGATCGGCTTTAGGCAACATGGTGAAATACAAGAGAGTATCTTGTCCTCCAAATTTAATGACCAACAACAACAACAACAAACCCAATGTATTACCACCAAGTGGAGTTTGGGGAGGGTAAAATATACACAGTCCATACCGCTACCTCTGAAGAAGTAAAGAGGTTATTTTAGATAGACCCCCGACTTAAGATAAAGAATAGCAAACATGTTCGTAATGAAACATGAAACAGAATGAATAGCATAACATAAATAAGAAATAAAACACCCATATAGTAATACCATACACTCACAAACCAAAAATACCCACCACACCCAAGCTCTCTTAACTAGCTACTCCTACCTATGGAAACAGTCCTAGGATTACTAACCTGGATACACCCTAAGCTCTCCAAACTACTTTCTATGACTCACCCACACACACTATCCTTCTACCCTTATCTGCGATCTCCATACCTTCCTATCTAGGGTCATGTCCTCAGTAAGCTATAGCTGCTTCATGTCATGTCTAATCACCTCCCTCCAGTATTTCTTTGGTCTACCTCTACCCTTCCTGAAACTTTCCAGATCTAGCCTCTCATACCTATAAATTGGGGCATCTGTGCCCCTCCTCATCACATGCCCAAACCATCTCAGTCTCACTTCCCACATCTTGTTCTCCACTGAAGTCACTCCCACATTCTCCTGAATAATATCATTCCTAACTCTATCCCCTCTAGTAAGTCTACACCTTCAACACAACATTCTTAATTCTGCCACCTTTAATTTTTAAATGTGGGAGTTCTTCACTGGCCAACACTCCGCTCTATACAGCATGACCAGATGGACTGCCATTCTGTAGAATTTACCTTTAACCTGAAGGGGCACCTTATTATCACACAACACTACCGAGGTAAGCCTCCACTTTATGCAACCTGCCCCAATACGTTTAGAGATATCCTCATCAATTTCTCCATTTCCCTGAATCATAGACCCAAGATACTTAAAACTATTCCTCTTACAAACAAACTGAGAATCCAACCTCACTACTCTATCGTCCTCCTACCTCAAGTCCTCAAACTTGTATTCCATATACTCAAACTTGGACCTACTCAACCTGAACCCTTTAGACTCAAGGGTTTGCCTCCAAACCTCCAAAGTTTATGATCTTCACAAACTATGCACACCTGATTCTCATCTTAGTGAGATACGTAGGTAGCCTTTCATGGGTTCGGTGATCTTTAATAAAAAGTTGTCTTTCCTTCTAAACAAAAAAAAGAGAGTTTTGATCCTTATATACAGAGAAATTAATTTATTTTCAAAAAAAAAATCATCATTATTAATAAAATAAAAAAAGAATTCTTTCTCATAATTCAAATAAAAAAAGTGTCTTTCTTTATATCTCTAGTTTTGAGAACTACGCACACCTGATTCTCACCTTGATGAGATATGTAGGCAACCCTTAGCGGGTTCGGTGATATTCTTAAGAAAAAGTTTTGAAAGTGTGGAATCCTAACACATTTTTTAACTCTAAAGTCAAAATAGTATTAAGGTGGTTGGTTTGTGGTTAAGTTGGCATCTCATTCATACAATAGATGTTCAAAAAAAAAAGGACAAGATGACCCACAAAGCGGGCACAGAGTCCTACAATGAAGAAATGCAAAATTAGTTGATTCCATTGGAATCTGGATTAGTAAAAGAGATAGAGATGATTGATGTCTTCCTCCAATCACAAGAGCATGAGTAAGTTAACCACCTGTTTTCTGTAGTAGGTAAAACCTTTGTTGAAATAATAAAAATCGGGGAAATAGTTGAAAATAGAATCAAATTTGAAAAAGTTGCAAGTCAAGTAGCCCTTAAGGCTATAACTCAGGAAATTCAAGATACTTTGGGATCAAGAAGAAAAAATGATGATGTAGAAATGATTGTGGAGACTCCATTAAGGCTAACGTGCAAATCAGTAGCTAAAATATTAAGTTCGGCAATATGGAAGTCACTTCGCTCCCCATGAGGAGGGAGTTTTAGTAGTCTATTTTTTTTTTCTTTCTGTTACCTGAATTATTTGATGGTTGTAGTTCGAGATCTATCTTGTATTATCTTCTTATAATTTCTATTTAAACCCTTCTATATTTTTGTCAACAAAATGTGTGTCCCTTTTATTTTTATTTTTATTTCTCAATATATATTGTTTAATTGTTCTTCTTTTCTTTAGAGAGCTCTTTCTATGGTGATTCTAGTGATATGATATGTATGCTGACTTCATAGACTAATCTTCAAATCCTTTCTTATTCTGAAACATCAAGCCAAGAAAATAAGTTGAAAAAAGAATATGTAAGGAAATAAGTAAAGTGTTGAGATGTTTATTGACCGAGTTACAACCTCAACATTTTGCGAATCAAAAAATGACTTGGTATTCAATGAGAAAGTTAATCACAAGCGTTTTAAATGGGATCAATCAGATAATATATAGTCTCAACTATTAGGAGAAGCAAGAGAAAATTAGCTCCAAAATGCATGATCATTTAATGGGAGGAATCTGATATAATTGGACCTTTGTGTTTGACAAGTGCATAAGAAGTAGTGGCATATGTGCTCAGTTAAGGTCAATGTTGAAAAAAGATGTGTATGATATTTATGTTCCACTCTCAGATTGCATGTTATGGACTTACGTTTTTAATAATTAATATGACGAAGGCATTTCATTTTGTTATCCAAATGTTGTGTCATCCTTTGTTACCCCTTTTGAGCTTTAGTTTTATTTTCTTTCAGGCCCCTCTTTTGTAATCAAAATAGAGAATGAAAAACTCAAAAAAAAAAAAGGAAAAAAGTGTCAAGAAAAAGAAATAGAGTCAGAAAAAAATATCAAAAAGAGAAAAGTCAAAAAAAAATAAAGAAAAGAGTAAAAAAAAAAGAAGAAGAAAAAATCAAGCAAAAGAATAAGAAGTCTGAACTACATTTGATTTGATTCTTGACACGACAAGATATGTTGGATGCCCTACTCTGGAGTTCGGTCCAACCAAGTAAAATTGAAACTACCCAATTTTTTTAAAAAAAACTACGGTAAAAGTAATTTTCTTCATGAGTCGATTCCAAAAGTTGTAAGTCTCACCCTATGTTATGCATATTTTGAGACTCATGCTGTCCTTTCTTTCTAAGCCTATCCAAAATCCAAGTTACAATCAAAGAAAGACCTTCTGATCAATATTTGAGAATGTCAAGGTTAAGAATTTTATGGGTATTATGATGTTTCATATTTTGGGCACCACTTTCCTTCATCAGCATAAAAAATGTGAGAAAATTAAAAATGAAAGAGTCTTATTGGTGAAAACCCTCCCAGACATCATAAGGCGATAGTGAGTTGTGAGAAAAATAAAAATAAGAGTCTTATTGGTGAAAACCCTCCCAGGTATCATAAGGCGACAATAAGTTGTGAGAAAAATAAAAATGAGAGTCTTATTTTTAAAAACCCTCACTAGCACCACAAGGTGACAGTGAGTTGAGAGAAAATGAAAATGAGAGAGGCACGCTGGCGAAAATCTTTAGGACGCCACTAGCCAAAGAAGGTTTGTAATCTAGAGGCAAAAAGCTCAAGAGCAGCTTGGTTTCAAATTTAATAAGTTGAAGTCAATAAATGATTGGGATGAAAAGATCAGGTTGTTTAATTTAAAATGCATGTCGTAATCACTGGGACCGGCTACCACACCCATATAAATTTTTCTTTCTATCGTTTTTGAAAAGGGGATATCTACTACTTTTTCTTTTCTTTCTATATTTTTATTTGTTTTTGTTTCTTTGTTGTCAAATAAAAAAATCGTTATCATCTTTTTTCCTCATATTTTTTAGTCAAATTTATGTCAACACAAATGAGAAAGAACTTCAAAACTTGCTACCAAATCTCTTAATTGCACAAAGCAAGACAAAGAACCGATACAAAAAGTTAACATGTTTCAAAATAAAGTAAGGTACTCAAGAATGCTTGTTATCTGGCAGTTTTGGGACTTATAGAAATACAAAAGGTGCATTAGAAGTTAAACCTAGAGGTATCATGCAAGGGAAATACGATTTGAGTCAAATATTTTTAGTAGCCAAAATTTGGTGTCAATAGTATGACAAGTCAATGATACCTATCAACAATTTGAAATAGACCAAGCATGATAAGTGCAACAGTGGGAACCTCAGTAGCCAAATGCCACAAACCAACCACCGTATTTTTAAATTAGAAAGTTTTATTTGTATGGAATAAAAACACATGTTACCTTCAAATCAAGGGCTTCGAAACTAAAATATGAAAAGGTGCAATTCCCCACTTCTATAAATACAAGAGACAGTATTTATAAGTAGGTTTGATAATCACGATCATGATAAAAACTCATCATCCTATACACCTAGGAGATGCACTTCCTTGTTTGGGTATTTTAGTTTTTATTTGTTAGCTGATTCACTTCCTAACTATAACCTTCACTCATAGAAGACGCATTATTTAATCAAGTCCTTCCATTTGACCCCTAGGAGACGCACTTCCTTGTCTAGGTATTTTAGGTCTCAATTTTTAGGTAACGTACTTCCTAACTTGAACCTTCACTCCAAGAAGACGCACTTTCTAGTTGAGTCCTTCTATTTAACCCCTAGGAGAAAAACTTCCTTGTTTGGGTATGTCAGTTTTCATATATTATGTGACACACTTCCTAACTTGAACCTTCACTCCTAGAAGACTTTTCATCAAACATGTGGAGATTATGAATTTAACATGGGAATGCTTGCTAAGAATCATAAATTTAGGATTCATTATAATATTCACACGAATAAAGCATGGAAAACTCAAATTCATAGCATGAGGGATTCAAAATCTTACATGGGAGAATACATGGACTGAATTGCATTTAAATTACCATGGAAACATGAATTAAACCCATCTTAAGCAATACAAAAATACCATAATAATAGAAAAATTCAATCTTTAATCGAAAAGAGGGTTTTGGGCTCCATGGGTGAAAGAAACCCATGGATGAACATCCCACATACCTAAAGTTTTTAAATTGAAGAATGATATTCTTGATGCTTTCTTAAAGGTTCTTGAACTTGTAGAACTTGAATTCTTGGGGAGAAAGGAATTGAATTTTTATTCTTGGGAAAAGGGGAGGGTTTTCTTGAGAGGGATTTTAAGAAGGGCAAATAATGCCCTAATGATGTCCCAATTCATGTTATGGACGATTTGGTTTAGGGGGAAAAGACACAATTGCCCCTCAGGCATTTTAATCAAAGCTGGGCATAACACGCTTATCGCGCTGCGGTTCTATCGCGGTCATTGAATTCCCTTACTACGATACGGTGAACATAAGAACAGGACTGCTACCGCGACGCGGTCTTATCATGGTAACCATATGGTTTTGTGATGCAAACATGACCTAAACCCTATCTGAAAAATCCAAAAATTCTTCAAGATATGCTCCTTACATCTTGAACATGAATTAACTCAAAAACCAACATCTCTGGGTCGGGAAGACCAAATTATAAATCCTCAAAGTTTAGAGGAATTAAAAATAACAAGTCCCTAATACTTAGTGAAATTTTTACGCCTTAATCCCTTTATGCATACAACTAGAAGCTGAACTGAGCTAAGAATAATATAAGGTATTACAATATCTCCCCCTTGGGAACATTCATCCTCGAATGAGATTTGGTTAGACAAGAGTACTGAACTAAGGTAACTGAGATCACATACTGAACATATATGACTTAAACATGCTTTCATAATGATAACGCTCAAACTACACCTCTCTAATGAGAATATAAGCGATCGTTGTCAATATATAACCCAACTAGATTGGGGACGAATCCCACAGGGAATATGGTGTGAACTTAAGTTGTTTGCGATTTAATTAACTGATAGTTGGATATTGCCTGAAATGGGGCTTTTGGAGATTAACCAATAATTGTTGGCCACTTTAGTTTCAGTGTTTGTAATCAAGAGTTTATGGAAAACTAGAATTATGTTCACTATGGGTTTTAGTACTTGACCGATGTTAATAGTGATTCAAGATTCTCATAGTAGGTAGGACAACATATTATCTTTATCAAAGTTATGCCTAAATGTCTCTCGACCTATTTAAGAATTTCATTACCTAATTCTCTCGGACTTAGGGAATTTATATTTATTAACCAGACTTTACCTCAGGTTAATCAACCTTGTTACAGAGTCAATTATTAAATGGAAGTTTAGTTCTTCCAAGTCCCTCTCAATAATTCACTTTCTATTATATTTGATTTCTTATATCAAGCAAATCAAAGCAGGTGCTATCAATCATTTACAACCAATAGACAATAATTAAAATTTTGGAATTATCAAGGAGTCCTATTACCTTTAGAGTCTTAAACACTTGGCATCTTACCAAGACTTAACCCATAGATCCCATAATTTGGGTTAAAGAGATTTAGCCACTCATATAATGTAATAAGCAAAACAACTAGATGTATTCATAATTTGAAAGATGAACTTACCACAAAATGAATAGTAACTAGTGATTCTCAGGTTAGATCACAATAGAAATCCCAAAATATTGATGTAAATCTCTTTAAAGTTAACTGTTTTTCAAGCCAAGAAACTAGAGAAAAAAGTAACAATATATGTGTCCCAAAACAGGTTTGGAATTTTTTTAGAAACCCCTAAACTATGATTTAAATAGTTCACCCTAATTATGGAAACAAAATCACAGAGTTCAGCAATTTCTCGGATTAGATGACGACATTCGTGAAACCTTATCAGGAGTCTGACGACTTATCATAAATATCGTCAGCTCCTTCTTCAGTTTTAGCACTTCATGCTTAAGGCTGACGATGAAACCTGACGACTTATCTGTTCTTTGATGACTTTTCATAGATGTCGTCAATTATTCACTTCAGCTCTCATGTTCTACCTTAGGCTAACGACAAACCTGATGACTTATCACACTTATGACGGCCTATCACCAAATGTTGTCACAACTTTCAACGTAGGTCCATTCTCTATTAAGGCTGACGGTCACTCTGATAGCTTATCACAAGGTTGACGACATAGCAGGAATGTCGTCAGCCATACTTCTCTTCTATTTGCTTTAGATTTCAACTCTTTTTCTTTCATCCTTGTTGGTTCTCTTGCATCTTGGCTTCTACTGCAAAATCAAAGATAAAACAATTAAAAATGACAAAATTTGCTTAAGACCTTGCAATTATTCTCAGTTAAAAGCCTCAAATGTGTTAGCATCTGCTCACACATTGACACCCTCAACTCAAAACAATTGTTTGTCCTCAAGCAACTTAAACACAACCAAGAGGATACAAATTACATTCTACAGTCAACATCCATATTATCTCAAAACATCATCACCATCTCCAAGGTCAGTCAATTCAAGAACAACTATGTATATTATTGAAGAACAATAATGCAACACATAGGAATCAATATACAACATTAATTCAGATGTAACAACCATGCATAGACTAGTATTACATTATCCGAACAAGTTAGCAACTAGCAACATATTTGGTGTGCCCTCACAATAAAGAAATCCCCTTTTCTCATATCAGTAATCATATATGTAACCATGGGGACAATCAAAGGACACTCACTCTTAGAATGACGTTCCAATCAATGTATGCCAAGTACCATAGGCTTGCTCTTATTTTCATTACCAAGGTTTTCAGATAGGTCAGCTAAGATCACTGTAGGTCGTCTCCTTGGCTTGTAATGTAGGCTAGGGGCTGGTATGATACTCAATGGTATTTAAAGTAACTAAGCCTCCTTGACACTACACTAGCTTTTGGGGTTTCACTCAATTACCTTTTTCTACTCTTCTATTTTCTTGATCACACTTATTCAGGATGGGTGCGGTTCTTTTCTACAATCACTTCTTTCTTTTCACAACTTTTCTTTTCTTGCTCTTTTCCACCGCACCCAGCTTTTTATTCTTTTTATTTTACTCTACCTTTCTTCATACTCATTTTACATCGTGCACCCCTATAATAGCCACCCTCAACTTAGGCCATTTACCTACGTCAAGGTGCACAGTGTCCAAGAAAGACCAGGGCCAAAAAAGGTTCTTTATGATATAAAAATAGGACGGTGATAGGTATCGTAAAAAGAAATAGGCTATTTAGGCTCAAAATAGGGATTATGATATATTATGCATACTGGGAATGTCATTTAGGCTAAAGTGAGCTAATATCAAAGTGGCATATAATCCTTTCCTAACCCCTATCCTTCAACTTTGGTAGGATTAACCAGGAAAGTTCTGGATTCAACATACATAGGGGACTAAGTAAGATCTCACACGCACATGGCACATAAGTATATCACAAGTTACTGCTCATTCAGTTCATGCAGCTGTTTAGCAATGATTGTTGCATCACCAGAACTAATGTCGTACAACGAAGCACAGTGGTCACACTTATATGCAAACCACATATTTAAACCTTCAGACCATTGGAGAGGTGCTCAAAAATTACATAAATAAGTTAAATTCCTTAGTTACTTATATTTCTCCTAGTCAGTTACAAAATTGTACAACAATAATTTACCCTACACCCTCAACTTAAAATCAAAGAAAAACTGAACTAAGGGTTAGGGTATACCTGGAGTAGATCAACCACGGGGATCATGAGTTGCCTCCCATGTAGCGCCTGATTTAATGTCGCGGCACGACTCAGGTATCTCAATTACTTCAGACTTCATCGAGACAAATAGTAGCAATACTTTTCATTAAGTCTTTTGGACCAATATAAAGTTTGACTCATTGCCCATTTACCTTGAAGGTGCTGCCGTCTTCATTTTCAAGTTCTATTACTCTAGATGAGTAAACTTGACTAACTCTAAATGGGCCTGATCTCTTGTATTTAAGCTTACCTGGGAACAATTTGAGACTGGAATTGAACAGAAGCACCAAGTCATATTTTTGGAAGTCTCGTTTCTCTATCCTCTAATCATGATACTTTTTCATATTTTCTTTATATAGGTCTGCTCTTTCATATGTCCTGAGACAAAATTCATCCATCTCATTCAGTTTTCCCAGTCTTAGCTTTGCTATCTCCTTCCAACTCAAATACAACCTTTTGAGTGCCCATAAGGCCCTGTGCTCTAGCTCTATTGGTAAGTGGCATGCCTTTCCATAGACCAACTAAAATGGTGACCTGCTAATGGGTGTCTTAAAAGCAGTTCGGTATGCCCACAAGGCACCATCAAGCTTCCGAGACCAGTCTTTCTGACTAGAATTCACCATTTTGGCTAGGATGGCTTGAATCTCTCAATTTGAAACCTCCACTTGCCCACTAGTTTGTGGGTGATATGGAGTGGCTAATCTATGTTGTTTCACCTCATATTTTTCTAAAGCCTCCCGAAACACATTGTTGTAAAAATGAGATCCTCCATCGCTTATAATAGTACGCGGTACTCCAAAGCGAGAGAAAATGTTCCTCTTGACAAAAGCAACAACCATTTTTCCTTCATTATCAGTCAAGGCAACAGCTTTGACCCACTTCGAGACATAGTCAACGATAACTAAAATATACTTCATCCCGTACGAGCTTACAAAAGGACCCACGAAATCGATGCCTTAGACATCAAACAATTACACTTCAAGCATCTTAGTCAAAGGCATCTTATGTCTTTTGGAGATTGACCCCTGCCTCTGACATTGGTCGCATTTTAGCACAAAATTGTGAGCATCCTTGAATAATGTTGTCCAATAGTAGTCGCTCTGCAACTTCTTCTAAGTCGTTCGGTCACCTGCATGGTGACCTCCAACTGGGGAAGCATGGCATACTTCCAATATGCACAATACATCTACTTCTGGTACACATCTCCTTATGATATTGTCAGCATATTGTCGAAAAAGATACGGCTCATCCCAGAAGTAATGTGTCACATCATGCAGGAGTTTCTTTCCTTCATGGAAAGAAAGATTTTCTGGAATGACCTCACTCATAATATAATTTGCAAAATCAGCGTACCAAGGCAATTTCTCCGCAGCAACAGCCAATATCTTCTCATCAAGAAATGCATCATTTATCTCCATTTCATCACTAATTGCCTACTCACCTTCTATTCTAGACAGATGATCTACAACCTGGTTTTCATAACTTTTCCTATCTTTGACTTCAAAGTCAAATTCTTGTAGCAGCAATACCCATCTAATCAGCCTTGGTTTTGCATCCTTCTTAGCCATCAAATACCTCAAGGCTGCATGGTTAGTGTGGACCACCACATTGGTCCCAAGTAGGTAAGACCTGAATTTCTCAAAAGCATACACTACAGCTAGGAGTTCCTACTCAGTGACAATATAGTTCTTTTATGCTCCATTCAGTGCTTTGTTGGCATAGTATATTGGATGAAATAGTTTGTCCTTCTTTTGTCCCAATACAGATCTAAGGGAAAAATCGCTTGCATCATACATAATCTCAAACAATTTTGACCAGTCCAATGCAACAATGATAGGGGCCTCCACCAGCTTCTTTTTAAGGCATTCAAATGACTTCAAGCAATCATCATTGAAGGAAAACTTTACTTCTTTCTCCAAAAGTTTGCAAAGTGGATTTGCAATCCTCGAGAAGTCTCTTATAAACCTTTGGTAAAAGCCAACATGTCCCAGAAAACTACGTACTCCCTTCACTGAAATGGGAGGTGGTAGTTTCTCAATAAATTCAACCTTGGCTCAATCGAATTCTATCCCTTTTGCTAAAATTTTATGCCCGAGAACGATGTCCTCCTTTACCATAAAGTGGTGTTTCTCCCAATTAAGCACCAAATTGAATTCAACACATTGTTGCAAGGCTATACTCAGGTTTGTCAAGCACATCTCAAATAAATCTCCTATCATAGAGAAATAATCCATGAATACCTCTATGGTTTCCTCCACCATATCTGAGAATAAAGACCTCATGCGCCGTTTAAAAGTAGCCACTTAGCATCTTAAACACTTAGCATCTTATCAAGACTTAACCCATAGATCCCATAATTCGGGTTAAAGAGATTTAGCCACTCATAATGTAATAAGCGAAAAAACTATATGTATTCATAATTTGAAAGATGAACGTACCACAAGATGAATAGTAACTAGTAATTCTCAGATTAGATCATAATAGAAATCTCAAAATAATGCTGAAAATCTCTTCAAAGTTAACTGTTTTTCAAGCCAAGAAACTATAGAGAAAAGTAACAATATATATGTCCCAAAATAGGTTTGGAATTTTTTTAGAAAACCCTAAACTATGCTTTAAATAGTTCACCCTAATTATGGAAGCAAAATCACAGAGTTCAGCAATTTCTCGGATTAGATGATGACATTCGTGACACATTATCAGGAGTCTGACGACTTATCACACATGTCGTCAGCTTCTTCTTCAGTTTTAGCACTTTCTGCTTAAGGCTGACGATGAAACCTGATGACTTATCAGCTCTTTGATGACTTATCATAGATGTCATCAATTATTCACTACAGCTCTCATGTTCTGCCATAGGCTAACGACAAACCTAACGAATTATCACACTTATGACGGCCTATCACCAAATGTTGTCACAACTTTCAGCTGAGGTCCATTCTCTGTTTAAGGCTGACGGCGACTCTGATAGCTTATCACAAGACTGATGACTTATCAGGAATATCGTCAGCCATACTTCTCTTCTATTTACTTTAGATTTCAACTCTTTTGCTTCCGTCCTTGTTAGCTCTCTTACATCTTGGCTTCTACTGCTAAAATCAAATATAAATCAATCAAAAATAACAAAAGTTGCTTAAGACCTTACAATTATTCTCAGTTAAAAGTCTCAAATGTGTTAGCATCTGCTCACACATCACATAACTGGGTGTGAAATATTATACATAAACTGAATTGATTTTGTGAATGCATGCAATGATATGAGAATGATTATATAGCTGGGACTGAGACTGGAAAAGAGTCAATCTAAGGAAAATTATTACCTCAAGCTAAGTCTGAGTTTACAGAGAAAGATGAGGGTAATTGGTAAGCATATCTGCTTCTGTTTCCTAAATAGCTCCCTCAAAGGATTGATTACACCATCAGACTTTAACTAAGCAAACTTCTTTGTTCCTTAGTCTACGAATCTGACGATCAAGGATCTCAACTGGAACTTTTTCATAAGAAAGACTATCCTGAACATCTGTACTTTCTAAAGGAACCACAACTACTGAATCACCTATACATTTCTTCAACAACGAATCATGGAACACCAGATACACTGATGCCAAATCTGTAGGCAACTCTAGCTCATAAGCTACTTTTCTAAAATGGTTCAAAATTCTATAAGGGCCAACAGCAGGGACTGAGCTTCCCCTTCTCTCCAAATCTTTTCTTTTCATGGGAGAGATTTTCAAATAGACTAAGTCACGAACATCAAACTCAAGGTCTCTCCTTCTCACTTCTGTAAAACATTTTTGGTGACTTTGGGTTGTCTTCAGCCTTTCCCGAATAAATTGAACCTTCTCCATCGCCACAAATACTAAATCTAGCCCAATCAAAGTAGCCCCACCTGCTTTAAACCAACTAATAGGAGACCTACATATCCTCTCATAGAGAGCCTTAAATGGAGCCATTTGAATACTAGAGTGATAACTGTTATTGTAGGCAAACTTAATCAAAGGTAAATGGTCATCCCAGTTATCTTTAAAATCAATAACACATGCTCTCAACATGTCCTCTAAGGTATGAATGGTCCTCTCTACCTGACCATCTATCTGAGGATGAAAAACTGTACTGAGATAAATTTGGGTACCAAGACCCATCTGAAAACCTTCCAAAAGTGAGAGGTAAACTGAGTATCTCTATTTGATATGATAGACAATGGAACTCCATGCAACTTAACCAGCTCTCTAATATAAATCCTGGAATAATCCTCAGTTGAATACAAATGATGAACTGGCAAGAACAAAGCTTATTTGGTCATTCTATCTACAATAACCCAAATCGAATTATGTTGGCGACGCGTATAAGGCAAACCCATCATAAAATCCATGTTCACCACTTCCCACTTCCAAGTATGGATACTAGACTCCTATAATGAACCACTAGGTCTCTGGTGCTCAACCTTAATGTACTAACCATTGGAACACTTAGCTATGAACTCTTCAAAATCCTTTTTCTTACCATTCCACCAATTGATTTCTCGTAAGACGTGATACATCATAGTGTCTCCTGGATGAATAGAATATAAAGAACTGTGCATTTTCTCCAAAATCCATTGCCTCATACTATCAACATATGGAACACATAACCTGCCCTGACAACGAAACACACCATCTCCTCCTTAGGAGATAACCTTTACTTTCTGATCTCTAACTGTTTCTTTCAACCTAACTAAACTGGGATCCCTATCTTTTTTTTCCTTTACTTCGTCAACCAAAGAAGATTTAAAACCATTCTTAACCCATATACTACCTTCAGCTGAATTAACCAATCGAACATCTAATCTAGCAAACCGATGAACCTCCCTGACTAACCTTTGTTTATCATTCTCAACATGAGCAATATTACCCTTATACAATCTACTAAGGCCATCTACCACTACATTAGCCTTGCTCGGAGAATACATACTGTAAACTTTTATGATCCATGAATACATCAACATGAACCCCATAAATATAGTGCCTCTAAATTTTTAAGGCAAAAACAACAATTGTTAACTTAAGATCATGGGTAGGATAATTATTTTCATGCGGGTTTAAGTTATCAAGAGGCATAGGCTATGACCTTACCTCTCTGCATCAAATATATAACCAAGACCAACTGTGGAAGTATCATAGTAAACTTCAAACCTATTTGAACCATCTAGAAAAGTTAAGACTAGGGAAGAAGTGAGTCGAGTCTTCAACTCTTGAAAACTCTTCTCACATTAATCTAACCACTGAAATTTGACTTTCGTTTGACTCAATCGAGATATGGGTATACAATTGTCATGACCCGAGGTTAACCCCTAGTCGTGACAATGGTGCTCACGGTCATGAGTGACCACAGCTAACCTATGAGATAATACCTATTATAAGCACTGAATAATATACTAATAATATAAGTCATATATGGAAAACAACTAATAATACCACAAATTTTTACATACTGAAAACAATAATGAGTTCACACATCTGAAAAGCTTTGTTAAGAACTGGATAAAATGATAAAACTAGCTAACTATCTAAATGTTTGAAAGTGTCTAACTGAGTAAGGAGTTGATGGGACAAGCCCCCAACTAACTCTAACTGAATGAAACTATTGAGCTACTAAAATAAACTAAAATGAAACACTCATTTACACGATGGATAAGGATTCACCATAACTATTGCTGCTGATAGGCCAAACTATCTAAGTGTGGTCAGAAAACTGAGCATTTGAATCTATAATATTAAACATCATAGCACAAGAAATGAGTATGTGATTAGTACTTTGAATGTACTGGTATATGAGTTGAGATTAGGATGAAATGCATGGATTACGTGCATGAAGTAAAGACTGACTGAATAGCATGATATTACTAAATGTAAATACATGAAAGCTATAAAATCTGAGAATGCATTACCAAGCATATAACATGATTCTAAAATAGTCTACAAACTGAAATTTGATAACTGAATAACAAATAAACTGTATGTTATGGTCAAGAGAAATTGAACTGAATACTGAAACTGTGAAAGGTATCATCAAACCGACATGCCCCAGTCTGAGTTAATCGGGGTCCAACCCATGACTGCAATTACAAGGGTGCTAGTACTGTATCATTGGTACTAACAATGTCTATGAGTCATTCCTAAACTGGTGGGTAAACCCAAAGAGAGTGTCGGTCCTAAACTAGGGGGTGACCTCTCAAGAGATTGTCAGTCCTAAACGAGCAGGTGACATATCATAACCTATGCTGGCTATGTAGTTTTGGAACTTAGGGACTTCTACTAAGGACCCAGTCCTAATGATGGGTGAGCCCTCATCCCTACGTTTGCTCGGTGCTGAATCCTACTGTAACACCCCACATTTTTGGAGGCTAGATTTCAAACTGTCGTTCCTACCCGTAAGACCCAAACCCAATGATTATTTATTAATATATATGTTATGATCAATTCTATAGTGTGGAAATGCCTTTGGATATGAATTGAGGTCACAAATATCTCCTAATTCAAAAATAAGTTGAGAACATTCTATTCGATTAAGTTTTATTGAACATTTTAGCTTGGGTAAAATTTCAATGACCATTACTCCTACTATATAATGAGTTATGTGTCCTTATATATAACAAATGAAAGATATTTGAGTTCACTTTCCAACTCAATCGGTTTCACCATAACTCGATATTGGAGTAGAAAGTTATGCTCATTTTATTTTGGAGAGTCTGACTACCAAAAATTGATGATGAAGTTGACGACTTGTCAACTAGGTGGTGACTAAGTTGATGAGACATCAATTAAGTGATGACCAATCAGCCCTAGTCGTCAGCCTAGGATAGTAAGGGAAATTTCCAGCCCGAAAGTGAAGACTTAGGTGACGAACAGTCACATAAGTAACGCCCCGTCAATCTTGGTCGTCAACTGAAGAATTTTTGCAATTTCTTTGGTTTCTTTAGGGTTATTTTGGTCTTTTCCTCACCCTAAAACTCCTTCTCTGTGAATTTAAATCATACTCTAAGCGTTATAATCCATCTTTTATCAATTTTAAATACATCTCAATCCTCTCTACTCTAAAAACGAAAGAAATTAGGGTTTTCCTTCAATGCTAAAATTCAAGCCTTTCAATCCAAGATTTCCAAGAAACAAATTAAGATTTGAATTCTAATCTTTAAACTAAGTACTTTAAGGTATGTGGCGTTTTTCCTAAACTACATGGGCACGGTGATATTATTTTGATAATGTTTACATATTGTGAAATCTTGAATTTACAATGCGTTTTAAATTTACATTTACAATTATGCATTGTGAATTCCTTTGATAATAATGTTTTGGTCTTGAGGCTTTTCCCTAAATTTGATTTGTACTCGTATATAAGTATGTATACATTTTTGAGTTTGAAATTTGAATTGAGAGCATGAACAATTAAAATCCCTCTCTTTTTATAAAGCCTCTTGTTTTTATATGTTATGAATTATTCAATTGCATATTGAGAAGCATGATTCAAGTGTCCTTACTATTATTTAACCCTTAATTTTGTATATGAACAGAAGAGAGGGTGATTCTTGTTAATATAAATGAAAAGTGGAGATTTCATGATTTGTTACTAGATACTTGACCACCAGCTATTTGTGAATTAAAATTGAGGATATTTGCCTAAGTTTTCATGAATTTTACTATACGCATCCTCGTATACTATTTGAATGATTTGGTGGTTTGAACACATGTTTTGAAAGAAAAGACTGTAATATGATATTGAATGGCTTAGATTTGACATGTAAGTCTTGGTATGATGATACCAAATTAGATAAGGCCATGATAAACTTAGAACAGAATACAGATTTCACTCAGATTTTTCAAAATTGATTTTAGAAAGATGCATGTTTAGAAAATGCTAAAACTAGACTTAAGAGATATTAGGTGGTTACCCAAAGAAGGCACGAGTTTAGATAACTCATTTCCCAAAGCTGTGTTTTGCCAATACAGGTTAATATGTCTCCAAGAGGGATTATATGTTGGCCTAGTACCCTGTGGCGTATCAGAATTAGAAACTCCAACCCTTGCGGCAAACTTGGGTTAGGTGCTTGGCTGCCGAGTTAAGGGTAGACTTCATATAGCCCGTAGGGTCGTAGACTTATAGGGTGTACCACCTAGCTCGGAAGTAAGACAAAGAGTGAGTCATGGTTTCAAAGAAATATTTCAAAGTCTTTAAAGTGTGCCCATGTATTTTCATGTATTATATGTAAAATGTTGTATGAATTTCTCTCACTTACGTTATATATAAATATATTAATTTGGATTGCTCTGTGTATCAGTACATCTATATTGACCCCCTATATTTTAGGATCTGAGACACAGTCCCGAGGTTCCGCTAAGCAGTAGATTGGATTATCTGAAGTTGCAGTTGATGACACTCTCTTATTTTGAAGGCCTTGTTGATTTGACATTGATATTTCATCTTAGTTTATGGTCCGACTGGGGGCTTTGTCCCAATATTCAGATAGTAGTGTTTTTGAGTTGTTATAGATTTTGCAAACTAGTGTCAGGTGTTTTTGAATGTTTCATGAACATATTTTTGTATTGTTAAGTTGAAGTAAAAGAATGATCATGTTTCCATCTTGTCATATTTTTTCGCATTTTCCTTACCGTATATGAATTGTGTAAATAATTTCCAGTTAGAGATTGGCTCTTGGGCCTTCACAGTTTGAGATGTCCATCACGGTTAGGGCCTCAGTTTGGATCATGACAATCTTGGTATCAGAGCATGGTTCATGGTCCAAGGGTATTTACGAAATCGTATCTAGTAGGGTTTTGCTTATAGGTGTGTTGTGTACCACACTTATAATCAGGAGGCTACCGGGCATTTAAGAGTTGTTCCTTATTTTTTTTCCTACTCTAGTTCATGCAATAGGTGCATAAAAAATTTAACCATATTCCTTCCTTTCTCTAATTAATGGGTCATGCCTTATTATCGAGTCAATTCAAGTGTAGAAAATTAGAGTCTAAATGATGTGGTCCCTTCTAATTGAGTCATAAAATATTATAAAATTTCACAAGGACTCAAGAGGAGTCCATGAGTTCTTTAAGGGTATTAATTTAAGATTATACCCCTATCTACATCGATCGTGCTTTCTAAACTGAGGTACGAAGTGTATTCAGTCCCCTTTCAAAAAAATACTTGTTGCAGATGTCATGCATAAGGGTAATGATATGTAGCAGAATATTGAAACAGTATTTCCACCCAAGTAGTAGTATATGTTAAAGTGTCATGACCTATTGGTAGTGAGATGGGCCAAGAAGTTAGAGATATGAAGTTACAAGATTAAAAGTCTGAATGAGGGTGACTTTTGTGTAAATAAATAGTTTTAGTTGTATAACCATGGATTGAGGAGTGGATTGCCACTTTATAGTGATAGACTAATGTGGTAGAAATTTTTGTAGATTGTATGGTAGTCCATGAAGTAAGTGGCTGTCAATGATTATTATTTATTAGAAATAAGGAAGGATCTCAGAATGGATAGTTATGTGGTTGTAGAAATCATTTATAGGCTGTGAATGGAAATGGGTAGATTAGTCAATAAGTTATGGGTAGAAATTCATTGTTGTACATATAATTTTAAAGGTAGTCCTGATGTATGAGTAGGTAAGTAAGTATGATGTGAGGGAGTGAAATATTTTAATAAGATCGTAATGGGTTATAATATAAGATTAAGATCGACTATCCCTATTATGTGACTTTGCCACATTGATTGTCTTCTCTCTAGTCATTGTAAACTAGTACTATATGTGAGAAGGTATGTAGTAGATTTAGAGGTATTGTAGTAATGTCGTGGAGAGCATGAACTTATGGGTCATAGTTAAGTAAAGTAAGAGACTTAGGTTGATATTTCTATTTGATGGACTAATATAATCTACGGCATGCTTCATTGGTGTTACATGATTGGTGTTAGACAATAGGCTGAACTTTAGAGGTGGATTGTAGTGGTGAGAATAGTATTTGAAGATTAATGATGTATGTTTTAAGGGAAAGAATTAGTAGGGCTTGATGTGATTTGTGAATATCCTAGGTTGGAAGCTTGTGGAATAAAGAGTGGTCAATTGTGATGTATATGTATACATGAGACTAGTGTTAGGAAGATGAAGCATGGTTAAGTCATTAAGTGGATAAGAACATAATAGGAATTAATTGAACCTCGAGGTAGCGTGTTGTTAGATAGGGCGTCATGTGTATGAGTGTCACACGTACCTAGATTCTGTTCTTGAATCTTGTAGTATGAAGAAGTCTGGGAAGTTGTAGTATGGTGTTCTTAAGATTTGAACTGAGGAGATATAGGTAGGCAATGTGCGTCTTTGGTGTTGTTTTACAAATTTTGTTAAGTTGTATGTTATGTGTTAGAGGTGTAATGCTAATATTCTAAAGAATTGTTGATGGAGTGTTAAATGTTTAGAAGAGTGGGTGTCTATGCTCATTATAATGATAGTCATAAATTCATGACTTTGGGGATTATAGGAAATTACGATTAGTGTCCCTGTAGGGGATGTTCTAGAAAGAATTTAGTATCTTTATATTAAATTTATTGAGGAAAGTTTGTGTTCATGTGTATATTGATACCCCCTTTGTGACAAGGAGTGTCGATGTTTACACTTATGAGAGTGAGAGTTGTAGAGTGATGTCTATAGAGGCTAGCGAAAGTTAAGAATAATATTTTCGAAAAACGAGGCCTTCAGAGTATAGTTCATCAGGGAGAGTTTAGAGTTTAAGTATATGGTGATGTCTTTTTTGTGTTGAGAGTTGTGGCTATAGATTTTGATATGAGGTTGTGTCTGTAAGTCTAGGAGTGTGACATTGATCTAAGGGGGAGATGATGGATTAAAGTAGTTCCCAAATTTTCTTGTGGTGTCAAGTTACAAGTAAGAATCATGATAAATCAATCCCTTTTCAAGAAAGCTCCTCCTACTTTGATTTGAATGGACATCTATCAATGTCTTATGTATTCATGTCTTACTTATGCCTGAGGTTTGGGCTCTCTATGTAACCCATGTCATGCTCCTACCTCCAAACTGGAAGAAATAATTTCTTTAAATGGCCCAATCCTTCAAGTATTCAAACCATATGTTATGTTGCCCATGATCCATAAAGATCTATGTCTCACAACATGCTTGGTCCTAAGAAAATATATTTCTATATGTAATTGATTCATTCTATGCAAAAATTATCAATAGTGATAAAGTTTATGCTAACTCATGGAAAATTTCAGTTCTTCAAATGAGGGTCAATCAAAAAGTGTCAATCCTTGTCTTAGTTGTTAACTACACAAATTTCGGCTTTATGTCATATAGCTCATGATATGTGCACCCATGTCTCTTAGTGTGGTCTGTCCTAAGAAATCATGTTGTGTTATGTTATGCCAAATAACTCTTTACTTATGATCCAGACACTCCATTTATGAAGCCCTTCGTGTTTATTCAATCGTATTTTCACCTCGTTTCCCTCCTTGAGTAGTTCAATAAGTGTAAGTTATAGTCGAATAGTGTTACTCCTTTTTCATGAATCTCATGCTCAGGTCCCTTAATGAACAACCGTAGGATAGTATGATAGTAGTTATGGAAGAGTAGTGATGTTTGAGGTGGGGCAGTAGATATTCTTGAATGTACAAATTTTGAGATGATTTCTTTAGCTAAGGTTATAGGTGAAGGGAAAAGAAGGAGACAAACTTTTATTACGTAAAATAGTTAGAAAGGAGATATGTGGTAAAAATCTTTGTGAGAGTGATTAAATTACTGGTCTTAGTGGGGAGATCCATGAAGTGGGTAGAGTAATGATAGGCTTAAATGTGGTGATTGATGAAGACAGAAACCCACGAACTATGTAGTTAGTACTCCTCGATTTAAGGCAGAAGGTTGTTCGATTATACTGATAAGATGAAGAAGTGTTCTTAAAGGGATGTAGAATATGGGGTCTAAAGCTTAAGCTAGAATCTTTTTACTCCGGGTTAGGTTTCACCATAGAAGTACGATGTAGCTGAACACAAGTTCTTGTAGTTATGTATTGAGCTGGGGAATTATAAGATTTGGGATGTTGAAATGTGGTATTCATAGTTGAAATCATAGTGGAGAAGCATCACAAAAATTTAAAGAATACTAGATGTATCATTTGAGGTAGAGAATGTTTTTATTCTATTCTTATGTCTCGCGAGAATCTCCATCTCAACTCATGTCTTGTACCAATCTTAATCAGGCCGATGATTCGTAGAAAAATTCATGCCTTACAATGTTTTAATTCATGTGCCATAAAACACATGCCAAAATCATATCGATGTCAAGTTTCATTATCTCATATTTGTGCTTACACAATTTATTTGGTGATGCCATAAAGCTCTTCTTGAATGTCTACGTATGTTTCATTGAGGGAAATGAAATTCCTAATGCGAGATTTCTTCCATTATTCCATACATCTATAGCTTCAAAAAACCCTACCCATCATTCGAGGATGAATAATTCCAATGGGGAGATAATGTAATACCCCGCATTTTTTTGAGCTATATTTTATACCATCGTTCTTACCCGTATAGAACCAAACCCAATGATTATTTGTTAATATATATGTTATGATCAATTCTACAGTGTGGGAATGTCTTTGGATATGAATTTAGGTCACAAATATCTCCTAACTCAAAGACGAGCTGAGAACGTTTCTATCGATTAAGTTTAATTGAATGTTTCAGATTGGGTCAACTTTCAATGAAAATTACTCCTATTATATAATGAGTTACGTGTCCTGTTATATACCAAAGAAAGATCTTTGACTCCTCTTTCCAACGCAACCAGTTTTACCTTAATCCAATATCGAAGTAGAAAGTTATGCTCATTTTATTTCGGAGTGTCTGACTGTTAAAAAGTGACGACGAAGTTGACGACTTGTCAACTAGGTGATGACTAAGTTGACGAGTTGTCAACTAAGTGATGACTCATCATCCCTAGTCATCAGCCTAGTACAGTAAAGGGAAATTTCCAGCCCAAAAGTGACGACTTAGGTGACAAGCTGTCACCTAAGTGACGGCCCGTCAACCTTGATCACCAATTGAAGAATTTCTCTGATTTTATTGGTTTTGTTTAGGGGTATTTTGATCTTTTCTTCATCCTAAAACTTCTTCCCCGCGAATTTAAATCATAGGTAAGCATTATAATTCATTTTTTATCAGTTAAACACATCTCAATCCTCTCTACTCTCAAAAACAAAAGAAATCAGGGTTTTCCTTCAAGGCAAGAATTCAAGCATTTCAATCCAAGATTTTCAAGAAGCAAATCAAGATTCGGGTTCTACTCTTTAAACTAAGTAATCTAAGGTATGTGGAGTTTTCTCTAAACTACATGGGCATGGTGAAATCGTTTTGATAATATTTAAATATTGAGAAATCATGAATTTACAATGGGTTTTAAATTTACATTTACAATTATATGTTGTGAATCCTTTTGATGATAATGTTTTGGTCTTGAGGCCTTTCCCTAAATTTGATGTGTACTCGAATATAAGTATATATGTGTTTTTGAGTTTGACTAGTGAATTGAGAGCATGAACATTTAAAATCCCTCTCTTGTTATAAAGCCTCTTGTTTTCATATGTTATGAATTATTCAATTGCATATTGCAAAGCATGATTCAAGTGTCCTTACTATTGTTTAAGCCTTGATTTTGGATATGAACTGAAGAGAGGGTGATTCTTGTTAATATAAATGAAAAGTGGTGATTCAAAGAGATTTAATGGCTTGTTACAAGATACTTGACCACCACTTGTTTGTGTTTTGAAATTGAGGATCTTTACCTAAGTTTTCATGAATTTCACTATAGCATCCTCTTATAATATTTGAATGATTTGGTGGTCTGAACACATGTTTTGAAAGAAAGGACTATAATATGATATTGAATTACTTAGATACGATTTGCAAGTCTTGGTATGATGATACCAAATTAGATAAGGCCATGATAAACTCAGATCAGAATACAGATTTTTCAAAATTGATTTCAGAAAGATGCATATTTAGAAAATGCTAAAAATGGGCTTAAGATATGTTAGGTGGTTAACCGAAGAAGGCACGAGTTCAGATAACTCATTGTCCAAAATTATGTTTTACCGATGTGGGTTATTATGTCCCCGAGAAGGATTATACGTTGGCCTAGTGCCCTGTGGCGTATTAGAATCATAAACTCCATCCCTTGCGAAAAAGTTGGCTTGGGGGCTTAGCCTCCAAGTCAGGGACAGAATCCATATAGCCCGTGGGGTCGTAGACTTATAGGGTGTACCACCTAGCTCAGAAGTAAGACAAAGATTGATTTGTGGCTTCAAAGAAATATTTCAAAGTCTTTGAAGTGTGCCTATGTGTTTTCATATATTATATGTATAATGTTTTATGAATTGCGCTCACTTATGTTATATATAAATACATTATTTTGGATTGCTCTGCGTACTAGTATATCTGTATTGACCCACTATATTTTAGGATCTGAGACACAGTCCCGGGGTCCCGCTAAGCAGTAGATTGGGTTGTCCGAAGTTGCAATTGGTGAGCCTCCCTTATTTCAAAAGGCCTTATTGATTTGACATTGATATTTTATTTTAGTTTATGTTCCCACTAGGGGCCTTATTCCAGTATTCATATAGTAGTGTTTTTGAGTTGTTAGAGATTTCATAGACTAGTGTCAGGTATTTTTGAATGTTTCATGAACTCTTGTTCAGTTGAAATAAAAGAATGACCATGTTTTTGTCTTGTCATATTTTTCTGCATTTTCCTTACAGTATATGAATTGTTTAAATGATTGCCAGTTAGAGAAAGGCTCTTGGTCCTTCACGATTCGGGATATCCGTCGTGGCCAGGGCCTCGGTTCGGGTCGTGACACCTACTCCCAAGTGAATGACACTAGAATACTAACTGGGCTAAGTTTAACTAATTATGATGGCTGACTGGACTGGTAATGCTCATGATATATTTGGAATCATTCTAAATGTACTGAGACTATGTAAACTGCTAAGCATCGAGTATTCATAGCCTCCAGCACTGAATGTAATTAATAATATGGACACATAAAATCTTTGAAGAAACATAATAGGGAATCATTGTTCAAAATTCAACACTGAGGCATTTCATCAAACACATGAAATTCGTAATCTTAAGCATGAGAATGGGTAAAGCATGTGAAAAGAATATAGATACAATACCAAAACCACGAATTAGAGATACAACATGAAAATATAATCATTCAAATGTGTAATGGCTATTTTCAATGAAAAACACTTGTAAACCTCATGTATAATCGAAATTCATAAAAGCTTCAGGGAGATAACTCATTATAAACATGTAAACTAATGATTTTAAACATGAAAATAGCTTATTTGACTCTATGAGTAAAAAGTGTCCATGGATGAACATCACACATGCTTTAACGGCCGATTTCTGGAAGGATTCTTGGATTGGAAACTTGAATTCCTTGATTTTTTGTGAAAAGGGCTTGAATCTTGTTCTTGGGAATGGAGGAGGATTTTTGACTTATTTATTGATTACTTAGGGCGAAGAGACAAGATTTAATTTATTTAATACTTCATCAAAACATTTTGAAGTGATTAGGGATGGTATAGGGGTGTGAAATGACTTCAACACCCTTGATTTAAGTAAAAACAAAGTGTTTTTGGCACTGGGCAATGACCTAGGCGACGCGCAGTCAATCGCCCAAGCCAAGGTGGACGATGCCTTGCCAATCGCCAAGTGCTAGGCTTGGAAAAGCATGGATAATTGTTTGGCCCTTGGTTGGGCGATGCCTAGCCAATCGCACACTTATTTCAGCAGCCTTACGCGATTGTTAGGCGACGCACACCCTTTTACATGGCCATAACTTTTTGTTCGGTTATCGGATTAAGGCACAATTGGTATCGTTGGAAAGCCAATTCGATTATCTACAATTTGGTGGGTTTTAAACTGCCAAATTCCACATATATATAAAGTTATACTCATTCAAATTTGACCTTTGTGGAATCGAACACCACAATTTGGCCGAATCAAAGGCTCTTAGCTTACTTTAGTCTAAGTGACTCTTATGAACATCTTTCCCACCTCATAATTTATTTTCTCACATGGTTAATGATCATGAAATATAGATTCAAGTATGAATCATGAGACTAGATTTCACACACGTAGGAACGAAGGTCTGATTTCTAGCTCAGAAACGTATGGGGTGTTACAACATCTCCCACATGGAAACATTCATCCTCGAATGAGACTGGTTAGACTGAGAGTACTGAACTAAAGAAACTGAGATCACATACTGGACATTCATGAATGGGGACATGATTACATGACTAAGTCTGAAACATGATACATGACTGAACTGATTTCGTGAATACATGTAATGACATGAGAATGGTTATAAGGATGAGATAGAAACGAGAGAGTCCCAGGTATGCAATGTATAATGCAGAGACATCTGATCCAATAGAATATCTTTTGAATTGTCCTTCAATATATATAAGTAAAGAGGTGATCAAATTGTAGAAGAAGTTTTTGTACAATATCAATATTCTCAAGAAATCGCAAAAGCCGCTCTTCCTCAAGAAATAGAAAGTTGCTCTCTCATGGACCTGTAAGTTTCAATGAAAATTGTGTATAAGTATTTATAAATTAATTAAAATGATAGTTATACATATTAATTAATTTAATTTCTTTTTAAATTTTACTTCACATGCTTATAAGCGAGTGAATTCACTCTCCTCGCCACCTCAATACTTAAGGGAGTAATAATTTCACTTTTAATAATTCAAGAAATTAATAAAACCCTCCGCAAAAATAAAGTGTGTAGCTGAGAATACGATTATAATTGGGGAAGGGGGCATTTGGTGATATTCGCAACTAAGGAATGACAAACTTTACCAAGTCATTACATGAGCAACAATATTAAATCTTCTAGTGATATATAAAAACACAACATAATCTAGACTTAAGACATGTTCCAAACATCATCACAAATTACATTCACCTCTTAAATGGCCTTCACGTCTTTAAACCTTTTGCACAAAAGAAGATAAATAAAGTTCATAAACTATTCATGCATGCAACAAAGGATCAATTTTTTGCTACTAGATTTCTTATGCTTACTATTATGTGCTCAAGAAAATGTTATTTCAACAATTTCCTACGCGGCCTAGGGAATAAATTAGTAAAAGCAGCAATAGTATATAAACTATAAAGCAAGACTAAATAATAAATAAATAAATAGTAAAGCCTATCATCTTAACGAATTGTAACGTGTACATGAACTTAGTAGCCATTTGTCCATGAATATTTTTTCACTTTTTTTCGAAAAACTATTTCACTTTAGTGAAAAAAATGAAAACCACGGTGTTTGGCCATGAAAATTCTAAATATAATTTGAAATTGTATTTTGGACACTCCTACTTCTCTCCCAAAATTTCAAAAAAAAACTTTAATTTATATTCATGGCCAAACACAACTCCAACTCCAACTTCAATTCCAACTCTATTATTGGACAATAAAATTCTCCAAATCAAAAATAATAATCGAGACAAGAAAAATACTGCAACTATCGATTTATTGATTTCAACGTGAGTGTTACAATCTCTATGAATCCTCTGATTTGCATTTTCAACAAAAAAACTCAAGGGCTTCGAGCTTGATCTTGAACTTGATATCTTTGACTTGTGCTTGAATTCAAGAGCTTTGTTGCTTGTTCTTGAATCTTGTGGTCTTGATCTTGAACTTGATTTAGGACTTGATGAACTTAATCTCAATTTATACTTGAATTCAAGGGCCTTTGAGATTGTTCTTGAATCTTGTAGTCTTGATTTTGAAGCTTGAACTTGTTCTTGAATCTTGAACTCTTTATCTTGAAATCTTGAGCTTGTTCTTGAACCTTGAACTCTTAATCTTGAAATCTTGAGCTTTTTCTTGAACCTTGAACTTCTGATCTTGAAATCTTGAGCTTTTTCTTGAACCTTGAACTCGTGATCTCGAATTTGTAGAGAAATCTACTGCGTTTGATCTCTCTTGCTTCTTGCTAGACTTGTTGGTGCCTTTTTCTGAATTATAAGACCCCTATTTATAGTTGTAGAAAGTGAAGAGTCATGATAAATATGAATTTCCTTTGACTAATTAGATTTAAGTGACATGGTATTGATATATATATGAATTTCCTTTGATCAATCATATTTAAGTGACATGACACCTTTTATGGGCTTTTAATTTACTGCATCATTTTGATATGTGGCATGGTCCCATTGGCTTCTTCACTTGACTTGGCATGCCATGTCATTTGACATGTGGCACCCAATTGGGCCTCTAGAACATGATGATATCTTGGGCTTGCTAAAGTGGGCTTAGTCATTTCTAGCCCAAATTAATGGACTAACCCAATAACAATTGGACTTTAATTAAATCTATGCATGTTTGGACTTAAATGATTAATCCAATTATATTAATCTCCAATATTTATTTGAGATTAATATATTTTGAATTTAATATAATTCAAATTTTGTACGGATTTAAATTTAAAATAATTTTGTTACATACAAATTGCCCCCTGCTTCAAGACTGGTCGAGTGCATACTTTAGAGACTAGACTTGAAGTATGATTATTTAGGCATGATGTCCAATTTTAAATAGATTTTGAAAAATATTTTACCATCTTACTTAACCAGTAATAAAATCTTTCCGATTTGGATTTATATTGGAGAAGAAAACAACCTCCAATTTTAATTTATATGGGAAAAAAACAACTCTCATGTTATATGGGAGAAGAAAACAACCTCCAACTTGAATTTATATTGGAGATGGAACATCTTACAATTTAAATTTATATAGAATAAAAAAATAACCTCCAATTTGAATTTGTATTGGAGATGGAAAATCTTTCAATTTGAATTACGGGAGAAGAAGACAACTCCCAATTTGAATTTGTATGGGAGAAGAAAATAATCTCCAATTTGAATTTGTATTGGAGATGAAAAATATTCCAATTTTAATTTGCATGAGAGAAGGAAACAACCTCCAATTTTAATTTGTATTGGAGATGAAAAATCTTCCAATTCGAATTTGTGCGGAAGAAGGGAACTCTTCCCATCTGAATTTGTATGGAAGAAGGAAACCACCTCGAATTTAAATTTGTATTGGAGAATGAAACATCCATCCTACAACTCTATAAAAGGATGTAGGTTCTCCACCTTTTTAGTATCAATTTTGGGATTTTCAAGCCATCAATAATATTGAGGTAATTTCTTTCGCTCCCACTTTTCTCTTATTTTCGTCACTTTTTTTAACATAGCATGTTAGTGGTAGAAAATTCATATATCATTGTAGAAATATTGAAATTATGATCTGTTTGATATTACAGAAACTATACTTCAAGATCTACAAGATATACAAAATTCAGAATTAAAATCCTTCAATATAATTCTTCATAATTTTTTGAAGTTAGCCCTGAATTTTATCATACTGAATATTTCAGATCTGCACACCTCTTTTAAAATCTTCATATATCGATGTAGGAATGATGAAATCACAAGGCACTTGATTTTTTATGAAACTAGACTCAAAGATATATAACATATCCAATATTCATGATTTAATACCTTCAGCATTATTTTAGACAAAATTTTGAAATTGACTTTAAATTCTATCATGTTGAAAATTTCAGATTTACGCGTCTTTACTAAAACTTCCATATCTCAAAGTAGGAGCGATGAAATAACAAACCGCTTAATTTTTTTTGAAACTAGAATCAAAAATATATAACATATCCAAAATTTATGATTTAACACCTTCATAATTATCCTAGATAATTGTTTTAGCCTCTGCATGCTGATACTTTTTCGATTTCAGGTTTGCGTGGCTTCAAGAGACAAATTATATCTAGGTGTGGGAATGTTGAAATTATAAGTGTCCTTTTCCATTGGAAAGAGAACTCTAATATTTACAACACTTTTGGTGGGCAAGAAAACTCAAGGGTGTAATTTGATCCATCTTTCCCGATCAAGATACTCGTCATATTTAGGTGAGCAATCCTTCTTTTTTTTTCGTTTTTCTTCTTCTTCTTTTTAGGTGAACTACAAGCTCTTGCTCAAGATAACGCATTTTATGTAAAGGAGATAGTCTTATGATGCAAAGATCTAGACATCCTTTCCGTACCATAAGTAAGGTAATCCTAGAAGGGAATCTTACGGCGCATAGGGACGGCTATTCGTCCCCGCCATAATAAAAGGTAACTTTATGGTAATCTTACGGTGAATAGGGACGACTAATCATACCCACCATAATAAAAGGTAACTTTATGATAATCTTAAGGAGCATAGGGATGACTACTCATCTCCTCTATAAGAAAAGGTTACTTTATGGTAATCTTACGGTGCATAGGGATGACTACTCGTACCCGACATAAAAAAAGATAACTTTATGGTAATCTTATGGCTCATAGGGATAACTACTCATCCCCGCCATAAAAAAAGATAACTTTATGGTAATGTTAGGGCGCATAGGGATGACTACTCGTCTCCGCCATAAGAAAAGGTAAATTTATGGTAATCTTAGGGCGCATAGGGACGACTACTCGTCCCCTCCATAAGAAAAGGTAATCTTATGGTAATCTTATGGCGCATAGGGATGGCTACTCATCCCCGCCATAAGAAAAGGTAATTTCATGAAGATTGGAAGGCAAACTCAAGAAGGTTTGAAGGATTTAAAGACTTCAACTTATAGATCAAAGCACCTAATGACTCCAACTTTTAAACTCTGAAAGCTTCAATATGGCATACCTGAAGACTTCAACTTATAGTCGCAGAGCATCTGATGACTTCAACTTTCAAACTTTGTGAACTTGCAGGTTTCAATATGGTGAAGTTGAAATTTTCAACATAAAGACTTAGTGAATTTGAAGACTTCAACTTATAGCAAAGGTCATCTAAAGACTCCCACTTGCAGACTTCAATATGATGAATTTGAAAGCTTCAACATGAAAACTTAATGAATTTGAAGATTTCAACTTATAGACATAGGTCATCTGAAGACTGCATCTGTAATACCCCACAAAATTGCATGTCAAATTCAGCTCGTAAAGCTCCACGAAAGATCCCAAGACTTAGAAAAATTTTGCTAAGTGTTCAATATTCAACACTTAGTCTTATTTTAGATCTCCAAACTGTGGTGATTTATTTGGCGATCTTCCCGACATCTGTTTTCCAATTTTCAAGTTGTGTTATGATTGAGAAAGCTCGTAGTATATACTAGGTGAGTTTCAGAATATTTGGAGTAGCGTAAGGGCACGTTGGGTGCCCAAAATAGAAGCCTCGGGCGATTAGCCCGCGCCGCCTACTAACTCCAGTGCTTGCCTAGTTTTTTTTCAGTATTTCAGGGTCAACTTCAAATGATCATAACTCCCTATATATAATAAAATGTGAGAGCTGCTATATATCAAATGAAGCTATGAGAGTATTCTTTCCAATGTAATTAGTTTCATCCAATTTGGGCATCTGAGTAAAATGTTATGATTAATTTACTTCAGCTTGTCAGACAGTCAACAGAGGGACAAATGCGTCTTTTTCTCTTTTCTCAAGGGCATTTTGGTCATCTCCCACCCCATATATACCCATAAACATGGAATTAACCCCATTTTCAATCAAAATACACTCTTTTCTTCCATTTTCTCTCAAGAACAAGAAGATGGTTTTCAATTGGGGATTTAATTTCAAGATTTTTTCCATCAATCTTCCAAGAATCACGAACTAAGGTATGCGTGTGTTGATTTATGGATTTATTTCATCCATAAGGCTCAAAAAAATCATCTTCTAAATTATGTATTATGATATTTATGATGTTGATGGTTGATGA
>NC_061117.1:198899221-198993579 GCF_002878395.1 Capsicum annuum | reverse complement strand
AACCCCATTTTCAATCAAAATACACTCTTTTCTTCCATTTTCTCTCAAGAACAAGAAGATGGTTTTCAATTGGGGATTTAATTTCAAGATTTTTTCCATCAATCTTCCAAGAATCACGAACTAAGGTATGCGTGTGTTGATTTATGGATTTCTTTCATCCATAAGGCTCAAAAAAATCATCTTCTAAATTATGTATTATGATATTTATGATGTTGATGGTTGATGATCATGTTGTTGAAATTTGATGATGCCCTAGATGGGATCTTAGTATGTTTGTATGAAACTATGATGGTATATGATGTATAAACATGTGAAATTGGTGGTTGAATACTTGTAATCTTGATGAATCCACCAATGCTAAAGATTTTCATGTAAGGTGTTTGTCAAAATACCTAAGAGACAAGAAAACATGCTTTTATGACATAATAGGTCCTAAATGACTAGTCCATGTTCTATTTTATGTTCAACATGATTTCCATGCAAATTGTTATGCATTGTCGTTGTAATATGGAATGCTTATGAAATTGAATTTATGCAAGTATTTACATATTATATGCATTCCCTTTTCACAATCAAGAATATGACAGCCATGTATAGTATGAAATCCCCTACTTATGATATTGTGAATTGTGGACTCTATTCTTACGATCAAGTCAGTCATGTGTGTCAGTTTCCTTCCCTCGAGTCCTGGGGTACTTGTACCCAAAAAATATAGTTGTGTGCCTAGAGCCAGGTCATGTTGTCACGATATCCTCAGTCAAGCCATGCTCAGTAGAATTCAGTCAGTTATATGACTCAGGAAATCTCTGTAATCTCATGAACTCAGTCAGTTACCAGACATTAGTAGTAATTACGTCAGTTAATGAAAATTTAGTAAACTCAGTACCAGTCCAGTTCTACTCAGTACTCAGTAACTTCTGTTCTCTCAGTCAGTCCTCAGATCTCAATAGTATTCTATCAGTCAATAGAACTCATTAAATTTAGCTTAGCTCAGCTAAGCAACACTATCAGTCCAGTTAATCAGTTCAGTCAATCATGCTCAGTGTCTATTCAGATGGGAGTAGAAGTTATCACCGAGTGAACCCAAGGATGGGAACACACACTGTCAAATGAGGGTGTGATTCTTAGCAGTCATCCTTGCGTTCCAGAACTATGTAGCCAGGATAGGTTGAGACATCAACACTACCAGCTTGAGGGTTGATGAGGTGGACATCCGCCGTTCTCTTTTGGGGACACTGCCAAATTTGAGGGTCACTCACAGTTTGTCTTTACCCGTGGCACGGTATTGACACCCTTCCAATCAGGGCAAGGATTGGACCCCAGTTCAGCTACATTAGCATACATGGGGCATGTCGGTTAAACTGCTACCTCCTAAGTTTCAGGCATTCAGTCTCAGTAAAAGAACTTAGATAGTTCTTCAGAATATCAGGACTGTCAAATACAGTTAACTCAGATATAGTACAAAACTCAGATAATTCCATCAGATTTAGGGCTGTCAGCTACAGTCACCCATGTTATCAGTATCCAGTGTCAAGGCTATTAGATATAGTCACTCATGTTATCATCTATATCAGCTATCAGAAATCATTTGCCAGTCATATTAGATTTCAATAAACGCATGCTATCAGTACTCAGTTTCAGGACTGTCAGATACTATCAATTAGACCTGTCCTTCATAATTAGAACTGCTAAAAACAATCATTTCTTTATCAGTAATAAAGTATCAGTCTCCTAGTATTCAGTAATACAGTATCAGTTTCTCACTTATTAGTGATTCACAGATCAATATTAGTAAATACAGTCATTTAATATCTCAAAAATGGTAAACTCATATTGTCAGTATTCAAACTCAGTAGTCAGTATCGTCACGAGTTGTAGCATTTACTTAAATATGTATGTGTTCTCACATTCATATCAGTCAGCATTGTTCATGCATACAAACCTTTTGCATTTAGCCTACCTCACTCGTATACTCAGTACTCTCAGTTGTACTGACGCATTCGTGCTATGGTGCTTTATTTTATGTTACACCATAGGTTCAAATACACGATTTCCAAACTAGCAGTTGCAGTAGCATCTCAGCTGTTAGAGATCCAGCAGTGAGTCCTTGTCTCTCGAGGGCATGATCATTACTTATGTTATGGTTTATTTCAGTTCAGTTTTGCTAGTCGAAGTTAGTTAGGGACATGTTCTATCAACTCCTTATTCATACAGTCATGTTACAGGTTTTTTAGACTAGTATGTTCAGACTTCAAATAGTATTATAGTTGTTTTGGGTATTCTATACCCCACTCTCATGTTATGATTAGTCCATTTTGAACCTTATGGCCTTATAGTATTACGTATTCTGCATTTATGTTCTATGTTATGCAGTGTACAAGTACAGATATCAGTCATGGGTTAGCTTGTGGTCCCTCAGGGTCATGGGCACTGTGTAGCATTCCGGTTCAACAAGTCAGAGAGTTACACCATCTATCAGACTTCGTGAACTTGCAGGCTTCAATATGGTAACTTGAAAGCTTCAACATAAAGACTTAGTGAATTTGAATACTTTGACTTATATGCATAGGTCATTTGAAGACTTCAACTATCAGACTTTGTGAACTTGCAGGCTCCAATATGGTAACTTGAAAGTTCCAACATGAAGACTTAGGGAATTTGAAGACTTCGACTTATATGCATAGATCATTTGAAGACTTCAACATTCAGACTTTGTGAACTTGCAGGCTCCAATATGGTAACTTGAAAGCTTCAACATGAAGACTTAGTGAATTTGAAGACTTCGACTTATATGCATATGTCATTTGAAGACTTGACCTATCAGACTTCGTGAACTTGCAGGCTCTAATATGATAACTTAAAATCCCCAACATGAAGACTTAGTGAATTGAAAGACTTCAATTTATGTCCAGAAAGCTTATACTTCATAGGGATTTTCCCCTATTGAGTCACCAACTCTTGGCATAAGTCCAAGACTAAATCGGGATGCATGCAATCTTAATTTTCATAAGATGGATCAACAGGGATATTTATTTTTTGACGCTCATGTAACTGAACTCAGAATAAAATTTCAAGCACCTACATACCTCAATGAAGAGGATCAAGTCACAACGTAGTTCTGGGGTGAGTGTTTTTTTCTTGCGTCCTAACTTTTACCTTGGCCGCCTCTTTCGAGGTTTTAAACCTAGCGGACATTTTCTTTTTGAGACATTCACAGTTTATACTCTAGAGAGCCAGGCTTTTCATCTACCTTTAAGGATAGTACTTCTTCAAGAACTTGGCGTTGATGGGTCCAGTCCTCATGTCATCTGCATCGATAAGCTTGTAAGCACCATTTGAATATACTTCTTGTATGACATATGGTCCATCCTACTTTGGGGTGAATTTGACCACAGACTTACGAGAAGTAATAATGGGCATTCTTACTGTAAGGACTTGATCTCTAACTTGGAAGCACATCAAGCGAACCCTTTTGTTGAAAAATGAGACAGTCGGTCTTGATAATGTTTAAGATTTTGGTGATCCTCCAGCCTCTTATCATCAAGAGCTTCTAACTCTGCAAGACATAACTTAGCATTTTCTTCATTGGTGAGACCTTCTTAAATAGTCAGTCTGAAAGAAGGTATTTGACCCTCAAGTGGCAAGACTGCATCAACTCCAAAAGTAAGTGAGAATGGGGTTGCTTGCGTCGGTGTATGGTAAGTTGTCCTATATGCCCATAAAGCTTCTTTCATCCGCTTATTCCAGTCTCGTTTAGATTTAGAGATGACTTTCTCTAATAAATTGCATAAGTCTTATTGAATGCTTCAGCTAGACCATTAGCGGCAACGTGGTACATAGAAGACTTGAGTTGCTTGAAACCAAAGAGATCACAGATTTTGTTCATCAGTTTGTTATCAAATGGCTTTCCATTGTCAGTTATTATATACTAAGTAATTCTAAAGTGGTAGATAATATTCACTCGGATGAAGTTTGCAACATTTTCTTTCTTTACTTTCTTGAGAGCTACAGCTTTGGCCTATTTTAAGAAGTAATCTATCGTGACCAAGATGTATAAATGTCCACCAGAAGATTTTGGTAGTGGACCAACAACATCCATTCCCCAAGCACTGAAAGGCCAAGATGCTAAAGTTGGGTGTAGTACCTCTGGAGGTTAATGTGTGAAATTTGTATGGAATTGGCAAGCTTTGCATCTTCTAGCATAGTCCAAGCAATCTTTCACCATCGTTAGCTAATAATATCCCATCCTTTTAATGTGAAAATAGAGCTTCGGTCCAGACTGATGCAATCCACAAACTCCCGAGTGCACTTCTTGCAAAGCTTAAACTTCTTCTTCCTCTCCCAAACACCGTAAGACTACTCCTTCAAATGATCTTCGATATAGTGTATCTTTGTAGTAAATAAAGTGAGGTGTGCGACGACGAATGTCAATCTTTCTCCTTGGATCTTCTGGAAGTATCCCATAATACAAGTAGTCAATGATAGGTTGTCGCCAATCTTCCTTTACAGCTCCGGACATGGAAATGAGGTATTCAACATTATCTTTTATGTCCTCATCCTCATTTCATAGCGATACTACCCATTCTTGGCGGATAGTAACTCGTGTCTGATTCAAAAGAGTTAGAGCTGAGGCCAAAGCAGTTAGGGCATCAGCTTGCTGATTTTCTTTCCTTGGCACATACTAGAGGGTTACTTCTCTAAGCCATCCCATCAACTTTTGCGCATAATCATGATACGGTCGTAGCTTAGGCTTTTTGACTTCATAGCTTCCCAAAAGATACTTGATCACCAATTGGAGTCACCAAAGACTTACAATTGTAGTTGTTTTATGTCGATAACCATCTCAAGTCCAAGTATTAGCATTTGATATTCAGCAACATTATTGGAGTAACAATTTGTTAAGGTAAAAGAGTAGGGGATAACCTCTTCTTGTGGAGTGACAAACACTACGCCAACACCATCTTCATCTCGATGTGCGGCACCATCAAAGTACATCTTCCATGGGGATCTAACTTCAATAGCTATTGCATCTTTATCAGGAAGTTCATCGCTCAATTTCTAGTCATCAGGTATCGGGTGATCTGCCAAGAAGTGAGCCATTATTTGTCCTTTTACAGCCTTTTGGGGAACGTACACAATCTCAAACTGTTTAAATTGAAGGAACCATCTTGCAAGTTGGTCACTAAGGACTGGTTTTGATATTACAAACTTGATCGGATTTGCCCTAAACACAAGACGGACAACATGAGCCTGAAAGTAGTATTTCATCTTTTGAATTAAGAAAGCCAATGCCTAGCATAACTTTTCTATCGGAGAATACTTTAGCTTATTTTGTGTCATCATTCTGCTCAGATAGTAAAGAGAGTTTTCTTTGCCTTTACTATTTTCTTGAGCCAACAGTGCTCCAACTAACCTTTCTTGTACTGCGATATAGAGTATGAATGGTTTCCAAGTATGGGTGCCGCAGGAATTGGAGGTTTCATTAAGTATGATTTAATTCTCTCAAAGGCATTACTATAAGCTGGGTCCCATTCAAAGAAAGTGTCATTCTTCATAAGACGACTAAATGGTTGACATTTTCCAGCCAAGTTTGTGATGAACCTCCTTAAATATGCTAGCCTTCCTTGAAGGCTTTTTAACTCATGAATGTTCTGAGGCTCGGGCATCTTCAAAATTGCATCGACCATAGCTTGATCAATTTTAATTCCTCAGTATCATACAATGAAGCCAAGAAACTTTCCAAAAGTAACTCCAAAGTCACACTTTAATGGATTCACCCTAAGTTGATATCTTCAAAGTAACTTGAACACCATTCTTAGGTCTTTTAAGTAGTCGTCTCTCTTTTTTTACTTCACCACTAGATCATCCACATAGCATTCAACATTTTTGTGGAGTATACCATCAAATATATTTTGCATAGCCCTTTGATAAGTGACGCTAGCGTTCTTTAAACCAAAAGGCATCACTTTGTAGCAATAAATACCTTTGGGCGTACGAAATGCAGTGAGCTCTTCATCCTTTAGCACTATGCGGATTTGGTTGTAGCCGGACGAACCATCTATGAAGGACATTGCCTTATAACTAGTGGTGGTATCAATTATTAACTCTGGTATAGGGATTGGAAAATCATCCTTAGGGAATACATTGTTGAGATCTCGAAAGTCAACACAAACTCGAATTTGGCCATTCTTCTTTCGTACTGGAATAATACTTGAAATCCACGTGGGATATTTGACTTCACGAATAAAGTCAGCTTCAATGAGTTTATTAACTTCATTTTTTATCAATGGAAACAACTCTGGCCTAAAGCGTCTTTGGGCTTGCTTAACAGGACGAGCACCATTCTTGACCGCCAACTGATGGACCGCTACTTTTGAATCTAACTCAGGCATTTCCATATAACTCCAAGCAAATACATCCATATATTCTTTGAATATATCCATATATGTGATTTCTTCATCCATCTCTAGAAAAGGACTCAGGTAAGTTGGTCTTGGGTCTTCATCGGTTCCAAGATTAACTTCTTTCAAGGGATCTATTGTGGCCTTCACTCCTTCTTTAAGTTAAGATGGAGCATCTCCAGCATCTTTCTACTCTTGAGGATCATCGTTATTGATGGATATATGGTGACACCAAAAAGTATCTTCCATCTCTTTATCAACCTTCATTTGAGATGAGGCCTCATTCTTATTTTGGGTTATAACATGATATGAGGAGCCAACACTTTCTTCATATTCCTCACATTCCATGGTATAAACCACAGTAAGAGCCTTTTCTTTTAACACCTTGTTGCATAAAACCACCAGTTTTGTCTGCCGCCTCATTCTAGAAGGAATCATACTTTAGAAATCCTTCTGGATCTTATGCGAGGAGTGAATTATCATACTTTACTGATTTCTCCAATGCTTGTTACTTCTCTTCTTATTTAGAGGACCCAACCTCTCGAACACAGAACTTCTTGCAGTTGATTCTCCAAGTCGATCAAAGACAGAAGGCCTTTTGTTGGATATGGTAGACTCTTCTTCTACAGTGATGTAGTTACTAATCGCTCTTCTTATAGAGATGCGAATTAGAGGTGGTTATGTGTATCCTAGGCCTTCATGTGCCTGCCTTGTTGTACCTTTCAATGAAATTTTACCCAACCTTGATGGCTCATTAGGATTATATCCAGCTTTTACAAATAACTTGTATGCATTTGGATCGAAGTCCTCTTTGTACGCTTCATAGGGAGTGTTATTTATTGTAGAGGATTTTAAGACATAGCTTCTCCAAGTAGCCTTGAGGATGGATTTATTGTGTCAATCCTCCTAATAGGTAAAGTTAGCCCCTGCACATTATCTTGGGCATCAGATAGGTGATCTTTCTCTTTCTTTACCTTCAATACATAGCGAAGAATAGTAGTTGCCTTCTTTTTTGTAGGAGCGACACTTTCTTTATTTGAAGTGGAGAGAAGCTTCTTGGTGTCAAATTTTTCAACTGTCACCACGACCTTCTTGGCTGTAAGATCATCACACTTGGTATTGGTGACATCATCAACCCTTTTCTCATTCACGACATAGTTCTTCAAGTAGAATTTTACATCGGTAAAGTCCGATTCAGCTTTAATGAATGGCTTATCATCAGCTACTATCTTTCTTTCCACTCCACCTTTAAGGTACTTCAAGCATTGATAGTAGAAGGACGAGATAATTTTGTTCTCATGCACCCGAGGCCTACCAAGTAATATATTGTATGAAGTTTTGGCATCGATCACATGCATAAGTGCATTTGATTGATAATTATCCATACGAATCCCCAACTTGATAGATCCCATGGCCCTCTGGCCCCCTTGGTTGAAGTCTTGGATTATTATACAACTTTCGTTTAGTTCGTCAGTAGAGATGCCAAGTTCTTTCATCATGTGGATAGGTAGGATGTTGACTCTGGATCCCTCATCTATCAAGATTCTATTGATCTTCTTTCTCAGAATTTGAGCCACCATGTATAAGGGATGGTTGTGTAGGTCTTCACCAAGCAGAAGATCGTTATTTGTGAATGTGATTTTTGTATCATATACATATGTCTCTTGGACAAGAGGTTCAGCAAGCGGTTCAGAGAATGAAGAAACTTCTATGGGTATATTTTCACTCTTTGTCCCCTCTTTGGCAGTATTAAAACAAGATGCCTCAAGGTTGACTTGAGCAGTCTTTACATGGAACCAACTTGGTAAGAATTCCTCCAAAGTCACTGGACGCCGAGGTTCCTGGTGGTGAAGCTCCATTACCCTCGTATTTTTTTAAAGGGCGACCAACCTTTATTTCATTGATTTCCTTACTATCCTCCTCCTAGTTGGTTGCTCGATCGAATCATTTTGTTGACTCATTTTTTTGTGTCTGCACCTGGTTACTAGAGTCCAACCTTCATCATCGCCTTCATCAACTGAAGACTTGTCATGCTCTAATAGCCTCTCATTATGCTCTTTGACATATATATAGCCCGAATCGAGTGAGCTAAAAATAATAAAGATTTGATGAGAAATGGTCATCTCATCATCGAGGAAGATCTTTTTCTCATTTGGTAATTTCATGACTTTGTCTTTAAAGGCAAAGCACTTTTCCAGAGAGTGACACACAAGCCTATGATACTTGCAATAATTTGGGTCATTGGTCCTTCCAACTTCGTCGGGATGCTTCATCTCTGGTAAATCAATGAGCTTATGCTCAAGAAGTTCATCAAAAATCTCGGCGACATCAGAATTAAGGAAAGGGTACTCCTTTTCTTCCATCTCCTTTAAAGTTAACTTCTGATTTGGACGTGGTCGAGAAATAGTCTTCATGCTTTAGTTCTTGCTCACCTTCGTGGTGACCTTCACAGGAGACACGTCGATATTCATGGATTCTTTGTTATCATTTTTTGGGACAAACTTACCTCATCTTTTGGGTTCCGGCTTATCTTTTCCCCTTCGAAGGTCATGGATAGGCGCTCTTCCCTTTCTAGCAGAAGACATGCTCAACTCCATGTCATGAGCACGCATAGCTAACTCTTTAAAGGAATTTGTCTTAATGTCTTGCAAGATATAGAGGGGATCCCAATACATTCCTTGGACACACATCTCTATCGCATAAGCTTTGTTGAGCCTATCTTTGCAATTTAAGCTCATATTTCTCCATCGATTGATGAAGTCGATGGCTGGATCAACCTTTCTTTGTTGAGTATTTGTGAGCTCTACCATGCTTACTGTATGCCTTGTGCTATAAAAGCAATTTAGGAACTTATGTTCCAATTGCTCCCAACTATTAATGGAGTTAGATTTGAGGTCCGCATACCAATCAAAGGTGTTTCCCTCTAGGGAACGAACAAACTGTTTGACAAGATAGTCACCATAAGTTCCAGCATTATTACATGTCTCAACAAAGCGTGCAACATATTCTTTCGGGTTCTCTTTGCCCTCAAATTTTTAAAATTTGGGGGGTTGATAGTCGGCATGCATTTTGAGGCTATCTATCCTCACAGTGTAGGGTTCAGCATATGCAAGGAAAGACTTGGTGACAACATTATACTTGTCTTTGAGGGTCCCTTCGATGAATTCCTTCAATTTTTCAATCGGGATCGTCCCCTCAGAAGAAACTCGTACCTCTTTAATTGGTGGTGTTTCTTCACAGGATGTTCTGTCTCATGATCCTCTGGAGCTTTTCCCGGTGCATGGCTAAATTCTCCGTATATCAGGTCTTCCACCCTATTCACTATCTTATCAATCTTAGCATCTTGATTCTTAACATATTTGGTCAAGCCTTCAATTGCTTTTGTCAGATTCACAAGTTGGTACTCCATAGACGAGGCATCAGTCACCATTGCATGCATGACCATTAAATACGTTGGAGAGTAACATAGATTATCACATAAGTTGATCTTTGAAGTGCTCAGCTTATGCGGTGTAAGTGAAGATGACGTATTTGTTGAACGACCATAGCTCTTCGTGCCAGAGTATTTTGAACCAGAGTACTCAAGTATATCAAGAGTCTTCTTAAGTGTTTCTGCCGCGTTGCTTCCTCCTTCCAAAGCACTTGTGTTGGACTTCATTCCTTTTGGGGTTGAAGACCCAAAAATTAGAGTTGACGCGGATGACACTGGATGTGGTTGTTGTCCTAACATGTTTGCCTTACTCCTTGTGATAGCTCCCAAACTTCCGAAAGTAACATCAAGGATGCTTTCTACTTTGGCAGATAACCTTAAATCAGTAGCCTTGGAAGAAGTTGATTGAGAGTTGATCTTCTTAGAAGTCATTTCAACGTTCTTAATCTTCAAAGTTGAAAAAGTTGAGATGAGAGATAGAGATCATCCCACTGGACGTGCGATAATTTATTGGACAGTAAAATTCTTGAGACCAAAAATAATAACCGAGACAAGAAAAATACTGCAAAAATTAATTTATTGATTTCAACGTGAGTGTTACAATCTCCATGAATCCTCTGAATCACCTTTTCAAATAAAATTTCATGGGCTTCAAGCTTGATCTTGAACTTGAACTTGAACTTGAACTTGATGGATTTGATCTTTGACTTGTGCTTGAATCCAAGAGCTTTGTAGCTTGTTCTTGAATCTTGCGGTCTTGAACTTGAACTTGATTTGAGGACTTGATGAACTTTATCTCAACTTATACTTGAATTCAAGAGCCTTTGAGCTTGTTCTTGAATCTTGTAGTATTGATCTTGAAGCTTGAACTTGTTCTTGAATCTTGAACTCTTGATCTTGAAATGTTGAGCTTGTTCTTGAACCTTGAACTCTTGATCTTGAATTTGTAGAGAAATCTGTTGCGTTTGATCCACGAGCTCTCTCTTGCTTCTTGCTAGAATTGTTGGTTCCTTTTCTGAATTATGAGACCCCTATTTATAGTTGTAGAAAGTGAAGAGTCATGATAAATATGAACTTCCTTTGATCAATCAGATTTAAGTGACATGGTCTTGATAAATATGAATTTCCTTTGACCAATTATATTTAAGTGACATGCCACCTTTTATGGGCTTTTAATTTATTGCATCATTTTGACATGTGGCATGGTCCCATTGGCTCCTTCACTTGACTTGGCATGCCATGTCATTTGACATGTGGCACCCAATTGGGCCTCTAGAACATTGACATCTTGGGCTTGCTAAGGTGGGTTTATTCATTTCTTGCCCAAATTAATGGACTAACCCAATAACAATTGGACTTTAATTAAATTCATGCATGTTTGGACTTAAATTATTAATCCAATTATATTAATCTCCAATATTTGTTTGAGATCAATATATTTTGAATTTAATATAATCTGAATTTCGTACGGATATAAATTTAACAAAATTTTATTACATACATCTATTTCTAACTCCGAAAAATTATGTTTTTATGGCCAAACGGATCTTATTAAATCATTGTAATAAAATAATATTTGTAATGCTATTCACCAAAAGGATAAAACAGTTGATGTATGAGTTACGTAGAAATAAATTGCGCTTACAGTTGGTGACGTGAGCGATTTGGTATCAGCTTACTTTTTTTTTAATTAATTTTGGATTTTATTAATAATCAAACTTGATGGACCAACCCACCATACAATGAAACAAACAGCCCACACCTATTCTTAACCTGGCCCACCCAAACTACTTTTATTAAACAAATATAACATGTAGGGTTTCTAAAAAGGACTAGTTTCCTAATCATAAAATGAAATTCACCTTCTTCCTCTTTGCTGCTTCCTATCTCTGCTTCACGATTCATCCTCTTAGTGCTTCGACAGCTCAATTGCACCCTTTTCACAAAGGTAAGTACTGATAATTTCACATCTTCCCTATTACTCATTCCAGCTGACTCAATTTTTGTGTTGCAGCTTCGATCTCCAGCATAAGGCAAATGTTTTTTAACAGTTAAGATGGCTCCAGTCTTCTGCTTAAAGTTGTAATAGCCAAGTATGTTTCTCTCTTCTTGTCTTCCTCTATTATTTCTAGATCTACTTAACAAATATTTTGTATGGCTTTCTTGTCCTTGGCCCCCCGATTGATCCTCTTTCCATCTCCTTCTCAATTCTATGTTATTCCATCCAACCCATCAATCTTCTGTTCCTGATGATGTTCCTTTATGTTGGCTATAGTATCTTAGAACTAGTACTTGCATTGCTAACTTAAATTGCATGTACCCTTTTCAATATGAATTTCCTCCTCCTCTTTATCCCTTGACTTGTATGATCCTCAAGTATGGACTTTGCTATTTATCACTGCTTAGGATAACTTTACCTCTACTTTGTAACTGTTGGAAATTTGTAATGGTAAAAGTACCTGCATCTATGGCCCAATTTGCTAAATAATCTGCCAGTTGGTTCCCTTCCCTGAAAATGTGTTGATACTGAACTTGCTTATTTTGCATGAAATTGTGAATCTGTTTGACTATGTATGCTATATTCTAAGGGCATGGCCATTCAGCTGTTAAAACCTTCTTCATGAGTAAAGAATCCATCTGAAATATGATCTTATTGTTCTGAGATTTTGTACCATGCTTAGCTGTATAAAAAACTGCATAAACCTCTACTTGCATACTGTTAGCATAGTAATGTGATTGTGATTTCCATTTAGCAAATAAGACATCCCCCTTCTCATCCCTCAAGAAAAAAGCATATGAGCTTCCTACATCTTTACTTCTAACTGCTTTATTTGTGTTGTACTTTACCCATCTCTCCTCTGGTGCTTTCCATAAGACTTTTATAGCTTTAACCTTCATTTTTAACTTGCCCATCTCCTTAATTATATGTGGCCAATCATCTGGACAATCCAATTCCGGCTTTCTGACCTTCAATAACATTCTTAAATTTCTAGTAATGTTGTATATTATCCTTAAGCCTAAAGTGTCCTTGGCTTCATGCTTTTTTTTATTCCTTCGCCTCCACAATTCCTATAGAATAATGCTAGGTATAGCAAAATAGTATGGTTGTTCCCTGCCTTTTACTTCAGCATTCCACCAACTTAATATTGTTCCTCTCAGTGTCAAATGTTGAATAGGAATACCTACAAAAGAAGAAAAGTAGGACCAAGTCCTGTTAGCATAAAGAGAATTTCTGAAGACATGTGTCATTGTCTCCACTTCTAGTTCCTCACAGCACCAACACTTTGAAGGGCCTTGTAATCTAAATCTCCTCATTGTATCTTCTACTGGAACTCTCCTTCTCCATAACTTAGACATGAAAAAATATATCTTAAAAGGCAGTCCTTTCACCCATATCCTCTTAAAAGTATTATCAGTGCTGTCCCTACTCCTTATATAATACCAGGCTGACTTCACTGTAAACAGACCTTTAGGTTCAATACTCCATGTTGGATAATATTTCCCTTCTTCTGATGGAGGTATCACCTACTTAAGAATATGATCTGCTATCTCCTCTGTAAAAATTGTTCTAATCAGTTGTGCATCCCAATTTCCTTCTCTTACCGATTCCTTTACCTCTCTATACTGTTCTTGCTCCTCTTGTCCTCCTTCTATTATAGAAAAAAGATCACCTTATCCATCCCAATTATCAAACCAAATATCAAAATTTCCTTGATTCAGTTTCCATATAATTAGATGTTCCACTAGATCCCTAGCAGTAAGCATTTTCTTCCACACTTGAGATCCACCTCCACTAGTTTTCCACATGACTATTTTTGGGTGCTCCTTCTTGCAATATTTATTAAACATGTAAACCTTCCATAATGACTCCGTGGTCCTGAATTTCCACCAGATCTTGCCAAATAAAGCCATAGAAATATCCCCAATTCTTCTAAAACCCAAGACACCTTCATCTTATGGTAAGCATACAGTTTGCCAGTTTACCCAATGTCTTCCTTTTTCACCTATTTTACTACTCCAAAAAATTGAGCTACCATTTTTTGAATAGTATTCAACACGTTCAAACGAGGGTTCATTACTGATAAGAAATGTATAGGGATACTTTGCAACACATGTTTGATCAACACTGCCCTTCCTCCATAAGATAGCATTTTTTATTTCCAAGACTGCATCTTACACGCAATTTTATTCAATATTTGTTGATAATAATCCTTCTTTCTTCTCATATAAAAGATTGGACAACCTAAGTATATGAAAGAAAATTCTCTTCTCATGATACCAGTAGCTATCTCTACAATAATCCTTACTCCATTGGATACTCCCTTGTGCAAATAAATTGCACTCTTTTCCTTGTTTATCTTTTGCCCAAAAACTTCCTCATATTTTTCCAAAGTATTAGTGACAAGTTGCAAAGTATTCACCTCAGATTTACATAAGATTATCATATCATCTGCAAATACCAGATGATTCAATTTTGGACTTCCTCTTGGCATCCCAAACAATTTGAAATCCTTATTTTGCATTAACTTCTTCAATGACCTTGACAACACCTCTGCAGCTATGATGAACAATGTTGGTGAAAATGGATCCCTCTATTTTAATCCTCTTGTTGAGCTAAAAAATCTTTTTGGTTAACCATTCAGAATTATGGAATACCAATTGTTTTCCAATAATCTGAAGATCATATCTATAATCACCTCTGAAAATACAAACTTACTCAATACCTTAGTTAAAAACAACCACTCCACTCTGTCATATGCCTTCATCATGTCAAGTTTCATGACCATGTTAGGTGGTTTGCCTCTCTTTCTAATTTCAGCCACAATCTCCTGAACCACCAGTACATTTTTAGAAATACTTCTTCCCTGAATAAAACCTGCCTTTTCTGGTGAAATTAATTGAGGTAATATTTCTTTAATTCTTCATGAACAATTCTTAAGAAAATCTTATTCACAAAATTGCTAAGGGAAATAGGCCTCATATCAGAAAAAGTATTCACTATTAACTCTTTTGGTATCAATACCAAATTTGTATGAGTAATGAATCTAGAAAGCTGGAAGCCACAAAGGAAAGCAGTTACCATTTTGTGAATATCCTGCTTAATAATCTCCCATGCATCCTGATAAAAAGCTTCTGTCATTCCATCTGGCCCCCCTGCACTGTTTCTATTCAATCCCATTACAGCTTGTCTGACTACTTTCTCATCTGGTATCCTTATAATGTCCTTGTTCTGATCTTCTATCACCATCTTTGGTATTTCATTTAACATGGAAAAATCTTCTGCATCCTGCTGCTTAGAAAACTGATCCTGGAAAAAATTAACAGTTGATTTTGCAATATCTTCTATTTCTTCCATCCATTCTCCCTGATCATTTTGAATTATATTAATCTTGAGTCTGTTTCTCCTTCCTTTTACAATAGTGTAAAAAAACTTAGTATTCCTTTCTCCATCCTTGAACCATTCATACCCAACTTTTTGTCTCCAAAAATCTTCTTCTCTCTTAAGATGCATGTTTAATTCAACATGAGCCTTAAATAAATTAATTTTATTCACTCTAGTTGGAGTTTTTTCAAACTGCTTCTCTCTTACCTTGATAATATCTTCCAAAGTAGCTATTTCCTGGAATATATTACCAAAATGATCTTTGCTCTACTTAGTAAGTGCTGACTTAGTGTTTTTCAGCTTCTGCTGAAATACTATAAATGGATTACCTACAACCTAAGAATTCCAACTTTGCTTGATCATCTCCATACAAGATTCCTCCTTGAGCCAAAAATTTAGAAATTTAAAAGATCTAACTATCTGCTCACTTTCTCTTATGCATTGGATTAATAATAGTGAGTGATCTGATCCACTCCTAGCTAGATGCTCCACTTCCATCTTCTGAAATATATTTTGCATTCTATCATTGCACATAACCCTATCTAATCTCTTGAATATGCAATCTTCATTAGTTCTTCCATTCCACCATGTGAACTTACTTCCCTTAAAAAGACATTCTTACATATTATATAAATTGATACATTGATTAAAATCTTGTGTCTCATTAAATGTAATAGGAAGTCCTCCCAACTTTTCCTCACTACTTCTTATCACATTAAAATCCCCGCCAATTATCCATGGCATTGGATATGTGTCTGATAAATCCACTAAGGAATCCCATAGTGATGATCTCTCATTAGCATTACATTTTGCATACACTAAAGTCACCAACAATGATATTCTTGCATTCTGATTGGCCAACTTCAGAGAAGTTGCTGGTCTTCATCTTTAACAATAGTATACTCTACATTCTCTTAAAAAAAGCCCATATCTTTCCAGAAACATTAAGAACTGAATTCTTCATTCCCAGCCTCCTTCTATACTCCTATATGTGTTGTCTATCTTGAAAAGGTTCCATAAGCCCAATAAAGTAAAATTGGTATCTTCTCTGCATTGTTATCAGTCTCGTAAAAGCCTGTGTGTTAACAGACCTAATGTTCCATATAAAAGCATTCATTTGGATTTTGATCTAGCTGTTTGACTTCTTGTATGCATTGTTACTGATTTATCCTCAGTTGCTTTAGTACTAACACCTTTCTTTTTTTTCTTATTTATTGTTTGTTTCTCCTTCAAAGATTCCACTTGCTTAGGTGACATATTTACTGATTTTTCAAGTTGATTGATGATATCTTCCAAAGAATTGTCATCTAGATCTTCCTGTGCTTTATTACTAATCTCCAGGAAATTCTCTATCTGCCTTGCGAATGGTCTAATCCCTTTAAGTACTATCAACTCCTTCAATTCTTCATTAAAAACCTGTATTTGCATCTGTTCATCTGATCTGTTTATGCTTCTTTTTCCTGTATTCTGATCATTCTCTTTATTTTGTTCCTGCTGACTGCTCTTTTGTGGATTTTTGTCATTCTTGCTATCTGCACTCATATTCTTATTATGTACTTCATCTCTTTTCTGCATTTCGGGGCAATGCTGAATTATTTGAAGCTGACTTGGAGAATTATGAGTACCACTGGAAACTATCTCTTCAGCTGCTTTAGCAACATCTGAAGCATTCTCTATACCTTTGCCAAACCTTTGGGTAACCCAATCTTTTGTACTCATCTTTTCTTCTTCTTCCTGTTGTTCAGAATTAATGACCCCCTCTTTCTTGTTGTTATTTTGGTGCTTTTCTTCCTCGCTTTGTAAGGCTTCAAAAGCATTAGAAGTCTGTACTTCTTTTTCTATATTCTCATTGACCTTACCCAGAATATGGCCATACCTGTCCCTCTTATACCTATTCTTCCTTGTTAGCCATTGATGATTGTTAATTCTTCCTTTTGTTGCATTATCTGACTTTTATGGCTGATTGTCATGCTTGTTGTTCTCTTGTTCTTTATTGATTAGCTCTGCTTCTTTTTGTCCTTCCTTCTATTTTGCATATAATTCTGGGTGTTTATTCCAACAACTTTCTTCATCATGTCCTTGAAGACAACATTCAGGACAATATTTAGGCACATAATCATACTCAATTTGAACCCATTTGGATTTAATTTCTCCTGTAGATTCATTCTCCTCATTAATTCGAATTCTTTGGGTTAGTTTTACTACTAAATCAACCTCTACTTTCACTCTTGCACAGTTGAGTCTAGTGTGATTTTTAGTAGCCATATCAACTGTAAGTGGTTTGCCAACTGCTGATGCAATAGAAAAAATTGCATCTTTGGCAAAAACATTTGGAGACAAATCCGACATGGAAATCCAAGCTACTGCGACTGTAGTTTCAACATCAGGTTCAAACCATGGGTCCCATTTTAGAGTCCTTATCTGCCAATATCTATCCATTGATCCAATGTAAAATGCTATTCTTGACAAAAGCTGAATGTAATCTTCAATCGCATGCAACCTTATTAAGATATGTCTTTCATCCAGAACCCCAATTGTACATTAACTCTTGATTCCACATTGAGATGGAATAATTTTACGTAATACATCAATGTGAGCTTTACCATATGAGAATTTACCAATGATAGCATGCTGTAGATTCTCCTGCATGATAAGATGTTGCACCTCTGATGATTTTCACGTAATTAAAGGCTCCCCATGCAATATAATAATTGGTTTAGGAGGAACCCTAATGCAACTAGCATCTAGCACTTTCGATTTCAATGAATCTGCATATTTTGTATTTCCAACTTCTTTTTGAATGAATCGATTAGTCTCATCTATACTCCGATTGTTATTATTATCTGGTGGAATATTCCCACCGGATAAGGTGGCCATATTGGCCGAAAAAGTTGTAAACGGCAGCTAGGTTATTTTTGACGAGTTTATTGACGAAAATTGACGAGTTTTGACTTTTTATTTTTGATCCGTTTGACTACGAGAATGCCTGAGTTGGTGTCAGCTTACGTTATCCTTAATATGCCCAAATAAGATTCTTTCATAAAAATAATTCATTTTATAATGTCCAACTGTAGTTGTGTTATTCCAACACTATTTATTCCTCCGTTCTATTTTGTGTGTTGTAATTTTCTTTTTGATCTGTTTCTAAAAAAATGTCATTTTTTTAATTTAGTAACTATTTAATGATATTATTCTCATTTTATCCTTATTAGGTTTCATTTAATAAGAAAAGATAACTAAAAAGTGAACAATAAAGTAATTTTTAGAGGGACAATTTTGTAAACTATACAAAATTATCACTTATTTCTTAAACTCCGTATCCGATCAAATAACGACACATAAAATGAAATGGAGAAATTACTTATTTGTGATAGAAAAATATATATTATTGACTGAATTGATTGATGTGGATTTTGTTTTATTTGATTAAACTATGGTTGTGAGTAAATTTATAGGAAAAATTAGGCACGTACGGAGCTAAAGTGCTCCAGCTATGCTTTTCATAAAACTTTGTTTTTGATGAGTTGAAGAAGCCTTTTTAGCATGTATAGTTATTTTTTAAAAAATCTAAAATCTCAATAATTTCTCTTTTCTATACTTCCAACTTTCATAAATTTAAAATTCTGAATTCAGAATTTAAAAACAAAAATTGCAAAATATATGTGCCGAGCACGAGAATGAAGTACAAGTAATAGTGAAACTAAAACAAAATGGGTAGTGCTAAAGGAATCGAGACCCATTGACTCGAATTACTCAAAAAATATAAAAAGACTACTTTGCCCTTTGGCTCCATAATTACCATCTTTCCCTCCAAATGCAAAATCACTTATTTTAAGCACCAAAAATTATTTATTTTTTCCTCCAAAAATAAAATCACTTTGACTTTTATTTTTTACTATTTTTTATTATACTTTTATATTTTTCTTATTTTAGATTTTTTATTATTTTTAATTATTCTTTCATATTTACTGCTTATATTTTTACTTTTTCATTCTACTTTTTCCTTATTTATTCTAGGCCAAAAACATCGGTAGCCCCCTAAACTTGGCACGATCTTTCACTTTGGCACCTCAACTGGACGTTGTTCACTTTTGACACCTCAAATAGCCATAAACTGTGTCACTTTGCACCTTTTACTGATTCAGCAAAGAGAGTGTATTACACTCGCTTTTGGACACGTTTCAGGAGTATTTTCATAATTTTTTAAGGGCATTTTTATAATTTTTTCATTTTCAAATTTTTTTAAAATTATACATAAAGATTTTTAAAATTTCATCTTCTCCACACAATTTTTCTTTACCTTAACCTCCATTAATGGAGGTTGAATTTTTCAAGAATCAATGGAACACACTACCACACTAACAGCAACCAAATTATACCCAAAACAGCAACCTAAATTTCTTTTCTTCTACCCACGACATCACTAACACCCAAAAGAAAAAAAAATATTCATTCCATCACCCCACACAAAGAACACAGCAAAATACTCCTTTCTTCTCCATTTTCTTTTACCTATTGAACAGACACATACGACTTCAATAAAAAATACCCAAATTAATATTTCTCCAAAACTCCTCAAAAATGCAAAGAATCATTAAAAATTCAATGATTTACTTCTTTGGGGAATTTTATCAAACACAAAGCGTGCAAAGAAAAGTAAAATTATTTAGGAGGGCAAATGCAATTTTTTTTTTTTTTTACTTTTTCATAAGGATAGTGGATTCTTTACTAGTAGGAAAGAATCAATGTAGATCTGAAATTCATCCTTCTCCATATTTTATCATATATCTGAAATTTGTGAAGCTATTAATGTAGATCTATTATTGTTAGAGAATGAGGATGTATGTTTATCATTATTGAAAAGTTCAATCTCCATTAAGGGAGGTTTAAGCTAAAAGAAAGTTGGGTGGAGAAGACAATGTGGGGGTCTTTTTGTAATTATTTAGGGAATAAAACATGTCATTAATTCATTGGATATAATTTCCATGTATTTTGGCCTTTATAAAAAAAAAATTAATTGTGTGTATACATAATGATGTGGCAATGTAAAATTAGATGACACAAGTTAATTGGTCGGGTAATCCACGCTGGCAGCGAGTGAGACCCACGCACCAGAGCTGATGTCGAAAGGTACCAAAATGACATGTTTTATAGCTACTTGAGGTGTCAAAAGTGAACAACGTCTACTTGAGGTGTCAAAGTGAAAGATGGTGCCAAGTTTAGGGGGTCGTCGATGGGTTTGGCCTTTATTCTAAGCTCTCTCATCTATTTTGAAATCTTTTAATCATCAATTTTTACTTGTATTATATATTTTTTTGAGATAATATCCAATTACCCTCCTAAACTGTACTCAAAAAGGTTATGACACACCTCAACTTAAAGGGGGTCCTATTACACCTCTGAACTAATTAAAAGTGTAATTTTGACACCCTTAGTGCCTACATGGCACATACGTGGCACAACATACTGAAGTGTCCATGTAGGCACACGTGTGTGCCATCTATGAGCCACGTAGGCAGTAAGGGTGTCAAAATTACACTTTTAATTAGTTCAGAGGGGTAATAGGACCCCCTTTAAGTTAACGTGTGTCATAGCGTTTTTAGGTATAGTTCAGGGGGTAATTACGTTTTTTCTCTATTTTTTTCTTCCAATACTTCTATCTCTTTAATTATTTACTATACAATTTTTTTTAAAAAAAAAATTAATTTTAAATCCTCCATATATCTAATCTACAAAATTCCTCCTATAAATTTTTTTAAAAAGAATGAATCCAATATAACAAAAATATTTAAGAGAAACCATGAATGAAATTTTTGGAATTGAAAATAGTGATAGTTTAGTCGCTAAATTTATAGTCAACATAAATTCAAATATGATTACTTTTAAAGTTAAATTTATTTTTATTTTGCTTACAAACAAAAGAAAATCGTCTTTAAATAGCAATTCAATTGATAGTTATCAACGTGATCATTCAACTGTAAATTAATTTAGTTTAACTTAAAAATTTTAGTGTAATTTTTATCTTGACTCTAAATAACTTGCATGTTGAGTTTATATAGGTTTGACTGAAAATTCAACTGTATGCAAAGATTAAGTAAATAAATAAAAAATTATTGGGATCATCACATAATGTTATTCTAACAAACTGGTCAAAAAATTTATAATCATTGAATCACGACTTCGAGACTAGAAAGCTGTGATAAAATATAAATTTATTTTGGTTAAATTATATTTAATATTTTGGAAGTATTTTTATGTTGCTTCACTAAAATTATAAAGCATTTTCATAATTATTTTATCTAAGAAAATTAATTAGCTTGTAAAAATTGAAGCCAAAAATTTTTTCAATATATTGCTTATTTTATTTTATACTTCATCTCACAAAAAATAAATATTAAAAAGAAAAAATTACATAACTGAAAAAACATAAACTCTTAATTATTTTATTTAGCCTAAGTGTTAATTAATTACAATTCAAACGATCCCTAAAAGTAATAGAAGAGGGGGTGAAAGGAGTTACAATTCGTTGTCCCTCTTTCTAATTAAGTCCATCCATACAAGTGCGAACTATAAAGTAGAAATACAAATAGAATTGCATCAACGAATAGAAAAATATAAATCATGGTGCGAATACAATAAGTGATTATTTATTTTCATTATCATTCATGATTTATGCTCGACGTAGCCATATTTTTAAAAAATATAAAAAAATATAAAAGAGAACAAAAAAAGAGAAAGGAAAAAATTAAAAAAAGAAAGAGAAATATAAGTTAGAGATAGAAGAGAGAAAAAAAGTGAAAAAAATGAAACGATAATAGGAAAAAGTAAAAGAAACAAAAAGGAGGGAAAACACACAAAAGAAAAAAACTGAAGAAAAAGTACCCAAAAAAACATAGTTTTTTAAAAAAAAAAAAAAAAAAAGGAAAACGTAAAAAAAAAAAAAAAAGATCAAAAAGTACCTAAAATCGAAAAAAAAATTGAAAAGAAAAAAAAAGAGAAATAAAATTCAGATATAAAAGAGAGGAAAAAACGAAAATAAAAAATAAAATAAAAAGAGAAAAGAGAAAAAAATTGCATGGAACTGCTCTCATTGTATTTATACCTTATATCAAATAAAGTCGGTTCATGCATTTACTAAATATGATAATTTTGAAGTTAGATTATGGGTTCCTCCAATTTGCTGAATGTTAGGTTATTTTCTGAAAGTTTTTCACTTTGAAAATATACATAAGAGTGAATTAAGTTATTAGAAGTTAATAATTATGTTGACTAAAAATTTAAGTATTTTTATATATTTTTGCTAACATATATATTAATAATTTGTCAAAATTAAACTCAAAAGAAAATTTCAAAGATAGTATCTTTTTAAGTTTTTTTCACTTAATGTCATGAAAATAAATTTTTAAAATATACATAAGAGTGAAGATTTATTAGAAGTCAACAATAGTATGAACTAAAACCTTAAAGTATTTTTCATATTATTTCACTTATGTTTTTTAAACAGTTGATCAAAATTAAACTCAAAAAATTATCAAGTCAATTATTATAATAATAATTATTAACATCATCATCATTCTATCTTATTAAAAATAAATTTAAAAAGTGAAATTGAGTTACTAGAAGTCATCACTTGTGTTGGCGAGTCATAAAATTCACAAATTGAGACTCGATTTAACCTAGTATATACTGAATCAATATTTTTCAAATAGAAGTCGACCATTTATATTGACTATAGTGACAAATTGACACATGATTCAATCCTAACACAGAGTGAATCAATATTTCCAATTTAGAAGTCAATCTTTTATTTTGACTATAGTCGTGATAGATTGAGACTCCATTTGATCCTAACAGAGATCAAATTAATATTTTTTAATATTTTTCAAGTAGAAGTAAACCATTTATGTTCATTATAATCATGACAAAATTAAATTCAATTCAATCCTATCATAGATTCAAGCAACATTTCCCAATTAAAAGTCAACCATTTATGTTGACTAGAGTCGATCAAGACAAATTAAGATACAATCCAATCCTAACATTGATTGGTGCGAACAAGCTGGCTCAAAAACCATGGTTATAAAATAATATCAAAAAGTCAAATATTTATGTTGATTATAGTCGTGATAAATTGAAACTCAATTTAATCATAATATAGATTAAATCAATATTTTTCAATTAGAAAATATTTTCGTTGATCATAGTGGTGACAAATTGAGACTTAATTTAATTTTACTAATAAAAATAAAGGGCAATAAGCAAACACGTCTTCAACATTTCTGCTTCAGCGGTAATTTTACTATATCATTCTCCATTAATTAGTATAAGTCATTTAAGTATTAAAAAATATTTAATAGAAAGGTAAAATCAAAATAAAATAATAAATTAACTCTTGATGTTTTGTGATACCTTCTTTAGCTGCTTCAATCGTAATTTTACGTATCACCCTAATTAATTATTCTAATCCATCTAAGTATTAAAAAAATATTTAATAAAAAGAATTAATTAGACATAAAATGATAAATTAATTTTTAAAGTTTTAAATTAATTTGATTTCTTATATGAGAATCATTTAACTTTTTTCACAAATATTTTTATAGTAATTTGTATCACTTCTAATTAGTTGTTATAAGTCATTTAAGACATGTTTGCTTCGTTGTTTCAATCGTGATTTTATTAAATTACCCCTAATTAATTTTTATGGTCATCTAAGTGTTAAAAAATTAATAAAATTTCATAAAAAAAATAAAATACACCCAAAATGATACGTCAATATAAATTATTGGAAAAATACTCAGAAAAATACCTGAACTTTGGGAAAATAAAATTCACAAATTGAGACTCAATGTAATCCTAGTATATTCTGAATCAACATTTTCCAAATTGAAGTCGACCATTTATGTTGACTATAGTGACAAATTGACACGTGATTCAATCCTAACATAGATTGAATTAATATTTTTCATTTAGAAGTCAATCTTTTATTTTGACTATAGTCGTGATAGATTGAGACTCGACTTGATCCTAACAGAAATTGAATCAATATTTTTTAAGTAGAAGTAAATCATTTATGTTGATTATAATAACGATAAATTGAAATTTAATTTAATCCTAACATAGATTCAATCAACATTTCTCAAATAAAAATCAACCATTTATGTTGACTAAAGTCGATCAAGATAAATTAAAATACAATCCAACCTTAACATTTATTGGTGCGCGCAAGTTGGTCCGAACACCATGGTTATCAAAAAAAAATCAAATATTTATGCTGATTATAATCACGATAAATTGAAACTCAATTTAATCGTGATATATATTGAATCAATATTTTTCAATTAGAAATCAAACATTTACGTTGATTATAGTGGTGACAAATTGAGACTTAATTTAATTTTACTACTAATAATAAAGGGCAATAAGCAGGCACGTCTTCTACATGCCTGCTTCAGCTGCTTCAATTGTAATTTTACTTTATCATTCTCAATTAATTAGTATAAGTCATTTAAGTATAAAAAAAATAATTATATTTAATAAAAAAGTAAAATAGAAATACAATAATAAATTAACTCTTGATGTTTTGTGATACTTTCTTCAGTTGTTTCAATCATAATTTTACTTATCACCTTAATTAATTATTATAAGTCATCTAAGTATTAAAAAAATAATATTTAATAAAAAAGATAAATAAGACATAAATGATAAATTAATTTTTGAAGTTTTAATTTAATTTAATTTCTTATATGAGACTCATTTAATGCCTTATATGAGACTTATTATGAGTCATTTATGTATTTAAAAAAAATAACAAAATGATATGTCAACATAAAAAATTCGATTTACTATCAAAATTATATTAGTGTCATATAAATTGGGATGAGACAGAGGAAGATATAAAGCAACATATATTATTTGAAAATGAAATAAAAAGTACTGTAAATAATAATAATTAATAAAATATTTAAAAAATTGACTGATTGCCAAAATTTTGTCTGTGCTGCATAAATTGGGACGAAGAAAGTATTCACATTTTATTAAAAATTATGTAAATAATTATTATAAATCACATAATTAAAAAATTTTAAAATATAAAATATTTAGCTGACTCTCGAATTTTTTTTATTGTCACTTAAATTGAAATAGAAGAAAAAGTATTATAAATCACAATAATTAAAAACTTAAATTATTTTAATGATTAATTATCTAAATTCTATTTACATCACATAAATTGAAATAAAAAAAATATATATATTGGTCTCATGCTAGCACGGGCTGTGCATATCTAGTTTACAAAAGAACAGTTGGAAATAGGCAAAGTATACAATAAAATTATAAAATACGAAGATCGCCGAATTATATGACTAGTAAACCAAGATCCACGTGGAGGTTCATTCCTTATTAGAAATTATACTAGTCTTCGTACCGGTGCGATGCGTGATTGGTGTTAAAAAATAATTATAAATAGGATTCCAACTAAATTTTCGTTTAATTCAAATTTAATAATCATATCACATAATAAGTGATAAGAATTAAAATTTAATTTTTTAAAATAAATAAATAAAAGATATGATTTGAATATCATATTTATCATTATATTTTAATATAAACATACTATTTTATTTATTGAATTAATTTGTTAAGGATTCAAAAAATAAAATCAAATTCTATGTATTAATAATTAACATAGCAGTAGGGGTGCGCAAAAATCGAATCAAACCGATAAAAATATTATTGATTTATTGTTATTGGGTTAACAGGGTTTTAATGATTTTATAAAAAAAAATATTAAGTTATTGGTTCGGTTTATTTTTTTTCTTATTGATTTATTGGTTAAATCGATAACCCAATATATATATATATATACTCCGTTTAAAAAAATGACCTAATTTGACTTGGCATGAAGTTTTAGAAAATAAAGAAGACTTTTGAATCTTGTGGTGTTAAATTAAAGATATGTCAAATGTACCAAAATGTCCTTCAATCTTGTGGTCTTAAACATGTCATGTGGAAAGTTAAAATTAAAAAGTTGCTAAAAAAAGAAAGGGGTCATTCCTTTTTAAACGGACTAAAAAGGAAAGTAGGTCATTCTTTTTGAAACGGGGGGAGAATATATATATCTTAATTTCTGTTTAATTTCTATAAACCAACAAACCTATTATTTTAATCATACAAACTTTTAAATTTGTCCATCATTTAGTTCAAACTTGAAGATTCTTGTAAATTAAAACACATCATGTAGGATTTTTGGTCACAACTAAGATGCATTTTTTTCATGGTAGTTACTACTATTTCTATTTTATGAATATTTCTTATCGGTTAAACCAAAAATCGAATCGATAAGCACTAAAAATTGATAAACCCAAAACCGATAAAAAATATATGTTATTGATTTAGCATATTTAAAAATGAAAATCGACAAATCAAACCGATAATATATAAAATCAAAACAAACCGACCGATGCACACCCCTACATAGCGGTGCTCGTGTAATTTTGTAGGTTAGTTTTTATTTAAATTTCAATATTTTATTTAAATTTCGTTTAAAATTTATTAATTTCAATAAAATTTATAAAAAATTTATTCTCATGTAAATTTCATTAATTTCATTTACAAATTCTCATGTAAATAAAAACTTCAAATCACATATGCAGTTAAAATAAAGTTAAGGCCTTTTAAAATTTAGATTTATTTAAATAATAAATTTCTTTTATTAAATTTTAATTTTTCATAATGGCATTTAATAGTTCTTGAAAAGTTATTTTAATTTTTAATAATGGCAGTTAATGCTTTTTAAAATGTTATTTTAATTTTACTTTTAAACTTTTTAATACTGTTTTTTGTGGTGCTGACACGTGACACTTTTTGCTTCTCTTATTTGATATAGATAGATTTTTTATCAAATATAAAATGCAACTAGCAAGCAGCATATGTATGGCCACCAAAGATTACATTATTTATCATGTTTCTCTTTGAGATGCTTCCGAAGAAAACATTAATTAGTACATTTTCTTTTGACTATTTTATGCATATTCCAATCTTAAGATATAATATTTCTTCTTTAAAAAAATACTACTTTTTTGAGTTTAAATTTAGTGCACTGTCAGCGTATAAAATATTCTACACTATCACATGTTACTCAATTTTTAAATAAAAACTGAAAAAGAAAAAATTGGGTAACCTACAATAATAGGTCAAGTTTACCTGATAGTGTCGATTAACCACAGTGAACAAAACTTAAATTCAAAACATATACACTTGCAAATCATTAAAGGCGATAAGATTATATATATAAAAATATACTCTCAGTTTCACTTTGTATTACATAAAAATAATGATAAAAGAAACTTATTTATTTTTCAAGATTTATAAAAGTTAAAATGACTAAATATTAAATTACTTTAAGCTACAATTAAATGAATAATGTTTTGCATAATATGGTTGGTATTTTTTTCAAATTATCTTATGAAAAATATATCAATTTGATTTGCAATTACTTTAGTGAAAAAATAAAACCGATCCTAATTGAGTATATAAAGATTAATACGTTTTGCTTCTTAATAAATTATCTTAAATAAACAAATCACTTACCAAATTATTTATGGTGATAAGATTATATATATAAAAAATTATTTCCTCTCATTGATTCACTTTCCATTACATAAAAAAGGATGATGAATAAAGAAACAAATTTATTTTCCAAGATTTTAAAAAGTTATAAATAGTAAAATTTTAAATTGATTTTCACTATGATTAAATGAATAACGTATTGCTTAATCTATTTATTTATTTTTTTGTAAATTATGTTATGAAAAATATCCCAGTTTGATTTACAAAAAAATAAAAAATAATCCTATTTGAGTATCTAAAGATTAATATGAAAATACATGAAATTTTTTCTTATGATGTTTTGCTTCCGAATAAATTTTAATAAATAAATAGATCAGTCACTAAATTATTTATGGTAATAAGATATTATATATAAAATAATATAATAGAAAGGTTGGAGAACGAGAGATTAATGTTGGAGAATGAGCATATGAAATTGCAGCTAAAGCATAAGGAGCACGAAATAGTCTTATTTATTCACTTTACATTGCATAAAAATGATGATAAAATAAATGACCATATTTATTTGTCAAGATTTTTAATAGTTATAAAGAATGAAATATTAACTTTAAGTAGGGGAAGAGAAAAGGACTAAGGGGAGAAGAAAGTGGGGGACAAGGAAATGATATTGTAGCCAACTTTTAGAAGTTTGGGGTAGTAGTTTTTTCAAAAAAACAAGTAGTTTTCAATTAGGGGGGCTATTTTGGGAATGAAAAAAAAGTGAAAAAACAAAATCACCCTTACTTGTCACTTTAATTATGAAATTATCGACCAAAAAGGTGAATTCGAGTCATTCGAGACATTTTGCCTCGAGTCAAATATAATTTCCCAAACAAAAAATGATAAATTTTTCAAACCTGTAGGCCAAACTTAACTTCATAATGTGCTAAAGCCTAGTGAAAATGACATGCACGGAATATTTTGTTTGAGCAACTTATAATTAAGAGTCAAATTCTTGTTTTCTTCACTAGTTGAACATTTCAAATTATTGACTTTTTATTCCGAGTATTTGTAAAATGTTAATGCTTAGTCATACGTACACTTCGAAATATTGAAGTTTCTGCTGTCTTATTCAGGGATTGAACCATTTTTTAAAAACTCGAGCTAAGGTCAATTTGAAATTTTTAGAAGTTTTAATATAATCAAGTAATCAACTTTTTAATTGATCCTTAATATAATGATCTATCTTTGGAGTTAATTAAGAACTGCTGATAGTGTACAAACTTACCCATATGAACGTGCATGGCTTGTTGGAATTCTGTTCAAGACATAAACATAATATTTTGAGACGGATAGATAGACTATTCTATTATTAGCCGAGTTTTTAACTTTGTAAAACTAGGCATCACAGATTAATTTCTCGATTAAAATAGATGAAACACAAAAGAAGAAGTTTTCTTATGTATGAATCAAACATGACTGATAAATATCTACTTTAGAGAACCGAGCTGATGTTAAATGTGAAATGGCGAAAAATATGAAAAAAGAAATTACATGTACATAGAAAAGGAAAAACTAGAATTGAAGAAAATGTTAAATATACTAATTAATTTGATGAGAAAATTGCTATTGTTATTTACTCAATTTCTGTACAAAACTTCAACCCAATTAACAATAAGTATTATTTATTTAAGAATAATTATATAAATTATATTAATAACACGGTACTTAGTATTATTAGGCGTTCTAATTAATATTTAACATGGCCGGTGAAGTAGAAAACAAAGAAGAATTGCACTAGCTAGAGTTGACTGATCCCTTTAATAACATGCAGACACGTAAAATTGAATAAACTACTAATTCTCATAGACTCACTTGTCACATATATTTATAATTTATTTTAGATGTATATTTATAAATTTAACTCTTGTTCTACTCTCTCTTTCTAGGAGTGGAGCTGGTATTATTTGACTAAACTATGAATTCTCATAGACTCACTTGTCTATTATTTATTATTGTAAGTAAATTCTAACATATAAACTTTTTCTTCCCTTCTAAAAGTTATGAGTTGAATTGAACCCGATGATACATCCATCATTGCTGATGAATGATGATGCAACTCTACCAGAGACAGCAACCCTTTTTGCAATGTGCTGGAAATTAAATAACAATGACCTGACAATTATTTCACTCTTATGGAGTAGTTCATGGTGTACATAGATTTTTAATTATTCTATATGGTAAATCGTCTAAGGTTTTTCATAATTTCTGACATTTTACTTAACGAGCCAAGGTGACGAATTGAGCATTTAATTTTATTTCTGCCTATATTGCTGTTCCGATTAAGGACTTTGGAGACTCATGATAGTTATCATATATATACCATCTTGAACACATTCAAATACTAGTTCACTGCACGTGTACCATGTATATATCAAGCTTCAATAATTGTAAAAGGCAAGTTTGGTTTTCCATTCAAACTAAATTACTATAAATTACAAACATGGTCCAATCCAGAATGCCAACTGAAAAATCTTAAATTACACACACAGAGGAAAAAAGACATAACATGAATTGTTGTCTTGAAAGTTGGAGGTATATATGTTTATGAGTTAGAAGAAAGGTTGTGTCCAGAAATTGTCGAGTAGCGATTCGGACTAAAAATTAGTGTCAAAAGTTTGTCTGAAAATTGTCAATATGACTTGTCCAGCAAAGAGAATCTGGAAGTGATTGTTCCACTGAATTGATACTTGAAAGTTTTTCCATTGTCCTAATAAGGTGGGGTTATCTTCTTCTTCAATCCAGTCTGTTACTCCATTTAACTTATTTGATAAATCACTTGATATTGGCACCTCTTTCATATCATAGCCAGCTTCGTCACTGTTACAAGATTGTTCATTTTTAGAATCAGACGACGATGATTCAGTAAATTTCTCCGTTGATGTGGATGAATTGGCATTTGTTAATCTTATCCGTTTCTTATGATGAGCATCCCAGTGGTTTTGACATCGTTGTCCGATCTTCCTGGTAACCTTGTAGCAATCGCTGACCATCTGCAGTATATATTAGTAATTTGATAATCACAAATACGTCAGAGACGTATTATGTTTAAAAATAAGTAAACTTATTTTATTTTATAATTAATTAGTACTAATGTAGTGTATTGGTGCAATATATACTTGTTTCCGAGTTCCTTGTGTAATTTAAGAATGAGTTCTTCTTCAGGGCTGCAATTCCCTTTCTTCAAGCCAGGCCTCAAGTAATTCATCCATCTCAATCTGCAGCTCTTCCCACATCTCATTAGTCCTGAAAATTAAACAACCAAAACTTGGGATCAAGATTCACATAAATTGAGATAAAGAGGAATACAGTAGTAAACAACAACATGAATGAGGAAAAATTTGAAATTCTTAAAGAGATAATGCATTAAAACCCCTCCTAAATTTGTCACTCCAACTTACTTTAGCACTTAAACTTAACATGTATTTATTTGCCCCCTTAATATCTTTAAAATGAATTAATTTAAACCCTAAATCTGAAGTGACATTTTAGAAAAAAAAACGCGTGATTTAATTTAGAAAAACAAATGATCCCACTTTTATATTATATATATATATATCCAAATCACACTCTTTCTTCTTCTATATATCCAAATTACACCCTTTCTTATCCTATATATCCAAATCACACCCTTTCTTCTCCAAAGCCACCCACACCCACACCCCCGCACCTTCCGCACCCTTGCATCCCTTTCTTTTATTTTTTTCTTACACCTTCATCACTACCCCCACTCCACCTTTCTTTTATTTTTTTCTTACACCTTCACCTCTAATCCACCCCACCTCCACCCCCGCCCCTAGCAGCCCGCACCCCCACCCAATTACCTTTCTTCTTCTTCAAATCCACCATCTCCATTTTTATTAGATTTCATCAATTTTATAAGAAAAAAATATGTATGAAAAATTTGATTGTTGATGCAAGTTTTAATTTGAATAAACAAACAAATTTGGATGTTTATAATTCATAATTCATAAAGATAAATTTAAATATTTGATTTAATCCATAAATTTTAATTTCGTACCTAAATTTGGATGTTTGGTGTAAATTTAATAAGCTTTGTTTCGTAATTCATTATTATGGATTTTGGGGTGGGGGTGCGGGCTGCCAGGGGTGGGGGTGGGGGTGGGGGTGGAAGAAGAAAGGGGGTGGTGGGCTTGAAGAAGAAAGAATAGGGGCGGGGTGGCGGAAGGGGGGGAGAGATTTTATTTTTATTTTTAAATAATGTATTATAAATAAATTAGTGGGGTCACTTTTTTTAAAATAAATTTTGATGTGGCGTTGATGTAGCGCTGACGAGGTGCAAGTGTAATACACTCTCCGCAGTGAGAGTGGTGTTATTTTTTTAAGGTGGCATATAATTACTTTAAAAAGATTTAGGGAGATAAATAATTATACGTAAAATTTAAGTGTTAAAAGTAAGTTATCGAAACAAGTTCAGAAGATTTTGACACATTATCATTCTTTTTTAAAGAAAAAAAAAGTAAAAAAATTACATGAATGAGAGAGTACTAATTACCAGCATATTTAGGTAATATTGCCGCCAATTGAGATGGCCAAATCTTTCAACATAAGCTCTAAGTTTGTTGTCTTCATCTTCACTCCATGCACCTCTTTTTATTCCATTTTTGTCAATAATAGGAGTTCTCACCATTTCCAATTTTGGAACACCCTCAATTAAATCTCTGTTTTTGGTATGTTAATATGATTTGTAACTCTCACTCTGACCAACTTGCAGTGCGAAGTTTCCGCTCTAATAGGTGATAGCGGCGGCAGACCACTGAAGCCGTGTTTTGTGATTAATTCATAATCCCTTAACTAAACCAACCGTTCGAGAATTTGTTTTGTACTAGTATTAATTAGAATAAACAATTAAAGTAATTAACAAACAACAATAACATATTTAATATATTCCCACATAATAGAATTTGAGGAAAATAAGTGTATGCATTTCGTACCACTACCTCAAAAAAAATAAACAATTAAATCCCCAATTATATAACTAGCTAGGCTTCATGGGCCAACACATCAAATTAATATGGTAACTTACATAAATCCCCTGAATGTTTCAATATTATAATACTTTATTCCAACTATTTATTAAATTACATCATATCTCGAATTTTTAAATTTGTGATACATGTGTTATAACTTGATACATATAATTAGTGATACATTTAAAACAGAAAAGATTTTTATTTTTGGAAGTAACAGATTCAATTATTACGGGGAGTAAAATTAGGCACAAATCGTGATAAATCTGGTTCCAGATGTATCACTATGAAATATTTGGGAAAAAAATCTTCAAAGATAAATAAATTACATGCATTAATTGTGAAGTAAAAGTAGGGTGGGGATTTTATCATATGTATCAAGTATAAAATATAAAATTTAAAATTTTAAGTAATTATCTAAAAGATAGGAAATTTTAGGAAATAAAATATAAAATTTAAAATTTTAAGTAATTATCTAAAAGATAGGAAATTTTGGGAAATAAAGATTTCTTAAGTTTGTAATTTTGTGTAATTTATCCGATTAATATTGATACTATATATCCAATAATTAATTAGACTGCTTTAAAGGATGTTAGCTCTAGTCATCTCCTGATAAGCTAATTTTAGACACCAACTGAATAACCAGAGAAGGCGTGTTAATCCATTTCCTAATTCTTTGCTATTTAATTACCTCAACAACCGCCAAATCTTTATAGTACTAGTTAGGGGCAGCCATATGAATCAGAATCATCTATATATCCCACTCTATTCAGACCCATTTAGAAATTTTCTATATGAATTTACTTGCGTGAGTGCCGTATAGCCGGTTCAAGTCAGAATTAAGGAAGAGGGTTGCGGAAGGTCGAGTGTACAAACAGCCAACTTATAGTGAGTCCGCGATGCTAAACCACATTAAAATAAAATATAAGTGGATTAAAGATTACAAAATGCACATGCTTGGGATCAAACTCTATCCTTACAGTTCAAAACAGTATTCATGAAATGGGAACTTGGACCGAAATAAGTCATTTTTTGAATTAATTCATTAAAGTAATTTGTTTTTTGAAAATTTTACAAAACAAGTATAAACGTTGTTCCCAATAACGTTTTATGTTTTAAAAATGTTAACGGCTCAAACGGAATTGGCGTTAGACGTTAGAATATAAAACGTTACTCACAGTAACGTTTTGACATAAAATACTACTCTCGGTAACGTTTTAGACATAAGACGTTACTTCCAGTAACGTTTCTCTGTAGCTCTACCACCCAAAAATTTCTGTACAAATCTGACATTAAATATGTTATCACCAATAATGTTTTAGCTGTAAAACGTTACTCCGAATAACGATTCTATCAAATCAACCCAGTAACTTTTTTGATCGAAATTTTGCCTTGAAATCGTAATCACTAGTCACATTTTTAGTTTAAAAAGTTACTGTGAGTAACGTTTCTAGCGAATCAAATCACAGACCAGCAAAGTTTTAGGACGACAGATTATATAAGTGGCGGTATGTATAGAATGTTCAAACACATTTTTACAATTCTAACCAAAGCTTTTGCTTATGTGCTTTATTCTAGAAACGACATTTACAAAGTTTTAATAGGTATGGCTAGCCAATATTTTGTAATGCATTAAAATTATTTTGATGTTTTAATAATTATAATACATATCTTATTTTTGTGTATAGCAGAAAAATGGCTAATTCTAAAGAAAATGTGATGGTTGCTTTGTATTGGGGTGGTGAAATAATTTCTGAAATGAGTGGATTTAGATACAGCGAAGGTGCTAGAAGGATTGTTAGCATGTCTATTTCAACTACCTATGTTGAACAAGTTGTAATGTTGCATGAAAAAATGAGGACAAACAGTGAAAATATTCAAATGGATATTTCTAGAAAATATTCAAATGGATATTTCTGAAAAATATCCTTGCTCATTTCAAGGTAACATTACAAGATTTATTAAATTTAAAATAGAGAATGACCAGTCTTTGCTACAATTTCTTGTCATTCCTAAAAATTTTTCGAATAAAATTGATATAAATCTTTTGGAGATGTATGTAAAGACTAGACCAACAAATCATGATAATTTATTTCAAATGAATGGTCAGCATGGTTATCATATGAATTTATTAGCTCAAAATTATGGATTTGCCATGCTCAGTCATCCTCATTTTGCATCTACTGCAACCCCTAGTATCTATCAATCACTTGATGCAAGCCCTAACGAACATGAGTATCAATCATATGATGAAGGATTAAGTAGTCAAGGACACATTGAAAGTGGCCACAGACAATATGAGATCTGGTGGGTGATCTTTACTTTTTTTGAAACTATAAGAAATCTTATGCATCACTACTTCACTAATTCATTATTATTTTTTTCCGCAGAGAAGATGAGGATAACTTTGATTTTTATAATGATGCACATGCTTAAATTTGTGATGAAAGTTCGGAGGAAGATGAACCTTCAGAAGATGATGGAGAAATTGAAACCTTAGAAAGTGAATCTGACGAAGATACCAATGATAGTGAAGATTTACCTCAAAATGATATTGGTGTAAATCTTCATAGTCAATTTGGTCAAAGTGTGTCTGAAATGCAAAATCATGATATACCCTACTTTACAACATTAGAGAATAAAGAAGATATTTTTATCTCTACCCGTGAATCTGAGATAAATTGTTGTTCTGTTTGGTCTGACGATGGCAAAAAAGATTTAAAAAAAGCAATGTGTTTTAGCAGCAAAGATATATTGAAACGGGCTGTGATAATTTGAAGTTTGCGCAAAAATAAAGAATTCATAGTTGTAACATCAAGCAAGAAACTATGGATTGTCAGATGCAGGTTTCATGAATCATTAGGTTGTCGATGGTTTCTTCGAGGCCGAAAGGTTGGAGGTAGCCTTTGGAAGATAGGAAAGTATTTTGATAATCGTAGATGTGAGACTGAAGGGCTTACTACAAGTCACGCTAACCTAGATACCAATTTAATTGCATCTTTGTTTCTAAATCAAATACATAAAAATCCCAAATTGTTGGTAGTAGATGTCATTTCTAAGGTTCATGAGATATTTGGTCATCAAGTAACATATAGGAAAGCGTGGCTTGGACGTCAACGAGCATTTAAATTGGTGTATGGTGATTTTCAGAAATCATTTAGTGAGCTTCCTAAGTTTTTTGCAGCTTTTCAACACTTTAACCATGGAACAATTGTAGAATGGAAACACGAAGAGTCAATGAGTTCGTTAGAGGTAAAAATGTTTAAATTTGTATTTTGGGCTTTCAAGCCATGCATTGATGGATTCCGAACTTGTCGTCCAGTTATTTCAGTAGATGGAACCCATTTGTATGGTAAATATGAGATAAAATTATTAATTGTTGTTGGAATTGATGGAAATGATAACATTCTTCCTCTAGCATTTGCTATTGTTGACAGGGAATCGAAAGAGGCATGGAAATGGTTTTTTAGAAAACTAAGCGCACATGTAATAAAGGATAGAGAAGATGTATGTATTATCTCTAATAGGGAAAAAAGAATATTAGCTAGTTTATCGGAGTTGTGGCAATTCCAGGAGCCTCGGGCCTTTCATCGATTTTACGTAAGACATCTTAAGAGTAACTTTCAATCTTATTTTTCAAACAGGAATCTCAGTGATCTGATGTGGAATGCTGCATCGCCTCATCAAGTAAGGAAGTTTGAAGCTTTGATGTGGCAAATTAGGGAAGAAAATAAAGAAACATATGAATATCTCATGCAATTTCCATTGGACAAATGGACGATTAGCTATGATGATGGAAAAAGATAGGGTGTGTTGACAACAAATCTTTCAGAGTCTTTCAACGGTCTTCTAAATAAAGCTCGAAAATTGCCTGTCACTGCCATGTTGAGACTTTCATTGGAGAAAATAGTTGAACGGTATACCCGTAGATCTCAAACAGCGCACCAACTTGTAGAGCAAAAGGAATTATGGACAAGCAGGTTCAAAGTAAAGTGGGAGAAGAACTACGAAAGTTCAAAAAGACACTTTGTTTTTGATAGGAATATATCCACTGGGACATATGAGGTTAGATCTATTCAAGTTGATGGTACTAGTGGTAATCCTCATCGTGTTTCAGTAAATGATAAAAAATGTGATTGTGGAAAATGGGCTAATTTGCACTTTCCGTGTTCACATGTCATGAAGGTTACTGAAAGAATGGGAGGGCTAGCTAGAAATTTTGTTAGCGAGCATTTCACAACAGAGAATTATGTTGCTACATATTCCGGGTCATTCTCACCGGTTGGGCACGATGCATATTGTCCATCTCCAATTTTTATAACGAGAAGTAATGAATTCTATCGTCGTCCTAATCGACAAAGGACAACTAGAGTACCTAATGAGATGGATTGTAGTCCTGCAGTATATGGGCGAGTTTGCGGGTTGTGTTGACAGACTGGACATGATAAGCACCGATGTCCAACTCGTAATCAAACTTAAGTGGGTACTTTTAAAATTTCTAACCGTTTTAAGTCTAATGAATTCTGTTTTATGGATTATTTCTAAGTCTAATAATTGTTTCATGAATTAATTGAGTAGAAATCTTGTACCAACATTCCAGCTAGCATTTGTAGCATTAGTACTTAAGACATAAGAGTTGTTGGTATTTTATGTGAAATGATTTCCGATAGAGTTTGCAACTCTTTTCTATCTTTCAGATGTCATCTGTGAGTATTATGTTTCATCTTATAAAAGAACTTCATTCCAGGTAGCATTTGTAGCTATGCTTCGATTTTTAGTAGTAGTATCATGATTCATAGCTGCAATTTCTAGTAGCAATTGTACGTTGCTTTGTACTGTGTGTTTTTCCTGCTTACAAACGCACCTAAAGACAAATCAAATAACTTTCTAATACTTTCCTTCTGCTTCCTTAGCAACCAAACGTACCTAAGAAAAACGACTATAATATTGTAGGCTAGAATATTGTAAGGCAGGTCAACAACTCAATCTTTGAAATTCCATAAGTTGTATAGTCTTCTATGAAATTTCATAAGAAAAAAGGATACTCTTTAGTTTACAGTGAAACCAGTTCAATTCCTTACTGCTACAGGCTGCAGAATTTTCAGCCGCAGCTTTTAAAACATCCTCTGAATTCAATCGTGCTAACGTCCATGGGCTAATCTTCACAACAGCTGAATTCTTTTTCTTAATTTGTTCTTCTGCCGTTGACCTTTTACCAAGTGAACTGACTGATACGGTGTCAGGAGGAACTACATCATACTACAGGGAAACACCAAATGATTAAACAAAAGTTAGTAAATTAACCCTTTTCTATGCACTTATACAAAAACATTAAAGCATAAAATTTCCAGCTCAAGAGGTATACTTGATACTACACAATCCCTCTTATCCATGCCATACTGTTCTCGATCCTCTTAACTATAATCAAACCATATGAAGTTATACCAATCACAACCAGATAATCCCTTAATGATTGTAACAGCCATACCAAAGAATCAATTCAAGAGGAACTATTCAAGATTTGCTAAAATATCCTATAACTTTTGGAAACATAAGATCCCTACCAATCTCAAGATTAAACATAGTTTCTGTAATACTACGGAAAATTTTCTTCATAAAGATTTCGTGAGAAACGTATCGAGTTCTACGCTTTAGAGCGATCCATAAATTTTCTGTGTAGTATTTCTAATACGTTGACCTACCATTGCGTAGAGTATCGAATAAGCCTTCCAAAGATATGTATATCATCAAAAATGGACACTCGATCGATGAGTTATTACCATTCCGATCGAACTACGACCATTCCGATCGAACTGTGACAGTAAAACATGCAGGAAATTAAAATTACTGCAGCCAGGCGAATTTCAGGGTCAACTTCAAATGATTTTAATTCCTTGTACATAATGATCTGGGTGATCTACTATATATCAACGGAAACCTCTATGAGTCCTCTTTCTAATGAAATTGATTTCATCCAATTTGACTACCGGAGAAAAAAGTTATAGTTAATATAGTTCAGCCTATCAAAAGCAAATTTTTGGGTCAACTTCAAACGACCATAACTCCTTGTACATAATGATATGGGTGAGCTACAATATATCAACGGAAAGCTATAAGAGTTCTATTTCTAATGAAATTGGTTTTATCTAATTTGAATATTGGAGTAAAACGTTATGATCAATCTACTACAGCCTATCAAAACAGTCCACCAATGATTGAATGAATAAACTTTGATTTATATTATTATCTCAATGTTTTCATGATATGATTTAATAATTATCATTGCGAATTACACACTTTTACCACGGGATGGTATTTTGAATGATTTTGGGACGTATGTCGAGATGGTATTTTGAAATAATATTTTGAGATATGTGTCAAGCTTTATGCTTCCCAATGACGATTTGAATTATTGAATGTATATTTGAGACATGAGATGTCTTGATATCTATAATTATAAATTTCATATTTTTATTTTGAATGACTTCGAGATATATGTTGAAATGGTATTTTGGAATGATTTTGAGATTTATGATAAGCTTAAAGCTTCTTTATGACGAAATTGAATCATTGAGCATATTGAGACATTTTCAACTTCATTCTCTCAGAATTATGTTTTAATCAGTTGCTTTTGAGTTATACCGGTGAAAAAGGTTAGCTTGGGATTACTTGTGACCCTAAGCACCGTGTGGCATCTCGAAACTAGATTTTCGGGACGTTACAGTTTCTCCCAGGAGTCCACTTCAAAGAGCTTTTATCCACAAGCCGGCAAAGCATTGACCACATTACCGAGTTAAATGGAATTTCTTTTCTTCTGATAAGTTCACATGGAATTTTTTTGTGCGTGGAACTGGTAACTTTGATAAGCTTACATGGAATTGAAGCTAAGAAATGTGAAAATAGAAACTAAATTCAAATTGAGATGCCAACTGAAGACTGTTCGAAAGTAGCACCGCAAACATGATAAAGGGTTGTTAATACCATAACCAACTGAATGACAATTATAAATTAGCACCGCAAACTCAATAAAAGTTACCATACCCAACTGTTAAAGTTTTCAAATTTTACCATTGATGTTAGGTGATAGTAAAGATTATTAATTGTATTTACATAAGCTTTACATAATTAAGGCAGTTTAACTTTTACACTTTTATCTATGTACTCATTTTGACATCCAATTGTGGGTTCTAAATTAAAACATGATACGTTTGCAAATTGATATGCAAGAGAAACTTAGTGCAGCATATAAATTTTGGAGTGAACTACATATAACCTATGAATTCATACTACATATAACCTATGAATTCACGTGAATCTAGATTTTATATGTATTTTAAGAACTTCACTACATATCTACAAATATTTGATAGTGAACTCAGTCATTATCCAAATATTGTTACATATAAACTTAAGACCAACAAGAACTCATAAACTTCAAATGCCTACATAAGCATAACAAATTGTCTACAATCTACAAAGTTACACCTATGTACAGCCCACGCCACTATATATACAATATGCCTACATAAGCATAAGATTGTCAGTTCTTCAATTTCAATTTCAAGATTGGACACAAAGTTTCATCCACTGAAGAATCTGAAGATTTATCCTCTCTTCTCTGAGAACGGACGAAGAAAATTCTTGACAGATGATGAATTGAGAAGGGGAAGAAGCAAGAGTAGCGATTCCTGCATATTAGAACAGTTGATAATGTACTTCCATTCATTTTTAAGAAATACCAAATACGAATGTACTTCCATCCGTAGTGCTTGCTAAACATATTCACTCGTCAAAAAAGATAAAATACCAAACAATTACCTATAAGTTTTTTACCCAACTTTGAGCTCCATCGCATACCTGCCAACAAAAGAAGGGTGACACAAATTGGAAAACAAGATTTGTTGGCCCTCTGGCAGCATGTAAAACAAAAGCAAAATATTATTTTTTGGCCCCTTCCTTTTTTTGATGAGGTTAAGGACCTCTTTCCTAACAGATGATTGATAGTAAAATGACAGACACATTCGATTCTTAGATAATTTGTCATCAATATTTTCCTCTTCGGGAATGACCATATAAAATCACATGAATATTCAAGCACATGCAGTTGGAATAAAAAACATGAATCTCACAGGATAAATTCAAGCAAATGCAGTTGAAAACAGACGGAACAAGTATTCATATATTACCACAGAAGTGATGACTAGACCAGCTACAGGGGAATGGAAGAAGGAAGAGTCCAACATAACTCCATTACTCTTTGCTTTTTTTTGTTTTGTTTTTCTTCTGTTTTGCGTTTTTCTTTTCGGCGTGCTGGTAAGAATAGTGACTCCCTGTCAAGCAAAGGTAGATTTTCAACTGTTCAACTAAAAAGGTGCAGTTAAGTTGAAAAAAAATAACATAATCACGAAAAAATATCAGTCTCACAAAACTTAGCAATAATTTTACGCTTTTCTTTCTTTGATAGTTCATCATGTTGAATAGTCGTCTCACAACCTGTACTTGCATCCTCCGGATCATTACCATTCACTTCATTGTTGGTATCATCCAACTCATTATCTTCCATCTCAGTGTTCAAGTTCTCCAAATTATTAGTGGCATCCGGGATATCAATAGACATTGGCACAAGCGATGAGGTAAAGTTTGGAGCACTCTCAAAATGTTGAGGCGAATAACCACCAAATACATTATTAAGTGCTGAAAGACTTGGATACCTTGATATTTGTGGAGTCTGTGGAGTCATGTATGGCACAATCTCTGTATGTTGATATATCATACCTAATGCCTGAGTGAATTCCTGAGTACAACCCATTGAAGTGGAACCAAAATCATGATTAGTTGTTGCTTGATCATCTTCTGAACTTATTTGTGCATTTTGCATTGCTTCATCCATTTCATTCATTTCAACAGGCACTTGGTCTATCCCAATAGCACGTTCTCTTCTTCCAGCAACACCGTCTTTTTCTCGCCTATGAATAGGGGGACGTAACTAATCAGGTTGCACCTCATCTCTTCTATAATCGGCTAATACATGAATCTTGTCGGCCTCGAGGACATATCTCAAACAATCAGAACTTTGACCCCGCACCATCTTTCTAAACATGTATAAGTCCTTATACGATGCCGTATCTCCAAGTGATTTAGCTTTATCAATCATCGAATGAATATGACACGCCTGTGAATTAAAGTAAAAATCATTTAACTGTACAAGCATTAAAAAGATTCAAGAAAAGCTAAGTTCCTACTTTGGAGGTTCTGATTATTATTAACATATATCAGATAAAGAAAAATCAGACAAGCAAAGTTCTACTTACCATTGTTTCATATGCAGTTGAATTAGGCACATAATCTTGTTGGCATTGAGGACGGGGATTAGGGTTACCAATGAGAAAACGAGTAATACGTCTGAACCAAATAAGGTAGGGGTCGTCATACCGAAGTGGCCCATGATTGACTGGTGCATTACAGATGTATTGTTCTCGATCGTTCCAAAAAAGTAACCATTGTGCATGTTCTAACTCCCAGTTTGTATTTGGCTTTCCCCGACGATCATGACGAAAGTGGGTGAAATCAAATAGAAATGGAGTTGGAATCACCTGTTGCAATCCAAATTGCCTCATTACTCTATCAGGCAAGTGAACCTCTACCACATCCCAACAGAAGATTGGAACTCTAACACGCCACATGTCTCGTCCAGCGCGACAATAGTCAGGAAGACTCTCAATTAAATCATCAGTATATGGTTCCCAGATAAACTACATGAAAAAGGAAAAAGCAAATGAGTCTATTTACAATTTACATAAAATCAAAGATAAAAAATTATACACAATCTACCTGATCTTCTGTCATAGAGTCAAGTGCATCTTTATAAACTTTTAGCACATGCTTAGTAGTGTTAGTCCAACTAAAGTGTGCAAACCATCTAGTAGCATGTGGACCCCTATGCAAATCAGTAGGAAAAATATCTCTGTACCTCTTTTTCCTACTATCTGTGGCCTAAGGACAGTGATCCTCTCCCATGTCCAACTCTGATACATACATATATATATATATATATATATATATATGTGTGTATATCTGAAGTAGTGGTAGAAATCCGGCTATCTCATTTTGGATACTCTATGGGGCTTTACAAAGAAAACGATACAAGTACGCTAAAGTTGCACTACCCCAACTATAAGACCCAATTGCATTGACGTCCTCGAGCATAGGCAGGTACATAAGCTTCAAATAAGAACCAGATGTATCTGCCATCATCGTACGTGCAATCATCCAGAACATGTAACACCTAGCTTTCTGATTGAGTATTTCTTGAGTTGTCATGTCTGACAATTGTGGCTCACTTAGCATGTGCGCTTTAAGCGCAGAGGCCTTGAGGAAACTACTGCTAAAGTCCCGGAGAGATGGAACAAAACCTAATAATCTTTGACAAATGTTTTGCCAATCACCAATAGTTCTCGTCGTCTCAATACCAAGTACCGGAGCACCATTCACGAGTAATCCATACAACACCTCGATATCTTGCAAAGTGATACTTGCTTCACCTGTTCTAAAGTGGAAAGTATGTGTTTCAGGACGCCAATGCTCAACTAATGAAGTGATCCAACTACGATCAATAGCAGGCTTATTACATCTATAAACACCATACAATCCAGATAATTTAATCACTTCTAAAACTCGTGGATGGATAGGATATTTTTCTACGAGCTTCCAAAAACTTCCATCACTCTTTCTCATATTAAGAATTATATCAGCACTTCCATCCCATATATCCCGTGACCTATGAGTAAGTTGTTGAGTTAATACAGACGGTTCAAGTGGCCCAGGATTCAGCTTGTATGAACTACTACCAGCCTTATAAAAGTACCTATACATAAATGAATATGTTCATTATAATGAACATATTAATCAGCCATAAAAAGGAAAAAATTGTTCTCTTAAGTATGAGCAAAGTTTACAAATATCCTTTCTCCTTTGAAAAAATATCCCAAAATTAAAAGAATTTAAATCTATTTGTTCCGAAATTATAATTTAGAGCATAGTTGAGTAAAATTTGAGAAATACAAAAGTTTAAAATAAAGAGTCAAGTTGAGTCTAGAAAAATAGAGAGTAGATTCGTACCAAAAACACCTTTTCTATGACGTTGAGCCTAGACTTCCGCAATTCGAAACACAGCTGAACCAACAATTACTTAGATGATGGAGTAGCCAGAGGCGTCGAAAGAGACGAGATGGAGTAGCTAGAGGCGTCGAAAGACACACAGCAATTTTTTCTTCTTCTTCGAATTAGGACAGTGGCAAAGAGACGAGAGAATTTTCTTTTCTTTTCAGAATTAGGGCAATGGTTGCCCCTAAAATAATTAGGCTTTTGATTTTTATTTGGTTGGAAAACGTTACTCATAGTAACGAATTACTTATAACACGTTATTATAAGTAACGTTTTATGGTCTATTAAACGTCAAACACCGTCAGTTTTTACTCTTACATTTTTTAATAAAATAATAAAGTAATACGTTATTGGGAAGTACGTTTATACTAATTTTATAAAATTTTAAAAAGACATATTATTTTGATGAATTGATTCAAAAAATGACTTATTTTGATCAAAAATTCGATGAAATGTTATAGCTGGTGGACCTCCGAAAACTAACATCAAAACATTCGTGTCAAGAATATGAACTATATAACCACTCACAACTGTTTAGCATTCCTCTTTCAATGAACCTAGACTGTCATAACAAACAGAATTATTCAAAACGCATTACACATCATAACAAGTTAGGTCAGGAGTGATAGATTGCAGACAGTCGTACAAATTTATTTTTTTACCAAAGCCAATATATCGTACAGAAGTTCAAATAGATTTGGGACGTTGAACTTCAAGCACGCTAGACAGTTGATTGCATTGCATCATCATAAAACCCCCCTCGGAACATTTTTTTTTTTCCGAATAATCGTGGTGTTCAGGCCAAGCTTGCACGCACCTTGATTAATTTCAAGACTAGGGCAGATGAAAAGAATTTATCTCCGCTAATATTTGAACCTGAGACCTCAGGATTCACAACCACTTCATTGACTATTAGGCCACACCCCTCCAAACATATTTAATTTTATAAAAATTGTTGAATAGCAGAACCACCCCATTTAAAAGTTTAATCAATTAGAGTTTGACACACTTTTATTTACTCAATTAGATCTTCAACTCACGCCATCATGTGCTAATCGTCCTTATTTTTTCTCATTGGCCAAACACGTGATTTATTCTTATTTTTGCCAAAGTACTAAAACTCTAAACTCTGCTCCAATACTATGTTGAAGTACGAACAATTCATCTAAAAGGTTAAACTATTAGATACAACATTTGTATTTACTTAATTACGTCTTCAACATAAATGTACTTATTATAATCTTCATCCTTTGCTTCGATACGAGGCACAAAAGTGAATCCAAGTGTCATAAACATGTTTAGTCAAATTAATGGAATTATTACCAGTAACTTCCAACAACAAAAAATGGACAAAAAGCAGTAGGCTCCACCATAAACATGACAAATAAACAAACCTTCTATGCCACTCTTTTTTGGAATTTAACGTAGCTTGAAGCCGCTTGGTAGATTCTCCCACGAACATTCTTCTTTAATTGCTTTTAGTAACAACTGTTCCTCAATTGTCGCCGGCATACGCTGCATTTGACTTCAACAGTTCAACTGCATTACATAATTCGTAGAGCTCGATCACACATTTTTCTACTATTGACTCTTCCATTTCACTATGAGGTAAAAGCAGTAAGCGAAGTAACTGGTAACTGATAACTTCCCTGAATATGGATCGATCGGAACTAGGGTCGGGTCAAGGAAACTTGACTTAAATCGGGTCGGATCCTGCCGGTGAAGAGTGCCCAACTCAATGGAAGAAGAGAAGGAGGAACGTGTGAAGATCTAAAAATGGTGAATGAGTAATGGGAAAAGGCTCAAATATGTCAGTGAAGTATCAGAAATGACTTATTTATGTCATTCGTTAAAAGTTGGGCTCATTTATGTCATCCCTGTTATAAAACTGACTCATGCAAGCCATTACTTTTTAACAGCCGATTTTAAAAAATAGTCTTGCCACGTGGCAGCTTATTAGAGGGTCACGTCATTTTTTATTTTATTTTTTATTTTTAAAAAAAATAATATTTTTTTTTTAAAAAAAATTTGATCCATTAAAAAGGATCCACCTAATTTTTTGATCCATTAAAAATTAATTTGATCTATACTTTTAAAATTTGATTAATTTTTCATGATCAAACAAATATTTAAAGATTTTTTTTAAAAAAAATCTACTACTAAAATTTATAACCAAACTCTATTCTAATTAAGCATATAGTATGTCTTAGCACATATGAAATATTTTGTCGGCCAAATGTAAGTAACTTTTTCGTTTTTTAGTTTTTTAGTTTTTTATTAAGCATAGAATGACACTATCAGCATCAGGGGCGGCTCAAGTAAATTTATGGCCTAAGGCAAAAATCAAACGGAGGCCTTGCGTTTTATTTTTTTATATAAAATTTTTCTTTTTTCTATAAATAGTATTTAATATATTTCTTAAAATTTATAATTTATTATTACTAAACAAAAATAGTCCCCTCAAATTTTGAGGTCTTAGGCAGCCATCTTTTCTCCTAAAGGTTTGAGCTGCCTCTGATCAACATTCAACATTTGTACGGAACACTTTATGCATCATCATTTATCATTACAAAAACAGGAAGGTGATAACATACCGACATATATAGTATACGTAGAGTTGACAAAATGAGAAGCTAACTATTAATAATATAATAATAACATTTGATGTTTATATATCCCTTTAGTTTCAACTGAAAAATAACAAAAGATTTAGTTAACGTGAATCTTTTAAAAAAAAAAAAAAAAAAAGTGATAAAAAGCATGAAGTGTATACTCTCTCCGTTTCCTTTTAGTTACTTGCCCGTCAATTAAAATAGCTATTTTATTATAATATACTTAATAAATGATGTTTACTATTGTATTTGAAATTAATTTGAAGAAAAAAATAATTTATATTAAAAGTAAAATATGAAAACAATCTTAATATGTCAAAAATGACAAAAAAACGAATCGAACGAGAATGTTTTAAGAATATATTCATGAAAAATTAATCAAATTTTAAAAACATAGATCAAACTAATTTTCAATAGATCAAAAGGTTGCATGGATTCTGTTTAATGGATCAAAAAAAATTAATTTTTTTTAAAAAAAATTTAAAATTAAAAATGACGTGGCCCTCTAATAAGTTGTCACGTGGCAAGGCTGTTTTTAAAAACCATCTATTAAAAAGTAATGGCATGGATGGGCCGATTTTATAACGGCGATGGCATGAATGAGCCCAACTTTTAACGGATGACATAAATGAGTCATTTCTAATAGTTCAGTGGCATATTTGAGTTTTTTTCCATGAGTAATTGTAGGGAGAGGGGCCGAAAACTTCACAGCACGAAAGTGGGACCCACTTACACTCTCCTGGTAATAAATAGTAGCAATAATTTTATTATATCACACTTAGGGCCCGTTTGGACATGAAACTTTTTTCTTTTTTTCCCAATTTTTTTTTTTTGGAGTTAGAAATTGTGGTGTTTGGTCATGAAAATTCGAAAAATAATTTCAAAATTTTTTTCTGAAAAAGGAAAACAGGTTTTTGGTGTTTTCACAATTTTCAACTCCAATTCCAATTTTTTTTATTATTATTACATATAACCCCAATCTTTAAAAGTTTTACATAAAACTCTCCTTGTAACATTACTTTTTCAATACTACGTATATAACAGTTTTAAAGAATAAGATAATTATAATTTCAAATTTAATGTTATCCTAATTAATATAGCTCTCTTTTTCTCTCTCATTATTATTTTTCTCTCTTATTTAAGACATTATTTTACTGCTAATGATCTTAATTACATGATATAATAATAATTTTTCTGTTGAGATACGAATGTTTAAGGAATTATAGTCGTGTAATTAATAATGAATAATCGTTTTCTATATTTATGAAATTAATAAAGTTATAGCAGATTAGTTTACCATTACCACAACTTATTCTCATTTTTTATTTGATTATATATATTATATTGTGTACATATTTATTATACTATTCAAATATAAATAGTTTATACCATATATATGCTACAAATATAAATCGGTGATGCATATTTTTCATAAAAAAAATATGTTCAATTTATCCAATTTATATCTTAAACTGCAACTGCTACGTTTATATAAAATAATACTTGATATCTTTATACACAAAGTATTATATTTATATCCATAAATATATAAAGTATTATATTTATAATAGAAATATACAAAGTATGTTATATATAAAGTTTACACCATGTATATATCATATACACACATATATAAATATACAAAGTATTAAGAAACATACTAAGCATATTTATAATATAAATATACAAAGTATGTTATATATGAAGTTCATACCATGTATATATCATATACACACATATATAAATATACAAAGTATAAAGAAATATACTAAACATATTTATGGTATATAATATAATATACCATAAATATGCAAAGTATGTTTTACACATAGAAATAATTTGTTCATACATAGTAAAATCTTTCGTGTATAAAAAAATTAAGGAAATAAATTAGCGGCACCCTAAAATTTAATAACAACTCATCATTTCCTGTTTTTTAGGAACGAAAAATAAAGAAAATAAGTTAAATAAATTCCTAAAAAAATAAATTTGTTTGAAAGATAATATTTGTTACCTAAAAAATAGGAAGCAATGATCTGTTAATATAACATTCATATTTAAAATTTACAAATATGAAAAAGCGGCTATTAATGTAAATATTATATATTTCATAATTGAAATTCATTAAGTATGATCATATATATGTAATTATTTTTATAAATGTGGCTGATTGTGTTTTTTTTCGTTAGTAGGTAAATTTTAGTTGGGTGATTTTAACAGTTGTAAAAATTGGGGCATAAAATCATATTTAAAAAAGTTTTTTCAAAAGTTAAAAAGAAATTCAAAAAAGACATGGTCAAACACAACTTCAACTTCAACTTCAACTCCAACTCCCAAAATTTTTAGTTTTCATGGCCAAACGAAGTCACTTAAATACTTTTAAAAATATTTTTAAGGAACTTGTTTTTCTAAAAAAAAATTAAAAAACTCAAACTTTTTTATTAACCAAACATGGACAATCCAGTACATAAAAGCTTGCGCTACACACAAGTTTCAGAGAAGGATCAGACTACAAAAATGTATTGTATGAAATCCTACATTACATTATTCTATCATAGACTGTTTCCACCAATTGAACCATGACTTCCTAATAGCATAGACCAACCAAACAAGAAAAATTAAAAGAAAAGAACGTTGAAAAATATTTTTCTCCCTGCCGTACTATAATTTCGTTTTTTTAGCATATCCCGGAGAAATTGAACCTTCACTTTTCCCTTGGTGTACCTTGAGATGACCTTTTGGAAAAAATACTTGTCTTTTGGTACCCATTTTTTTTCCATATATTTCTAATAGAAAATTTTTTATGCAATATTTTCACCTTTTGAATATTATTTATTCTGACAGATCTCAGATTATTTCTTATGACTTAATTTGTTAAGACCCACTTAATATTAAAAATAATTGTTTTATAGGAGGAGAAGAAAAAGAAAAATAACATGTGAAATCCTTATTACCAATCTTTTGAAGAATAATTTTGGTAAATTTCATATGTTTAATTTGAAGAGTTTAAGTTTTGTGTATTGTCGGTGCACAAAATACTTTACACTATCAGTTAACTTTAATCTGCTATTGCAGGTTTGCCAATTATTTACATAAAAATTTAAAAATAAAAAATAGGTAATTTGCAATAACAAATCAAGTTTATCATTTTGTACAATGATGATTTACAAAACTTAAATTGTAATTTGAATATCACAGTTTTCTTTAATTTTAAAATTATCTGCTCTATCAAACACTAACGTACTGAAATTGAAAATAGTACGGTAGGTTCATGATTGAGTTGAATATATGATAAGAATATAACTACTTTTAGTCCCAGAACTCTGTTATAGTCCTTAATTAGGTACTCTGTTATAGTCCTTAATTAGGTGTTCACATTTTGTCGTCCCTTCCTTCTGTTCAGTGTTCACATTTCAATCTATTTAATTATTATTACCAAACCTGCCCACATGAATGGATCTACAACGTTGGTAATGTATCCCCAATTTATTGGGGAAGTTTAAAGAGAAAAAAGAAAAAGTGTTCTAAGTACAATTCCTCAACAAACACCATCAAGAGAGAAAACGGAGAAAATTTTCTTTACTTGACTTTCAATTCTCCAAAAAGTGAGTTAATCTCCATAATTACAAGCTAACATAGGCACCGAATCTCTATTGAGATATTGTTGGAAACATTTGTTATAATTGTTTCCTGAAATAGTGGAAACAGTTGAGACTTAACAGTTGTAACATAATTCTAGAAGCTTCCTATTTTGCCGCCTAATTCCAACTAAACTAATTCAACTGAATGGAAAGTGTATTTAATAGAATACTAAAATAGGAAACTATTTAAATTGGAACGTAACAATGCCCTTCGCTTGAAATTATCCTTGTCCTCAAGGATCAAGTCTGAAAATCTGAAAACTTCAGTTGAAAAGCTTGGAGATCCTCCCATGTGCTATCCTTCACAGGCGCATTGAACCATTTCAACAACACTTGAGTCACTGCACTACCCTTTCTTGGGGCCATTCGTCTCTCTAAAATAGCCCCAGGAGCCATAATCACATAACCAGACTCAGTAGGAACTTCCGGCAACTGAACAACAGTTACATGATCACCAATTCTCTTCTTAAGTTGAGAAATATGTAACTTGGGATGGATTTTAGAGTGAGGGGGTTGAACTAAAGTATATGCAACAGGCCCACACCCTGGAAATAATACTGAAAGAACCATAAAACTTTGTAGACAACTTTTGAAAAAAATGGTCCTTAAGAGATATTTGTTGACAAGGTTGCAACTTGATGTAAACTTGATCACCTACTGCATAAGTCCTCACAGTTCTTCTCCTGTTAGCTTGGACCTTCATTTTACCTTGAGCTTTCTCTAGATGAGACTTTAAAGACCTTAGAGTAGCCTCTCTGGATTGCAAACTTCTGTCCACAGTCTCAAGTGTTGAATCAAAAGGCATGTATAGCAATAAGGGAGGTGGTTTTTGTCCACGAACCTCTTCAAAATGAGTGAGATAAGTCACAATATGGTAGGTGGTGGTGTACAATCATTCAGCAAGAGGTAACCATTGAGGCTATTGCTTAAGTTTCTCAAAGGTCATGCACCTCAAAGAGCACTCAAGCCACCTATTAACAACCTCAGTCTGTCCATCAGTCTGAGGATGGTAAACTGTTGAGGTAAGAAGAGAAACCTTTTGCAAACTAAACAACTCCTTCCAAAGCCTGCTAGTAAAGACTACATCCCTGTCTGACACAATAGTTTTAGGTATCCCATGCAACCTGAAGACAGTGTTAAAAAAACTTGAGCAACATCCAATGCAGTATAAGAATGTTTAAAGGTCGTAAAGTGTCCAGCTTTGCTAAGTCTGTCCCCCACAACAAAAATTACCTCCTTCCCTACAACTTTAAGAAGACCCCCAATAAAGTCCATAGCTATGTCTAGCCACACCTTCTCAGGTATTGGCAAAGGCTGTAACAAATCAGTCGTAAGGGTAGTGTCATGCTTGCATCTTTGGCAGGTATCACATGCCTTACCAAAATGATACACATCTTGTTTCATCTACTTCCAATAGAAGTTCCACGACGATGCTAAAAATTGATGAAATTTATGATTTTATGTGATTTAACTGTTTTACCCCTCCCAATAGTTGCATTATGGTATTTCTGGAGTGTGGGATTGATTGACATAATTTTCAATGCATTTTGATATCATTTATGCGATATTGTGATTTTTGATGGCTTCGAGAGCCTTATTTTGGACTTATGATGATATCTTTTGATCCGTGTAATAGACGACCGAACGAATTGCGCCAGCAGCTCTGAAATATCGATTATAGTCTAGGTAAATCTTTGGTCTGAGTCTCGATGTACCGGGGCTCATTTCGACCTATTGGTCGAAAGGTTGAAAAATTAAAAATATAGATGTGGGACTCACATTTGGTCAAAACGATCTCAAATAAAAAATTCGTCTGCGCCAATAGATTTGGAATGTTGATTTTAGGGTGTTAGCATATTTGATGTGATTTTATGGCTTTTAAATCTCATTTTGACCCTCGATTTGGAAAATTATGATTTCGAGGGTCAACTTTTTAAAAATAATATTTTTTCAAAAGTTCGACTTTGCCGACGCATTAGGAATGTCGAATTTAGTATGGTTGCATAGTTCGTTTGCATATATCGAACTTCGAATGAATTTCGGGCACCCTATCGAAGTCCGGATTGGACTTTAAAAAAAATACAGTTTTTTTGTGCAGTTTCTGCAATATATATAGCAGTTTTTTTGGCTTATGAGACATGTGAAAATTCATGGATAAAATAAAAATAATGAGTGGATATTGGCTTACGTGGTTGTGGAAATGTATCATTATGGTTGGCTGTGAAAATATATCATGTGGTTGGTTGTGAAAATATTCATTGTGATTAGTTGTGAGTATTACATCTTCATACCATACTCATTCATGAAACATTGGTACCACCGTGGCAACATCTGAGAAATACTGGCAACACCTTTCTAAGGGATGTGCCAGAGAGAAGATGTGATATATGTGGATTGTATACAGGTTGATGAATCCCCCATAGGTCCTGCGTTGGTAGGCTTGCCTCCGTAGGTGTATATGGGGATTGTGTAATGATCTTCGAGGTTGTGCGACGACCTCGTGCATCATCATCATCATATACATTGTACATATTTTATTGTGTTTATACTATGTTGTATTGCCATATTAACTTGTCATTTATGTAATTGTCTTATCTTTTTTTACTTATATATGAATGTTCCCTCTTGTTCTACTTATATGTGATATAATGCATACTTGTGTTCTATCTTGTTGTGATGTTGCAATATATGTGATATATTAGAACTATTAGTGCAAGCGATATGGGCTACCATTGTGGGACATTTTCTGATTGCAGGTGATGTGCCCTTAGTGTATATTTTGTATGTTTTATTTACTACTTTGCTTGATTGGCATATGATACCCACTGAGTACAAGTGGACCGTACTCATGCCTACTGCGCCCTTTTGGTGTAGGTCTTAGCTCGAGTGCGCCTCAACTTGCTTGACTCGAGCGATTATTGGAGCTTACAAGGTAGTGGTTGGACATTTATGCATTCGGACTTCACCTCTATCTTTCTATAGTAGTTATGTATTTATTAGTATTCGGAGACAGATATTATTCTCTTGTGGGTATTTTTTGATGTATTTAACTCCTGGATTGTATTAGTTGTTCTTACACTATTGACACCTAATTTTGGGCATCATTGGTATTTTGGATAAGTTTTTTCTGCATCATTATGATTACTTATATGGTTTGACTTTATTCTAGAAGTCTTACCTCGGGATATTTCTGTCTTTTCTTCTTTTGTAGCAGTTTGGATGATAGAATTATTTGTCAAGGCACGCCGCGGTAAGGGTCATCATGACCCTCATTTTTAGATCGTGAAAAATTGGTATCAGAGAAGCTAGGCTTCATTGGTCTCAATGGTTTAAGAATGAAATATCTAATAGAGTCTCACGGATCAGTATGTAGACGTCCATATCTATCTTCAAGAGCTATAAGATGTACTTAGGACACTTTCCTTATTATAGTTTTTATCGTGTGAAGTTTTTTCATACCCCATGTTCTAAGTTGTGTTTCACTCTTTCTACGCAAATGATGTCGACTAGGTCCAGTATGATAAGAGATGTAGAGCCTTCACCCAGAGGGCGAGCCTCGAGTCATGGATGGACTCGAGGGAGTAGCCGGGCCTATGGATAAGCCCCGTCTAGGAGGAATGCTAGGGGACTCTTCCCTGAGCCTCGTGTTGAGCAGGTTAGAGGTGTAGGTTCAGTTTCAGTGCCTCAGAGTTCTTATACCTCAGTCTTGGAGGGATTGTTAATTCGTTTGTTAACCCGTTTGGAGGGTATTCCTTTGAGTTCATTTGGTGTCTCCCCAGCTCCGAGTATGGTACCTCCACCTATGCTAGAGTTTGGTGATGGTATTGCTCCGGTTGCACCTGCTTTGGTTTAGTGTCGATATTGGAGTATGGTGTTTCATGACAGAGAGGGCAACCCTCATCTATGTCACCCCCGCAGGCAGGATCTCGAATAGCTGGACTTATTTTACCTCCTGCTCTTCAGCAATCCACGACTCAGATAATAGTATTTGGGGTGATATTTCAGAGTATAGGGGGTCAATCGGGTATGCATGGATCTACCTCTCGAGTATCTCGAGAAAGCGCCAGGAGGTTGCACCATCAAGATAAGTTTAGAGGTTATTTTATGTGTGATGAGTTTGGCTATCTGACCAAGGACTATCCTCGCTATGTGTTCAGAGCTACTCCTGTTTTAGCTGTGAAAGGTAGGGGTTTCACCAGAGGTATGAGAGGTAGAAGTAGTGGAGGCTGTGATGGTGGTCGTGGGGCTATTCAGCCGGTTGGTGGTCGTGGGCAGTGCTATGCGATACTATCCATACAAAAGGCAGAGGCTTCTGATGCTGTGATCACAGGTATCATCCCCATTTGTTTCAGACATGTATATGTATTATTTAATCCCGGGTCCACTTTTTTATATGTGTTTATGTATTTTGCTTTAGGTTTTAATTCTATTAGTGAGCCTCTTTCCATTCCTATTCGTGTATCTACCCCGGTAGGTGATTCTTTAGTGGTGGATCGGGCGTACCGATCTTGTGTTGTGACTTTGGTCGGGCGTAAAGTTTTGGTAGATTTGTTTGTATTAGATATGGTCGATTTTGATGTTATTTTGAGCATGGATTGGCTGGCTCCTTATCATGTTGTCTTAGATTATTTTGCCAAGACTGTGACTTTAGCTTCGTCGGGTGTGCCAAGGATAGCTTGGAAGGGTCTACTTCATTCTGGTCCTAAGAGGATTATATCTTATGTTTAGACTCATAAATTAATTGAGAGAGGATGTTTATCATTCTTGACTCATATTCATAACACCGGTGTTGTTTCACCTCCTTCCTTGGATTCTATCTGTGTTGTCCATGAGTTTATGAATGTATTCCCTACGGACTTGCTTGGTATGCCTTCGGATCGAGATATTGATTTCAGTATTGATGTTGAGCTAGGCACCAAGTCTATTTCTATTCCTTCTTATATGATGGCCCCAACAGATTTGAAGGAATTGAAGGATCAGTTATAGGAGTTGTTAGATAAGGGATTTATCCGACCTAGTATTTCACCTTGGGGTGCACCTGTCTTATTTATGAAGAAAAAAAGATGGGTCTATGCGAATGTGTATTGATTATCAGCAGTTGAATAAGGTGACGGTTAAGAATAAGTATCCATTTCCTGACATCAATGATTTATTTGATCAGCTTCAGAATGCTGGCATATTTTCGAAGATTGATTTGAGATTCGATTATCACCAATTGAGGATTAGATTTTTGGATATTTCGAAGATAACTTTTCAGACTCAATATGGTCATTATGAGTTCTTGGTTATATCTTTTGGGTTGACCAATGCCCCTACCGCGTTCATGGAGTTGATGAACTGGGTATTTCGACTGTATCTCGATTCCTTTGTTATTGTGTTTATTGATGATTTCTTGGTGTATTCCAAGAGTGAGGTTGAGTATGAGAAACATTGAGATGAGAAGTTGTAAGCCAAGTTTTCTAAGTTTGAATTTTTATTGGAGTCTGTTTCTTTCTTGGGTTATGTGGTGACTAAGGAGGGTGTTATGGTTGATCTAACCAAAATCATCGCGATTTGTGATTAGAATAGACCTACTTTGCCCACCAAGATTCGGAGTTTTATTATCTTAGCAGACTATTATTGGTGTTTTGTCAAGGGTTTTTCATCTATTGCAACTCCATTGACCAAGTTGACCCAGAAGAAGATTTCTTTTTAGTGGTCCAATGCTTGTGAGGTGAGCTTTTAAAAGATCAAGTATATGTTGACTTTGGCTCCTATATTGGCCTTGCCCAAGGAGGGTGTGGGCTTTACTGACTTTTGTAATACTTCAGGTGTTGGGTTAGGTGTTGTGTTTATGTAGAAGGGCAAGGTAATTGCGTATACATATCGTCAGTTGAAGCCTTATGAGAGAAATTATCCTACCTATGATTTGGAGTTATGAGTAATAGTATTTTTCTTGAAGTTGTGGAGGCACTACTTGTTAGAGTCTTTTGTGAGATCTTCTCAGATCATCGTAACCTTCAATACTTCTTCACCCAACGAGATCTTAATATGAGGCAACCCCTTTGGCTTGAGTTACTTAAGGATTATGACTTGACTATTCTCTATCATTCGGGCAAGGCTAATGTGGTTGTGGGTAAGGCTAATGTGGTTACAGATGACTTGAGCCGACTAGCATGGGTAGCTTGGTGCATCTTTTGACCCAAGAGAGGCTTTTGGCCTTAGAGATTCAGTTATTAGCTAACCAGATGGTTAGGATTGATATTTCGACACTTGGGGTGTGTTTTGGCTTTTGTGGAAGCTAGATCTTCTTTGATGGAGCATATTCGGGCTTATCAGTTTAATGATGTTGGATTAAGTTTGATTCTAGATAAGGTGTTGAGTGAGGAGGCTAATAAAGCCTCACTTGATTCAGATAGAGTTTTGTGGATTGGTGAACGAGTTTGTGTGCCGAGAATAGGTGATTGAATTAGGTTGATCTTTGAGGAGGCCCACTGTTCCAGATATTCTATCCATCCAGGTGTGACTAAGTTGTATTATGATTTGAGAGAACACTACTGGTAGGGTGGTATGAGGCAAGATGTGGCAGAATTTGTAGCTCATTGCCTTTATTGCGAGTAGGTGAAGTCCGAGAATATGAGACCTGGTGGATTGCTTCAGAGATTACCCAATCCCGAGTAGTAGTGGAAATGAATGACTATGGACTTTGTCACTGGTTTGCCTCGTACATCTCATGGTTCTGATAGTATTTAGGTCATCGTGGATTGATTGATAAAGTCAGCTCATTTTATTCTGGTGCAGGTCTCATTCAGTGCTAAGAGGTTAGCCCCTATCTTTATTCGTGAGATTGTGCGTCTGCATGGTGCGTTGGTGTTCATTATTTCAGATCGAGGTTTTGTGTTCACATCTCACTTTTGGAAGACTTTTTAAGATGAGTTGGGTACTTGGGTTGATCTTAGTTCAATGTTTCACCCCTAGACTGATGGCCAGTCAGAGCGGACTATCCAGGTTTTAGAGGATATGCTCCATGTATGTATGATGGATTTTGGTGGCCAGTGGGAGCATCATTTAGCTTTAGCAGAGTTTGCATATAGTAATAGCTACAATTCTCGTATTGGCATTGCTCCTTTTGAGGCATTGTATGGTAGGAGTTGTCGCTCCCCAATAGGTTGGTTCCATGTTTTAGAGGTGAGAGCTTAAGGTACGAACTTGCTTCGGGAGTTTTTGGATAGAGTCCGGGACATTCAGGATAGACTTAGAGCGGCTCAGAGTAGGCAGAAGTGTTATGCTGATCGTAGACTTCATACCTTGAGATTTGGTGTTGGTGATCGTGTTTTCCTTCGACTTTCACCCATGAAGAGTGTGATGAGGTTTGGGAAGAAGGAAAAATTAGCCCCGGATATATTGGTCCATTTGAGATTCTTCGGACTGTTGGTGATGTGACTTATAAGTTGGCTTTGCCCCCTTATCTATCAGTTGTCATCCAGTTTTTCATGTTTTTGTGCTTCGTTGCTATATACCTGATGAGTCTCATATTATTTGTTGGGAGTCAGTTCAACTAGATGAGAGGTTGTCATTTGTTGAGGAGACGGTTTCCATTTTGGCTAGGGATGTTAGGCGGTTGCGCTCTAGAGTGATCCCTATTGTTAAGGTCGAATGACAACATTGACCTCTAGATGAAGCTACTTGGGAGGTTGAGTCTATATGCATAGTTTTTATCCCCAGCTCTTTGTTGATTCAGGTATTTCTTTTGCCTTAGTTCGAGGACGAACTAGAATTTTAGTGGTGGATAATGTAAAAACACAAAAATTTGATGAAATATGTAAAATTTGTGATTTTGTATGATTTGAATGTTTTATCCCTCTCAGAAGTTGCATTATGATATTTATGGAGCGTGGGAGTGATTGACATGATTTTCGATGCATTTTGGTATCATTTATGCGATATTGTGGTTTTTTATGGCTTCGAGAGCCTTATTTTGGACTTATGAGAATATCTTTTGATTCGTGCAATGAATGACCGAATGGACTATGCCAGCAGCTCCAAAATATTAATTTTAAGCTAGGTAGACCTTTGGTTCGGGTCCCGGTGCACCCGAGCTCATTATGACCTATTGGTCGGAAAGTTGAAAAATTAAAAATATGGGTGTGGGACCCACATTTGGTGTAAACGACCTCGGATGGAAAATTTGACTCTGACAGTAGATTCGGAATATCAATTTTAGGGTGTTAGCATATTTGGTGTGATTTTACGGATTTTAAATCTCATTTCGACCTTCGATTTCAAAAATTGTGAGTTCGAGTTTCGGGGGACAACTTTTTTAAAATGATATTTTTTCAAAAATTCGACTTTGTCAACGCATTCGAAACGTCGAATTTAGTGTTTTTGCATGGTTCGTTTGCATATATCAAACTCTGAACGAATTTCGAGCACCACATCAAAGTTCGAAATGGACTTCAAAAAAATACAACTTTTTTGTGCAGTTTTCTGCAATATATATAGCAATTTTGGGCTAATTTTGCTCATTTTCCATCTTGCCTCTTGAAGGTTAAACCCTAGTTTGTGGGAGTTTGGAAAGCTATATTAACATATATTTCTTGGTTTCATTACGGATATAAGGTAAGAATTCACCCCTTTCTTAGTAATTCCCTGATTAATTTTTCAAAACTTCAAAAATCTTAGGACTTGATTTTAAATCTCATTTTCACTCCTTTTAACTTTAATAATGTTTTTATCTTATAATTACTAGTTTTTCATCAATTTAACCTTTAAAACAACTTTGATTCTTGATTTTAACCCGAATTTCAAAGATTTTACCCGGTAAAGCTCAAAAATGATTTTTCTTCAATTTAAACCTCATTTTTTACTCGATTTGACTTGAGTTTTCAGCTGTAGATTCCTAAAAATATGAGAAACATGTTTCTGAATTAAAGTTTTGATTTTGCGCTTCTTTTTCAGAAACTCGTTTCGGAGGTCCGTTTTGACTCTTAACCAAAAATAGTCAATATAGGTGTCATTAATTTTGCTTTGATGCATAGATTTCATATTTGATATTCTTAGTTGATTTCAAGATTGTTCATGAAAATTAAGGTCATGGATTCAAGTGTAGCGGACCGATTTCGGCTTTCGAGGTAGGTTATGGCTTAACTCTTTCAGACTGGCTGGGTAGTAAATGATGATACAAAATGCATGTTAAGGGTGGGAACTAATCATGAAAAATGTATATTTATGTGTTGTGCCCGTGTGGGGCCTATATATGATATAATTATCGAAATTGAGATTATGTGATATGTGTGACCATGTTGAGTTCTATGTGATATTGATAGCCTTGAATACATGTGATAATTGTATTATGTTGTTAAAATACTTAATGCAGTACCATTTGTGTATTGTGATTATATTTATACTTTATTGACATATGAGACATGTGGAAATTCATAGATGAAACAAAAATAATGAGTGGATATTGGCTCATTTGGTTGTAAAAATGTATCATTGTGGTTGGCTGTGAAAATATATCATGTGGTCTGTCATGGAAATACTCGTTGTGATTGGTTGTGAGAATTACATCTTTATATCATACTCATTCATGAAATATTGGTACCACTGTGGCAACATCTAAGAAACACTAGCAATACGTGATAACACCTTTCCGAGGGATGTGCCAAAAAGAAGATATGATACATGCGAATTGTATATGGATTGACAAACCCCCATGGGTCCTGCGTTGGGAGTCTTGCCTCCATAGGTGTATACGGGGATTGTGCGATGATCCCAAAGGTAGTGTGACGACCTCATGCATCGTTATTATCATCATCATATACATTGCATATACTTTATTGTGTTGTATTGTCGTATTAACTTGCCATTTATGTAATTGTCTTATCTTATTTTACTTGTATTTGATGATCTTGTATATACATGGTCCCTCTTGTTCTACTTATATATGATATAATACATACTTGTATTCTATCTTGTTGTGATGTTGCAATATATGTGATATATTACAACTATTAGTGCAAACGGTGTGGGCTATCATTGTAGGACATTTTTTGATTGCAGGTGGCGTGCCCTTAGTGTATATTTTGTATGTTTTATTTACTACTTTGCTTGGTCGGCCTATGATACCTACTGAGTACAAGTGAACTGTACTCATGCCTATTACACCCTTTCGATGCATGTCCTAGCTCGAGTACACCTCAGCTTGCTTGAATCGAGCGATTGTTAGAGCTTCCACGGTAGCGGTTGGGCATTTATGCATCCGGAGTTCACCTCTATCTTTCTACAATAGTTATGTCTTTATTAGTATTCGGAGACAGATATTATTTTCTTGTGGGTATTTTTCTGATGTATTTGACTCCTGGATTATATTAGTAGTTCTTACACTATTGACACTTTGTTTTGGGCATGATTAGTATTTTGGATAAGGTTTTTAGCATTGTTATGATTACTTATATGGTTTGGCTTCATTCTAGAAGACTTACCTTGGGATACTTTTGTCTTTTCCTCTTTTTGTATTAGTTTGGGTGATAGGCTTACTTGTCTAGGTATGCCGCGACAAATGCCATCATGACCCTCATTTTTGGGTCGTGACAAGCCTCTGCAAAATATCATTTATCCTAGAATGACCCATTGCACTGTCGTGATAAAATTGCATAAGTTGTTGTCGTAGATCAGCATTATTGCCCATCATCGTCTTACCCTTCCTACTCAAAAAACCACCATAGAATCTGTAGTAAGGTTTGAGATTGGCACCATTTTACAGATCTTGCAGTAGTTTGTATAGATTAGGGTCCTTCTCCCAAGTGAACTTAACTGCATCTAGAATATGATCTTATACCCCTGATATACTGCACAATTGAACATGATTTTCACTCCTAGATAAAGCATCAACAACAATATTCTCCTTGTTAGCTTTGTAACTGATTGCATAATCATAACCTATTAATTTGACCAACCACTTTTGTTGAGTAGGAGTTGTGATCCTTTGCTCAAGTAAAAAATTAAGGCTATGATGATCAATTTTAATTGTGAAATATCTATCTAACAAACAGGGTCTCCATTTCTGCACAACAGTTGCTAGTGCAAGTAACTCTTTTTAGCATAAAGACAAAGTTGTCTTCTTTGCTGATAGTCCTTGACTAAAAAATGCTATTGGTCTTCCTTCTTGTGGTAGAACAGCACCAATACCATTTCCTGAGGCATCAGTCTCTACAACAAAAGTTTTAGAGAAATTAGGTAGGGCCAATATTGGGGCAGAGGTAATTACAGATTTTAGATGTTCAAAAGAAGCAGTAGCATCATCAGACCAATGAAAATTATCTTTTTTTAGGAGGTCAGTTAAGATCTTAGCAATTCTCCCATATCCCTTCATAATCTTCTGTAATAATCAGTGAGGCCTAATAAGCCTCTAAGACCCTTGATGGTGGTTGGTTGAGGCCAATATTTGACAGTGAAAACCATGTGATCCTCTATGGCAACACCTTGTTCAGAAATGACTTGTCCTAAGTAGTCAATTTGCTTAACACCAAAAGCACACTTGCTTTTCTTCACATACAATTTCTGGTATCTTAAAAACTTGAAAGTTTCTTCTCAATGTTATAGATGAACGTCCCAACTCCCACTATATATTAAAATATCATCAAAGAATATAAGGATGAATTTCATGAGATTGGAGTGAAAAACCAAGTTCATCAAACCCTGAAATGTGGAAAAAGCATTGGTCAAGCCAAATGGCATGACCAAGACCTCATAGTTGTCACACCCCTTTTTTAACCAAAAAGATTGACTTTAAGTTTGAAAGGATTTTTATTATTAAGTGACAAAAGAACACAAATTATTTCAAAAAGAATTTTTTACATTTAAACTCAGAGTTTCCACTTGGCATAAACCCGGTATGCCAAGTCACCTTTGGATATTCTTTTTTCAAAATAATTTTTGACTCTTTAAAATTGATTCGCAAATAGAGATTACTATTAAGGAATTCTGTTGACCGAGGGGAAGGTGTTAGGCACCCATCTGTCCCGTGGTTCGACCACGGTCGCTTGGTGGAGTATATCGGCTAGTACCACACTATAAAATGTATAAACTCCAACAAAATGCAGAAAAAAAAACAAATGAAAAAATATAGTTTCTAGTCCAATATTACAGTTCAAAAAAAAAAGTATTGAAATGAACCTACACTTACCTATACTAATCCTAAACTATGCTTTGCCCGATGCCTCGAGCCTTAATCACGAGCCTCATTTACGTACATGATACCTTGGGAAATTTTCCAGTGAATAAGTACAATGTGAACTCGGGGCATTCCCCGGCTAATGAGTATATTTTGATGAGATGCGATAAAAGTAGAGAAATCACTCAACACAGCTATTTACACATTCGATGATATAGAATCCTAGGAGTTGCCTACCCCAATACCTATGATTTTCCTATCGATTCTCAGCCTAAAACATGATGCTAACGAGATCGACAAAATTAATATCCATTTCAAATCCAACAATAATTGATGAATCAAAGCACAATAATATTAACCCTTTTATAGATTTTTCAACTCCTGCCTCAAATTAAACTCACGGTTCCCATGCAACAATTCATAATTACTATTGAATAATCCATAACCATTATCAATGAAATCAAATGACAAAATAAAATCACTGAATATTCATATCATGCTTCACACAAATCAATCACATATAATGAAATTAAAATGAGAAGAGATAAAATTGGCCCTCCAATCCAGCTTTTATTGTGCAAGTTATGCAAATGAAAGATGAAGCTGAACCCAAAAACCTCGAATTGAACCTCAATACGAATCCCAGATCACAACTACGAATCAACTCAGTCGCGAAATAAAACAGTCAAAAGAAAGATGATTCAAACAAAATTTGTGGACTGTTCGATGGTGATTTAGCTACTGGGAAAAGCAACAAACATCGGTTTTTGGAAGTGTTTTCCAATTGGGTGGTTGTCAATCAAAGCTATGGTTATTTTTCAACAGAACTTTGCCGGAATCAACAGAAAAAGGTCAGGTTTAGGTAATTTGGTTGCTGATTCTGGTATTGTTTGGTTTGATGGGTTTTCAAGGACAGTTTGATCATCGTAACTGGGGCGGCGGTGACTGATCTTCTTTTATTGTCAATGGTTTCCGTTGAAAAACTCGTTGGAAAATTCAACAACTATGAATTTCCCCCTTCTCCGTTCAATCCTCGACTCTCTTCTCTCTCAAAACTCTCACTCTCAGTTATCTTTCTATTTTCTCCTCTGGTTTTTATCTCCTCTCTCTCTGTTTAATCTCTCTATTTTTTCCCATTATTCTTTGATTTGGTGTAAGTATCACTGTGTGTGAGTTTTCAGTGAGCCTTTTTGTAAGTCTTTTTCGATGGTGAGTTTTTGTTGTGAGTTCTCCCTTTTGTGCGTGAAAGTATGCCGTGACTATCATCTCTAAATTATGAGTATGGCTGTGTGTATCAACTTGTGAGTGTGTGTGCCTGTCTCAATTTTCCAGTGAGTTATGTACCTATTCACTAGGTGTCTTTTGTGTGTATGTAGTATTTGTGTGTATATATGTATGGTTCCATCCAAAGAATGGAGGAGTATGTCTGTCATATGTATTGTGAGTATGGGTATATATCCCATGGGTGAATTCTATTATGGGGAAAAAACGTGAGTGGGGTTAGGGGTTAAAGGGTAAGTGGGGTAAAGGTTAGGTGCTTATTCTTTATTGGATAAAGTGGCTAATTTGTTATCATGTTGTTATTTTTTGTTGAGAAATTATTTTTTTTGTCTTTTTGTAAAAAAATATTAAAATGAGGTGGGGTATGGTAAAGTAGGGTGAATGGATAAATTTGACTTTCGAGAGGGACAAAATTACGTGTCTACAATAGTGATCATGGTGTGTTCTGAAAGCCGTTTTAGAAATGTCCTTTTCGTGCATTCTTATTTGATGGTATCCCGACCTGAGATCCAATTTGGAAAAAAAATTTACACCATGCAGCTCATCAAGTGATTCTTCTATCATTGGTATTGGAAACTTCTCCTTGATGATGCGATTATTCATCTCCCTATAGTTCACAGACATCCTTCATGTACCATCTTTTTTCTTCACCATATCAATAGTTGAAGAGCAGGGGATAGTATTGTGTCTGATAACACCCGAAGACAATAATTCCTCAACTATTTTTTCAATCTCATCATTTTATATCACAGGATACCTATAAGGTCTGATGTTGACTAGAAGAGTACCTTCCTTTAAGGCAATCCTATGCATGGTCATGTGATCTGGTGGGAGGTAAGCCTTGTGGAACCTCAAACACATACTCAAACCCACTCAACGCCTATTGTAGATCAGTTGGAATGTTTGATGGCTCATCCTTTACCTTAATATAAAATAAACTAGCTACATCACATGTGTTCTTTTCGTTATGACTCCCACAGATATCATACACAATTCCACTGGTTGAGTCAATAGTTTCTCTATTTTCCTATGCTGCACCATCTTCACAGAAGGAGGTTAAAGACCTCTTAGTGACATTTTTTCCCATAACAGAAAACTTTATTTTTAGTTGTCTAAAGTTCCACACAACATCTCCCAAGGCTACGAACCATTGAATATCGAGAACTATATTACAACCCCTACAGGAAGTATTAACATATCAGACTTTAACAACAGACCTTGCATCTTTCAAATGAACTCCTTACAGACATTAGCTATAATCTACTTTATTTCCATCAGCTATAAAAATAGAAAAAGGTCTAATACTAGATAAACAACATCCTAACCTCTTTGCTGTAGTAAGATCTAGGAAGTTGTATATACTTCTTGTGTTAATCGAAACCTACACAGCTTGCCCTTCACGGAAGAAGTAACTCTCATGGTTTTGAAGTCATAAACACTATTCAAAGCATGTATATACACACATGACATGATATATCCCTTCTCATAAGTAGGAAATCCTTGTGCCATCATGACATATAATTTCACATTATTCATGACTCCCTCATTTTCTTCTTCTCCAGACTCTAAAGGTTCCTCCACCTTTATGGAAAATAACTGTCTTTTGTTCTTGCAAACATAATTAAAGTTGTATTTTTCATCACAGTTATAACAAAGACCTTTAGATATTCTTTCTTCCATCTCCTGGGACTTAAAACGTAGGTTTGGACCCTTTTTAATTTGGTACGTTAGTGATTTCGATTGAATTATTTTGGAGAATTGGTGGGAACTAGAAGGTTGTGAAAAAACTGATTGTTTGAAAGAAGATTTTGGAGAAAAATAAGTGGAATTAAGGGTTTTTGTGGTTTGGTGATTCAAGAAATTGGTCCTTTTTTGGATCTTTGCCAAACTAATGGACTTCTGTAAGGACCTAGGTACAAACATTTTAACTGGTAAACCAACTTCAGGTTTTATCCCTCTTATGAAGCAACTAATTACATACTCATTAGCTAGCTCAACCCTAGTTAAAAGTTCATCAAATTAATCAACATAGTCTTGTACAGAGGATACCCATCATAGATCCTAGAAATCTCTCATGGGATCATCAAAGAGTTCCGTTCCAAACCTTACATATAGGCAATTTACATACTCACCCCAGGCTGTCCATTCCCTCTTAAGCCTATTATTCATGAATGGCTGATGTCATTGTAGTGTTTTCCCTTCCAAACTACATGAGGCCAATTTAACCCTTGAAATTTCTAGTGTTTCATCCACCTCAAAAAACTGCTCCACCTTGTAAATCCAATACTTCAATCCACTTCCATCAAACTTGGGAAATTCAACATGATAATTTAGAGTAGGCAACTGGTATTCCCCCTCCCTCACAACCCCAGGATGTTGCTCTTCTACTTCAATTGGGGCTTCCCTATGCCTATCAGTCTGCCCCGTACAAGATCCATTTTGTTATTTCCCTTGGCCAGATGCCATTGTTGCGATTAATTTCTTGATTTCCTCCATTGCGTTTGCAACCTTCACATCAACGATGCCACTCATCTTCGAAATAGAGGTCAAAATTCCCTCCATAAAACCTTTCAACGTATTGATCTCCTTACGCAACTTATGTAAACGAGTATTATGATCACCCATAATATACCAATTCAGAGGAACGAGTGGGAACTAATACCAACGATATAGCCCTAATTTATTGGTGAAGTTTAAAGAGAAAAAAGAAACAGAGTTTTAAGGAACAATTCCTGAACAAAAACCTTCAAGAGAGAAAACAGAGGAAATTTGCTTTACTTGACTTTCAATTCTCCAAAAAGTGAGTTAATCTCCACAATTATAAGATAATATAGGCACTGAATCTCTACTGAGAAATTGGTGGGAAAATCTGTTATAATTGTTTCCTGAAACAGTGGAAACAGTTGAGAGTTAACAACTGTAACAAAATTCTAGAAGCTTCCTATTTTGCCGCTTATTTCCTACTAAACTAATTCAACTGAATGGAAAGTGTATTTAATAGAATGCTAAAACAGAAAACTATTTAAATTGGAACATAACAGTTCGTCAGAAGTTCACGTATATTTTGATAACAACAACAATGTACCACTGTAATTTTATGAGTGGGGTGTGAGAAAGGATACAGTGTACGTAAATCTTACATCTACCTCATAGAAATAGAGAGGTAATTTTCGATAGATACTTAATAGTAATAAAGTTTGTCAATCAGTATGCAAATGGGGGTACAGATATATGGGAGCAATAACAACAACTAAATAAAACAATACAAAATAAAGCTACATGGAGGATATAACAAGACAAACAGGGTAAAGAACAATAAAGTCGCTAAGTGGTACATAGCTGACATTGGCGACCAAGAAACTACGAGAATAATGCTAATACTATTGATTAAATTTTAATAGGATAAGCAAGATTCAACTGTAGAAAATACCAGGTTCAATATCTCCATGTAACAAGCTGCCTTTTTACTTGTCTAAAGAAATTTTATGGCGTTAATATGCCTCAAAATTTTATAATTATATTATGTAATGCTATTTTTATAAAACTAGTTTAGATGTACGCGCCTCGTACGTGTACCTCACTTTATTGAGTTCAAATGTTACACTAAATAGGATATTTGTTTGAATAATAAAGATGAATATAATAATTAAATTCAATATCTTGTGTAGAATTTATTTAATTAAACCTAACATTTACCAAAAAATTTATTAAGCCGATCGACATTCATCTACCGCCTGTAAACTATAACAAAATAATACGATAATAAAGATATCAAAATAATACAACTAAATTTAATCTTTACACAAAAATATTCTTAAAACAAAGATATAAATACAATACAATTAAATCTAACATTTATCTGAAAAATTTCTTAAAACCGACTGACATTCATCTATCACCTGTAAATTCATCTACGACTTGTAAACTACAACAAAATAATATAATAGTAATCACAAAGCTTCAATTTTGATGAAAATAATTCTTGTCTGACCAAAAGATTTGACCCTAAAGAATGCCTTGAATGAAAACAAAAAATATATATACACACGTTGAATTCTATTATGTTGATAATAATAGTAAAGAAGTTGACGGTTAGAAAATTAAGCATCCACCAATCTAGGCATGCAACCTAATCAAGTTAGATGAACATCAATCATATTTTTTCAATAAGTAAATCAGTTTCTTCTCTAGTTTAACGTGCATTTCAATATTTATAGAAGTATTTTCTTAATAGAGTCCTATTTTAGGAGTATTTTTCTATCATATTATAGAAGTATTTAATGATTGATCAGTACAAAAAAAATATTAATTGATTCTCCTTCCATATATTTTAGGAGTCTCATATAGTTTAGAAATTTAGTTAATAAAATAAAAATAATTAAATAATAAATTGAAGAAAATTGTAAAAAGACAGTCTTGTCTAAAGGCCTTTTAATGATGGGCAAAATTATAGATATAGATTTTAATATTACAATTAAAATGTGATATTATAGGATGATGTGTAATTCAAGCACTACTATAAAACAGTAAATTTTCGACGGCTAGTTTAGTCGGAAAGTGATTGGAAAATAAGGTAGTTCCGACTACTTTTCGACTACTTTATGATAATCAAAATATAGCTTGTCGGAAAATATTTTCCAATTGAAGTAGTCGGAAATTTCCGACTACAATTGTCGGAAATGTAGTCGGATATTTTGATTATTCACCCATGGACCTTTGACAAGTAGGGATTTCTTAGATGAACCAAAAAATATACCCAACAAATAGACAGATCGATTAATTTATCATTAACAATTAATGTATATTGAAATACTGCAAACGTACAAATTGTTTGGATACCATGTAGGTGCTCTTGGTTCATTCATGATGTTATCAATAAACACAAGAACTACGTCATATATAACGTCGTGCTACAGACAGTGAACCCAAAACGCGGATCCAAAAGAGTTCAATTACGTTTATAATATAATAAATTTCGTTTATATTGGAATTGAATAAAATACTCTTTCTAATCCAAAATGAGTAAATTTTTACTCATTATACCCCTCTAAGCAAAAGAAACTAGAACATAAATCTTTCTAATTTTATCCTATTAGATATTATTAAATTATTTTTAAAATTTCAATCACACGAAAATAAAATCAATTAAATCTCTTGGAACTCATAATCTAGAAAATGTGAATGAAGGATAAAATTGAAATAAATTTTTAATATATTACTTAAAAAATAAATAACAATTCACTTATTTTGAACAAAAATAATAGTAAGAATATCCTTTTACCACGTAGGAGGAAGGATCAATTGCCTAATAAGACAATTTGACTAATGGAAAGTGACAAGCTTGATAAGGGGTAGTGCTATGTTATTATTCATTCAAAGTACAAAACTAAAAGCTCTGAAATGTCATTCAGCAATAGACTATAGACTTCAGTACATGGTTTGTGCTGGGAATATATTCAGGATCTTTCCGCTCCTAATCAAATGATTAAGGTTTGAGTCCTTTAGAATGGAGAAAATCTCGTTAGATAGTCTTGCAAACATGCAAATATGAATTTAATTGGGTCTCATATGGATAGAGGACGTTGGGTGGAAAACAAAGAAAGACATGTCCTCATCTTTATCCAAAAATTTGTAGTGTGTTAAGAACTGAAGTCTTGAAGCATTAAGAATTAAAAGAAAGTATCGTAGGGTTGGGTCCAAAAGTGGTCAAAGGATTCTGTCTGAAAATTGTCAATGGGATAATTTGTCCAGGAAAAAGTGTCTGCTGCAAGTAGTTCCATTGAACTCAAAATAGGAAGTTGTTCCATTGACTCTTCTTCGATCCAGTCCGTTATGGAATATAAATCACTTGATGAAACCTCTGGGAACGAGGTTGGCAGTAAGGTTGGTGAAGTGTCAACAACAACATTCATACTAGCAGACCGTTCATCTAATTGAGACGATCCAGACTGCGTAGACTCAGTAAATTGCTCCATAGACATTGATGAATTATTGATACAATTTGTTAGTCTCACACGTTTCTTGAGATGAGCATGCCAATGGTTTTTCACATCATTGTCCGATCTACCTGGTAAGTTTGCAGCAATCACTGACCATCTGAAAGATTTATTTGGCCTGTTAGGAACATTCCTATAATTATATTTACTTAATAATATAATGTCTTCGTGCAACATATATATACCTGTTACCCAGTTCCTTGTGTAATTTAATTATGAGTTGTTCCTCTTCAAGGCTATAATTGCCTTTCTTCAAACCAGGCCTCAAGTGATTCATCCATCTCAGTCTGCAGCTCTTCCCACATCTCATTAGACCTGAAAATTCCCAACAACAATTTAGTACTGAGAATTATTTTTCCCCAAAAAGCGAGACAGGAGGAATCGGGATAAAAGTAAATGACGAGAAGTTGTTGGGGACAACAAAAAATAACAATAACAATATTATTTAATTGTTAATAAAATATTATATTAATAATATTAACAATATAATAAAATAACAAAAGCACAGGATGTTGTATATTAAGAAAAGAAAGGAGCAGCTTATTTTTTTTATTTTTTTTTATGTTTCCACTGGTTGCCTCTTTTGAGAATATATCAAAATATATAAAGAGAGAGAAAGGTTAGGCAGTGGCTTCATTTTGTTTTCTTCTTTTTCTTTTTTCTTTCTTTTTTTTTCTCTCCAAGTAAATAACAAATATATTCTTTTGAAATAAAAACATTTTACTTACAGAAATTAGAATTGATTTCTCATACATTCACTCAATCAATAATTATTATCTTAGAATATTATTTTTTTAATTTTAAAAAATTAAAATCATAAAAAGATATAATTTTATGAGATAATAACTATTAATTACGTTGAGTTGATGAGTGACTATTCGAGAAATCACGGAGCTACATGTATACTAATTACCAGCATATTTAGGCAATTGCCGCCAATTGGGATGACCAAATCTTTCAACATAAGCTCTTAATTTGTTGTCTTCGTCTTCACTCCATGCACCTCTTTTTATTCCATTCTTGTCAATAATTGGTGTTCTCACCATTTTCTTTGCAATTCACTTACTACTGTTTGATAAATCTCTCTTTCTTTTTCTTCTTAAAATTTGATTTCTTTACCTTAATTAAAACTCTTATCTGACTAACTTGCAGTCTAAAGTTAGCAGTCTTATATATAGTGTAGCAAACAACTGAAACCGTGTTTCTGATTAATTTATCCCTCAAGGATAGCTAAACCAAACAAGAATTTGTTTTGTCTATTTAAAATAAACAATAAATGGAAACCCCAATTTATAACTGAGCTTCATGGTCAAGGCATTGAATATATTCTATCCACCCATCCCAATTTACGTGACACCTCTAAAGAGTCAAATTTTTTTTTTTATTTGACTCTATATATTTTTTTAAATACTCATCCGTTCCAAATTACCCATCTCAAATTGAAGTGGCACATTGTTTAAGAAAAATAACAAATAACATGACTAGTTTATCATTGTACCCCTACTAAATAATGTTTACATTTTAATTTAAAGAAAAAATAATTAATGCAAAGGGTAAAACATAGAAAAAAAATTGTCTCCTCTTGATTAGTAAAAAAAGACAAGTAAAATGGGACACCAAATTAAAAAATTTAAGAAGGGTAATTTGAAACGGAAGAAGTATCTTTTTGGAATATTTTAAATTTTAATTATTGAAACTTGTAGTACTTTATCTCGTAGTTTTCAAATATACAAAATTTATTTTTAAAATCTACAAATTATATGCTAGAATTCATTATTAAAGTTTTTGACTCTCACAATTCAAACTATGTCATATAAATTTGGATAGAAGGAGAGGGAATATCCGAATAAAGAGATTGCTTTCAGGGGCTGTTTGCTATAGTGTATAAGAATAATACAAAATATGATTTATTAGTAATGCTTGTATTACTTATGCTTGTATTTTTCTTATGCAGTGTTTGGTTTGATGTATTAAAAAAAGCATGAATGACATAATTTCTATAAAAAAATTTTTTTTTACATATTACCCTCAATAAATATGTTGGAAAGGATGCGGAAATTTTTTTGAGTGATAATACGGTCTTTAAGCATATTAATGCATGCATTAGATCCATTGCATTACTAATGTGATGGATTTTGAGATATTAGTAATACATACCTCAATACACAATAAAGTGTATAACTAATGCTTGCATTAGTTATGGGTAAAAAGATATACCAAACAAGATACCACTAATACACATTAAACTAATGTATACATTAACATTTCAATACACTCTACCAAACGAACCCTCAGTGTATTGACTCCAGTGATAAGCTTTCACAACAAATAATTAAGATCCAGATTGCAGAAGACGTGTTTGTGATTTCTTTACTAATCTAAGTTGTTATTTAGCTGAATTATTGTTTTGCTTAGGTTTCCATCATCATATCCTGGTGAAGTTTTATTCGTTAATTTATAGGTAACCATTTGAATAAAAGTCAATCGATTATAAGTTAATCTATATAATAACCTTATAAGATAAATATGTATATATAGATCAAGGACAACGCCAAAAGCGAGATTATAACATATGGTTAAACACAAGTTGCACGGCTCTCCAATAATGTTGTCGCACACGTGTCAAATCCTTCAATAAAATTTTTGAAGGATCTAATACGCATTCCATGAAATTTTTGAAGTGTCCGAGCAACATAGAATTAGCTTTCTTGTACATAAATCTATATCTTTAAAAGTCTTTCTTTAGACAAAACTGTTTTTTCATTATTTTTTAATTTATTATTTAATTATTTTTTATTATATTAACTAGACTTCCTAAAAAATATAGGACTCCTAAAATATATGATAGGAAAATTAATTAATATATGGGACTCCTAAATACATGGTAGAAAAATTAATCAATATTTTCCTTTCTACTATTTAATTAGAAAAATACTCCTAAAATAAGACTCTATTAAGAAAAATTCTTCTATAAATATTGAGATGTACGTTAAACTAGAGAACAAATTGGTTTGTCTATTGGGAGAATATGATTGATGTTTATCAAACTTGATTCGATTGCATGTCTAGATGGTGGATGTTTGATTTTCTAACCCTCAACCTCTTCACAGTTTTTGTCAAAATGATAGAATTCAACATGTGTGTATATATATACCTTCTTTGTTTTCATTCAAAATCATTCTTTAGGGTCAAAATTTTCGCTCAAACAAAAATTAGTTGGATCAAAATTGAAACTTTGTGATCACTATTATATTTTTTCTTATAGTTTACAGGTCGTAAATGAATATCGATTGGTTATGAAGAATTTCTTGTATAAAGGTTAGATTTAATTGTATTGTTTTGATATCTTTATTATCTTATTGTTTTATTTTAATTTTCAAATGCTAGATGAATGTGGGTCGGGTTTGAAAATTTTTCTTAGGTAAAAGTTAGGTTTAATTGTATTATCATAATATCTCTATTAGTTTGTTATTTTGTGGTAGTTTACAGTTCGTAGATGAATCTCGATCGGCTTTAAATTTTTTTTATGTGTAAACTTTAAGTTTAATTGTATTGTTTTGATATCACTGTCGTATTATTTTGTTGCAATTGATAGGTGATAGATAAATGTTGGTCGGCTCTGAGGAATTTTTTTATGTAAATGTTAGGTTTAGTTGTATTATTTTGATATCTCTATTATCGTATTATTTTATTATTGTTTACAGATGGTAGATGAGTATCGGACGACTTTATGAAAAATTTTGTGTGTAAAGATTAAATTTAATTATATTATTTTGATGTCTCTATCATTATATTATTTTATTGCAATTTACAGATAGTAGATGAATGTCGGTTGATTTTTAAAAATATTTTTGGTAAATATTAGGGTTAATAAATAAATTTTCCATCTTTATATACTCAAAAGATATATTAAATTTAATTATTATATTTATCTTTATTATTTAAACAAATATTCTATTTAATGTAATGTTTAAACTCATTAAAACGAGAGAAAAGGTCAAACGGAAGTATCATAAATATGCACATAACATATATCATAAGCTAATCGGTCCTTCGGTTACGGACTCAGAGATTCATAACAAGGCTCATACTGCTTCCAAATCAACATAATACGTCAAGTGATAAAAGGCTTAACGTAAAATTCACTTGATAAGAGGCTCAAATAATATCCACTAATTATATTAGCTTAATCAATTTTGTTACATGTTCATATAGAAAATTATTTCAAATTCAAACATCGATGACTTCTAACATTTGTTATTTCGGTCTATCTAATTGATGATAGAGAAAAACCAATTATGAAGAGTACTTTGTCCCGTATCACTAATATAACTTAATAATGGACGAGAAGCACTCTAAACAAGCTTGAAATTAAAAGTACTCCCTCCATTTTATTTTACTAGGTACTTTATTAAATTTATTTTGTAAATTATGCTTTTAAAAATCTAAATTTGAATATTAGTATTTTATGTTGTTATTTAGTGATAAGGGTAATATTGAAGGAAAATGATGACTTTCTGTTGATTTGCTAAAATAAATAAATAAATAATATTATTTTTAATATAAACGTGAAGTAAAATAAAATCGGATCGTACAATAGTCCATAGGTCAATTATATGTGCATAACATGATGATGAAAAACAAATTGAAATATAAGTATAAAATACAGTCCTAGGGTGTGTTTGGTATGGTGAAAAATGTTTTCTGAACGATGTTTTCCTATTTTTTTTTATTTGGTTGCAATAAAATGTTTGGAAAATGTTTTTCATAACAACTCATTTTCCTCAATTTGAGGGAAAATGACTTTCCTCATGGGTCAAGGGAAGTCATTTTTCAGAAAATGACAAATGTGACTTATGACACCATTCCCACCCCAACAATACTCATTATCACATGACTCAAAAAAAATCACATTTTCTAAAAATTTACATTATTCGAAAACATTTTTCACTGTGTTTTGCTTCATTTTTTCACTGCTTGAAATAAAAATAGTGAAACCCGAATTTTTTTCATTTTAAATGTTTGTTGAATGTATTGTTATTTTCATATGTATAGAGGAAGACTTACCTATGCTACTTTTGCTAATTGCATATTTCATTTTGTCATCGATATAACTTGTTTCATGAGTTTGAATAAGCTTGTCGTTCCGTTATATTTCTACTGATTATAGTATCTTCAGATTGTCCTGACAAAATATTGAAAAGTGTCTTCTATATTTGCTAATTAATAGTTGCTTAAATTTAGTGATTGTAATATTTTAGTATTCGATATTGATATTATTTGATATGCTTAAATTAGTTCTTACAAATTGTTGAGTTGTTAGCGGCACTGATATACTAGTTAACAGTTAGTAGTATTTTCTAAAAAAATATTTTTTCACTCACCAATCAAACACTAGAAAATATTTTTCTAAAAAATAGTCTCTACTCATCAACCAAACACCATAAATATTTTTCGACAATTATTTTTCACTCACCAACGAAACATGAGAAAATAAATAAAAAAACCAACTTATTTTCCATGAAAAATATTTTTCGTCATACCAAACACACCCCTAATTTATACAGAAATCCTATCATCCGTTGAACTTTATCTTTTCGTATTAAGCGAAAAACAAAGTGTCATTTGACGTGAAGAATCAATTAAATTTAGTAATCGGACTCTATAGTTTTAGCTGTTCGTTCACGTGTTGTCTCGTGTCTGCCCTTTTCACATTACAATCTAATATTATTCCCAAAACCCCGTCAACTAACACTTACACGAGAACCTATTTTAGTACTTTGTATACAATAAAGAAAACATTTAAAGAATACTAGTTTGTCAACGAAAACGAATTAAATGTAGTAATGATCAAGTCCTTTTTTTCCCCTTCTCTCTAAAAGGTAGAGAAATTTGTAGCCACAGGTAAATTTAGATTAAAATTGTCTAAAAATTTGTATACTTTCGTATATGTAACTTATGATGTATGGAAATGAGAGCACATGAAATGGAGAGTAAAGTGTTAGAAAATGAGGTATTTATCAATCACAGTTACGTTGTGGTAGTATCAATACAATCCTTTCATTCTAAATAAGAAGTTTTGAATTCAACCCCAAATTATAAAAATAATGTCACTCCCTCCGTTTCATAATAAGTTAATTGTTGAATTTTGACACACATGTTAAGAAAAAAAGCAAAGACATAAATTTATCATGTTTTTTCATTTTTACCCTCTTCAAAAAGTAAAGACACATGATACATCACTCCCAATGCAAATTTAAAGAAAGGTAAATTTGAAAAAAAATTTCAACATTTACTTTGAATTGTGAACCATTCACTTATTTTGAAACACTAAAATTGCTTCAACAATTCACTTATTGTGAAACAGAGGGAGTATTATATAAGACTTTTGATTAAAAAGTCTTATATGATACTCCCTCCGTCCTATTTTACTTATCCCATTTTACTTATCAAGATAAGATAAACTTTTCTTTCCATGTTTTACCCTTTACATTAATTACCTTTTCTTTAAATTAAAATGTAAACATTATTTAATAAGGATACTTTGGTAAACTAGCCATGTTATTTCTTATTTTTCTTAATTATTATGTTATCCCAATTTGAGACAAGTAAAATGGAACAAAGAGAGTACTATAAATTTATTCTAGTCAGGACTAAATGCAATTAATGAATACATGTGAACCCCCTCACCTAGGGGTTGGCATGATATGGTATGACACGATATTTTAAATTTTGGTATGGTAACTTTGATTTTTGATATCTAAAAAAATAATACCATTACCATTATATTTTTAAATTTGATTTCGGTATTGTATGATACGGTAATTTGGTAACCATACTTTATTTGATTTCGATTTACATATATTCATATAAAAAAACTATAACTTTAAAACTTAAAAACATCCCAATCATATCACACTAACAACTGCCTTACAAAAAGAACATTTCAATCACGATTGAGTAATCAAGATGCAAACCCTGAACAACATTACCTAAGTTTAAGCATAGTACTTTGAAATAATAAGCTTCTCAAAAAAAATATTTATGAATAAAAGTTACATTTATGTTCAATTGTCTAATGGATAACATATAAATATATTGAATAATCTTAAATATAATATATTTGAATTTTATATATTATTAAAAAACTTTAGTGCAGTATACGGTATTTCTTTATTTATTGCATAAATAACAAATACTAAAATAATTTAAAACTTCTACCAAATATCATAATAAAAATCATAACATTCATACCGCGATATAAAAATTACGATTTCAATATGATATTCGATATATACCATACCATGCCTACCTCTACCCTCACCCCCTAAAAAAACAAAGAACAAAGAAAGGGATATTTTCCTTTTTTCTATTTCTGCTCTTTTTACCTTTGGATGCTTTTGTGCATATGTGCAAGCGTGCACGCTCATTTGGAAGGTCTATAGCTTTGACATTTCTTGACTGAACCAGATAATGGACCGACAATAGTAGTCCAGGAAAATAGTCATATCGCTAGAGTAATTAATATTTCCTCCGTTTAAAAAGAAATGATCTATTTTTTTTAGTTTATTTAAAAATGAATAATTTTATTTTTTTATAATATTTTAATTTCAACTTTTCACATGGCATATTTAGGAAGATTAGAAAACATTTGATACATTTGACACAAATTTAATTTTAAGCCACAAGATTTAAAAGTCTTCTATATTTTCTTAAATTTTGTGTCAAGTTAAAGTAGATAATTTTTTTGAAATGGAGGAAATACTATTTTCTCGTTCATTTGTCCTATATACTTTTCTTTCCCTTTTAGGGCAATTAATTACTATTTTTTCTTTAATTGTCCTACTTTACTTTTAGTTCAATTTTAAAAAGAATAGTTTTTTCTTTTTATTTTTAATAATTTTTTAATTTAAACTTTCCATCTAATATATTTAAGAATAAAACTACATGATTAAAAAAATATGTTAATATATTTTACATATATTTATCTTAAGATCACAAATTCATACTTTACCTTTTTTTAAGATTTTATATCAAACGAAAAAACAAAAGATTACTAAATAAATACTCCTACAAGTGTTTGCAGGTACCCTGTGATCTCGTTTCGTTGATGTCATCGATGTGCATGATATCTTACGTCACTTTTTGGCGTTATTGTGATTTTTCGTCGAAAACGCGGATGAAAACGAGTTCAAAAACTACAAGTACTACTAGAAAATGTCCTTATAGCATGTGGGCGGGTGTGTTTGGTATGATGGAAAATGTTTTCTGACTTTTTTTTGTTTGGTTGTAACAAAAGTTTAGAAAAATATTTTTTAAGACAACTTATTTTCTACCATTTGATGGACAACGACTTTCCTCATGAGCCAAGGAAAGTCATTTTCTAGAAAATGACAAATGTGACTTATGACCTCACCCTCACCCCTCTTCCTACCCCAACAACACTTATATTCATATGACTAAAAAAAATTTACATTACTCAAAAATATTTTTAATTGTGTTTTGCTTCAATTTTTTCACTGTTTGAAATAAAAAATAATGAAGCCCAAATTTTTTCCACTTTCAATTCGTTGAATATAATGTTATTTTCATATGCATAGAGGAAGACTTACTTATGTTACTTTTGTTAATTGCATATTTCATTTTGTTATCGATGTAACTTGTTTCACGAGTTTGAATAAGTTTATCGTTCTGTTATATTTCTATTAATTATAGTATTTTGAGATTGTCCTAACAAAATGTTGAAAAGTGTCTCCTATATTTGTTAATTAATAGTTGCTTAAATTTAGTGATTGTAATATTTTAGTATTCGATATTGATATTATTTGTTGTGATTAAATTAGTTCTTACAAATTACTGAGTTGCTAGAGACACTGATATACTAGTTAACAGATAGTATTATTTTCTGTAAAATATTTTTTCACTCATCAATCGAACACTAGAAAATATTTTTCTAAAAAATATTCTCTACTCACCAACCAAACACCATAAATATTTTTCGAAAAATATTTTTTACTCACCAACCAAACATGAGAAAATAAGTAAAAGCCAACTTATTTTCCAAGAAAATATTTTCCAAGAAAACATTTTCCATGAAAAATATTTCCCATCATACCAAACACACCCAAAGAGTCAATATAACTACCAATGTTTCATTTTAATTTATACTTTTTAGTCCTTTCCGTTTAGTCTATTTAAAATAGAAGAGAGACGAATTCAAGATTTAGGGGTTGTAGGGTACGGAAGGTTCGAACACACATATTGACGTTCAAAACTTTAAGATTTCGCTTGAAAACTAAAACATCCAACAATTTTCTTGGCTTTCTATGTCAGATTTTATACATTTTTATATGTATATATATTTTTAAAAAAACCAACCACTTGTGGTCGGTTTTGGAAAAACTACCACAACTTTACTGACCACAGATTTTGATCGCTTTTGTGGTTAGTTTTTTATAAAAACCTTCCACATGTGGAAGGTTTTTGTGGTCGATTTTAGCTTTTTTTTTTTTTTTTTAGTAGTGAATTGTCAATGGATTCAGTCCAGCAAAAGGATGGTTTCACTAAATTGATGATACTTGAAAATTGTTCCATTGTCTTAATGTGATATTCTTCTTCAATTCAGTCCGTTATTCCATTTAACTTATTTGGTAAATCATCCTCTAGAGAAAATGACGTGTTAACAAGATCTGCAGCTTCATGTTCTAAAACGTTACAAGTTTGTTCAATTTAGGACTCTGAAGATTCATTAAGTTGCCTGTTGCTCCATTGATGTGGATGAATTGGCATTTGTTAATATTATACGTTTCTTAAGATGAGCATGCCAGTGGTTTTTGACATCGCTGTCCGATCGTCCTGGTAACCTTGTAGCAATCGTTGACCATCTGAAACATTTGATATGTATTAGGATAATCTATCTATATGTATTAGTACTTAAAAAAATGAACTACTCCGTACAATTTACTGACTTCATTAGATTAATTAATAGTGTAATGCATGTACGCTTGGTGCAACATATATATACATATATATACCTGTTTCCGAGTTCCTTGTGTCATTTAATAATGAGTTGCTCTTCTTCATGACTATAATTCCCTTTCTTCAAACCAGGCCTCAAGTGATTCATCCATCTCAATCTGCATGACTATAATTCCCTTTCTTCAAACCAGGCCTCAAGTGATTCATCCATCTCAATCTGCAACTCTTTCCACATCTCATTAGACCTGAAAATACCCAAAAATAAATTGTAAGAACTTTAATTATCAGAAGAAATATGATTTTATGAGATAATAATTATTAGTTGAGTGACGGTTCAAAAAATCAAGAGTCTACTCACTCTACATGCATACTAATTACCAGCATATTTAGGGAGTTGACGCTAATTGGGATGGCCAAATTGTTCAACATAAGCTCTCAGTTTGTTGTCCTCTTCTTCACTCCACCCACCTCTCTTTATTACATTTTTGTCAACACTTGGAGTTCTCACCATTTTCTTTGCAATTCACTTACTACTATTTGATAAATCTCTCCTTTTTTTAACCCTTAAAATTTGATTTCTTTACCTTAGTTATACTCTATCTGACCAGCTTGCAGTATAAATTTCTGCTCTAATGTATAATATATAATAGGAAATAGACAACCGTGTTTCTGATTAATTTATATATCCTTCTTTCAACTAATTTTCAACGAGAATTTTTTTAATTTTTAGGTTAGAATAAACAATGGGAACTCCCAATAACAACTAGGTGTTCGGGTCCAAAGCATGCATAGATCCAATAAAGAGAAGGCTAGCTTCAGTGTCTTTGACTTTAGTGATATGTAGAGTCACGAAATTAACACATCAAAATATGATTAGCGGGTTAATGACTCAATCATTTATTAATCCAACTTGTTTTTAACTAGTCTAATTCAGCTCATGATCTAGGGTTGAAGTTTAGCTTTTAAAAAGAAAACAAACAAGTTAATTAAAATTTAGCAAAATTTAGACAAATTGGATTATAACCCATCGTGTAGTCCTTTTCACTCAACCCATTTGAATTAAGCAACGGTTGAACAAGTTAATAATCTGCTCATTTAGTAACTCATCATCTCATCTTATTTTAATCTATCAAAATTCAACTCTACCATTCATTTAACACCGTTAGTGATAATCTTTAGACTCCAATATGTCACTTTTTAATTTAACCTAAACTTCCTTCTTTATATCTCCAACTCTTTTTATTTATCGATTGCGTTTTCTGAAGAAGTCAATTGATAACTTTTGTATTTGTTGTTTTTTTTTGGACTATGTCAACAAATTGATGAAAATGGACAAAAGAATAAAAAGCTCAAAACACACACACAGAGACGCACATGAAATTATGTAGAGTAGGTTTATTGTGGTAATATAACTAGAAGATGTCTCTTATTTTACTGAACAATACTCATATATCTGATTTGCCCCCATTAGCATTATTTTTCATCCTCAATCTTATAGCGACTTAATCCGGTGTTCGGTTGCTTTGCTAATACTAGTCCAGGTCCATCCACAATAATGTATATCACATATGAAAATAACCTTTTGAATCTAGTAATTATAAACATATCATGATATTCTTATAATTCAAAATTATTATTAATAAAGAAAATGAAATATTAGAAATATAATTTATTAAATTTAAAAGTTTAATATCCCTCTTAAAAATAAAAAAAGACAAAATGCATCAACCATCTCTTAAACTTATCAATAAATTTTATTTAGATGTTCGAACTATAACGTGTATCACAATTTATTACTCCCTCCTCCAGCATTAAGTTCAGAAAAGTACCAATGTTGTACTTTTTAAGTTAAAAATATGTCTAATGTATAAAATATATTTTGGATCGTATTTCCCAATATGTCATCTAAAATATCAGAGTTTAAGAAAGTATTAATATAACATAATATCCTTTTTAACTATCCATAAAAAGTTAAATACATTGAACTGTAATCGAAAAAAATATTACTCCTAGTTGAGTATATATTTTATTTATTTCTAGTTAGTAATGCACCCTCTATTGTAGAGTCTTCTGCTGTTCACACTTTGTCTTCCACAGCTTCTGTTCACATTTTAGGCTAATACCCCCAACGTGCCAGCAGTCAATAGACATTGACACTAAACGAAGAAACTATTTTGGCATTATTAGATCTTATATATGACACATGAGTATTTTATATATTGCTTTAAGTCATTGATAACCCCTTAAACTTGTTTTAAAATTTTACTTAGATCCTTCAACTCAGTTTTAAATCTATTGAACACTTAAATTATTCAAATGTATACCATTTAGATACAAATTGCTGATGTGACAAGAAAAATGTAACACGCTTTCCTTAAGCGTGTGATAGAAAATCAATTAATATTTTACTTTTATTTTTATTTAAAAAATTATACTTAAATTTTTATTAATATAATTTTTTATAAATAATAATTTTTTAATTTAAAAAAGAAAAAGAAAAGCACACCCCCAAATCAGTCGTCTCCCCCCCTCCCCAGCCGATAGTCTTCTTCATCTGATAAGAATAGAAGAGCAAACCCTCCCTTCCCCTTAGCTGTTGCAGACCACCCGCCCCCTTTAGCCGTCCTCTTCTTCATAAGAGGAAAAAAAAGCAACCCAGCCACAAAAGTGAGGGCGTATATTGTTTCTATTAAATTTTCAAAATAAAAATAAAAATTCATCAAGTACCAAAATATCAAGAAGTCAAGTAAAAATATCAAGAAAATATTCTAATCAAATGGAGAAAGAAGAAAAAGAAAAAGGGAAGAATCTTGAAAAAATGGGGGAGTCCTATTGCACGGATTTCCAAAGAGTAAGAAAGGGGATTGGTGGTGGGTGGGTTGGAGGGGGGTGTGGGAAGCTAGGTATGGGATGGGTATAAAAAGATTTTCTTTTTAATTAAAGTTAAGTAAATATACTTAAATGTGTTATAAAACAAGAAAGAATAAAGAAGAAGAGTTGAGAGAATAGAGAGAGTAATTCTTATTTCTTCTCTTGAGGGATAAATTACAATGAAGGAAGCCCTTCTATTTATAGGGGGAATTTGCCCCTAGTTTCACACTAAAAGACAAATACATCAAATCCTGATAGACATCAAATAGATCTTGATAGACATTCACTATAATTGATATATATCATAATACTCTCCCTTGAATGTCTAACAATACGCATATAAGCCGCCTTATTAAAAACCTTACAAGGAAAACCCAGTGGGACAAAACCTCGTAAGGAAAAAAAAGTACAATGCGTATTTCCCCCTAATAAGAACTTCCTTGAACTTTTGCATTCCGAGCTTATGCACCATCTTCTTGAAAGTTGCAGTTGGAAGAGACTTGGTGAATAAGTCAGCCACATTGTCACTTGAACGAATCTGCTGTACATTAATATCATCATTCTTTTGGAGCTCAGTGTATGAAGAGCTTCGGCAAAATGTGCTTCGTTCTATCTCCTTTTATGAATCCTCCTTTAAGTTGTGCTATGCATGCTGCATTAACTTTATATAAAATCGTGGGTACTTTGTCACATTTCAAGCTATATTTTTCTCAAATGAGATGTATTATGGACCTCAACCACACACACTCTCGGCTTGCTTCATGAATAGCTATAATCTCAGCGTGATTCGATGAAGTGGCTACGATAGACTGCTTTGTTGATCTCCAAGATATAGCAGTACCCCCACATATGAATACATAGCCTGTTTAAGATCGAGCTTTATGCGGTTCGGATAAGTACCCAGCATCTGCATAACCAACAAGATCGAAACTGAAATCTTTAGAATAAAATAAGCCCATATCGGTAGTTTCCTTTAGATACCGTAATATGTGTTTGATCCCATTCCAATGTCTCCTAGTAGGAGCAGAACTATACCTTGCTAGCAAATTTACTGAAAAGGCAATATCAGGCCTTGTAGTATTTGGAAGATACATTAGTGCACCAATTGCACTAAGATATGGTATTTCAGGACCAAGGAGTTTCTCATTCTTTTCTTGAGGTCAGAATGGATCCTTATTCATATCAAGTGATCGAACAACCATCGGAGTACTTAATAGATGTGCTATATCCATATAGAATTGTTTCAACACCTTTTCTATGTAGGCAGATTGATGAACAAAGATGTCGTTTGTCAAATGCTTAATTTGCAAACCAAGGCATAACTTTGTCTTTCCGAGATCATTCATCTCAAATTCTTTCTTTAGGTAATCAATTGCCTTTTGAAGCTCTATTGGTGTTTCAATAAGGTTTATATCATCGACATAGACAACAAGTATAACAAACTCCGACATTGTTTTCTTTATGAAAACATATGGGAAAATTTCATCATTCGTATAACCTTCTTTAGATAAATATTTACTAAGACGGTTATACCACATGCGTCCAGAGTGCTTCAAACCATACAATGATCTTTGCAATCTAATGGAATACATTTTTCGAGGCTTTGAACTATACGCTCTCGATATTTTAAATTCTTCGGAAATTTTCATGTATATCTCATTATCAAGTGATCCATATAGATAGGTTGTTACCACATCCATCAAATGCATTTTAAGTCTCTCATGGATAGTGAAACTAATAAGATAACGCAATATTGTTGCGTCCATAACTGGTGAATATGTCTCATCATAATTGACACCAGGCCGTTGTGAAAATCTTTGTGCAACAAGGCGTGATTTATACCTTTGTATTTCATTTTTCTCATTTCTTTTTCGCATAAAGACCCATTTATATCTAACAGGCTTAACACCATTAGGTGTTTGAGTTATAGGTCCAAAAACTTCACGTTTGGCAAGTGAATTCAATTTAGATTGAATTACTTCTTGTCATTTTGGCCAGTCATTTCTTTGTGAACATTCTGTGACAGATCGAGGTTCAAGATCCTCACTCTCTTACATGATTTTTGTTGCAACATTATATGCAAAGACATAATCCACTACTATTTCAGATCGATTCACATTAGTTTCAACATCACTTGAATTTATGGATGATTCCTTATTTTCTTGAGTCTCAGGCTTATTGATTCCTTCAGGGATATCAACATTGCTCAAATCTTAAACTTCCATATGTGGATCTTTCGTAGTGTCATCTTGACCATTTGTTTTTCTTTTTCTAGGATTTCGATCCTTAGAACCTAATGGTCTACCACGCTTTAAGCGTGCTTTAGATTCATTAGCTATGACACTAGTGGATGGTCCTTTAGGGACATCAATTCAAATTGGGACATTCTCTGCAGGAATATGTGATTTAGTGATCCTTTTCAAATCTGTAAATGCATTCGGCATTTGATTTGTAATTCTTTGCAGATGAATAATCTTTTGTACTTCTTGCTCACAAATAGAAGTACGTGGATTAAGATGAGATAATGATGGATTTTTTCATAAAATTTCTCTTTTGATACCACTATCTTCTCCTCCTAATTTTGGAAAAAGTATCTCATCAAATCGACAATCTACAAATCGAGCAGTAGACATATCTCCCGTTAATGGTTCAAGATAGCGAATAATAGAGGATGATTCAAACCCAATATAAATTCCTAACCTTCTTTGGGGGCCCATCTTGGTGCGGTTTGATGGTACACACCGCACCCAAAAGTTCTCAAGTGAGATATATTAGGCTCTTAACCCAAAATCAATTGCAACGGAGAAAATTTATGATAATTTGTCGGTCTAAGACAAACAAGTATTGCAGCATGCAAAATTGCATGACTCCAAACAGAAGTGGGCAACTTAGTTTTCATCAGTAATAGTCTTGCTATCAATTGCAGACGTTTAATTAATGACTCAGCAAGGCCATTTTGAGTGTGAACATGGGGTACAGGATGTTCCACTATTTTTTCAATCGATAAGCAATAGTCATTAAATGCTTGGGTTGAAAATTCTGCAGCATTATCAAGGCGAATAGACTTAATTTGATTATCAAAAAATGAGCCCGTAATCATATTATTTATGCCTATAATTTTGCAAATGCCAAGTTGCGAGATGACAAAAAGCACACATGAGACCATCCAGAAGAAACATCTATTAAGACCATGAAGCATCTAAACGACCCACTTGGTGGGTGAATTAGTCTAAAAATGTCCCCATGTATGTGTTCTAAGAACGCGGGGGACTCAATCCCAACTTTTGTTGGCGATGGTCTCACAATCAGTTTGCCTGGTAACAAGCATTACATGAAAATTCACCATTTGAAAGAACCTTCAAGTTCTTTAATGGATGTCCATTTGAATTTTCTATTATTCGTCTCATCATTATTGATACTGGATGTCCCAGACGATCATGCCAAAGTACGAAAGTATTGGAATCAGTAAACTTTTGGTTTACTATGGAATGTGCCTCAATTGCACAAATCTTTGTCCAATACAGGCCAGAAGATAAAGCAGGGAACTTTTCAACACCACATGTCTGCCCAGAGACATTCTTGGTGATACAAAGATATTCAAGATTCATCTCATCAAATGTCTTGATATGATAACCATTTTCACGGATATTTTTAAAACTCATCAAGTTTCTCCGAGACTTGGGAGAGAACATAGCATTATTTATGATGAGTTTAGTTCCCTTGGGCAAGATTATAATGGCTTTTCCGAAGCCTTCAATCAAATTAGCACTACCACAAATTGTAGTAACATTAATCTTGTCCATGTTTAGATGAGAGAAATATTTTCCGTCTTTGAATATCGTATGTGTAGTGCTAGAATCAATCAAACAAATATCTTCACAATTGGATAACTTACTTTGAAAATTATCCATATCTTCAAATAAAATGACATACACCAAATAAAATCTATATTAAATCTTTTGTACAAAGTGAAAGCTTATACTATAATAAATTATTAGTCTAACTGTACTAAGCAATTAAATAAAATATGTCCAATTAATACGTGATTAGCTTAGCTTAGCATTTTATTTTTCAATAGTTTTAATAGTTTACTTAAAATACATGTGCTATGGAATACAAAAGTCATGCTAAGCTATATAATTAACAAGTAAAAACTTCATTATTTTAGTTTTAATAGTTTTAATAGCTTATATATTGATTCTCCTTTTGTAAAGGTACATCAGTGATCACTAACATTATTATGTATAGTTTAATGAAAATAAATATTGCAGGAAATTCATATGCCATTAACTGTCAACTATCTACACACATATTTATTAACTTGTCTAATGGTAAAAATAATATTTTTGTTTAATAAAATATTATGCATTTATAATCAATATACACAGTACTGAAATCTGATATGTACTTATATTGAAAATAAAAATATTATATTATCACAACGTGTTATTGAAAACATAAATGCCATTAGGAATATAAGATTTCAATATAAGATTTGATGGATCAGATTATCAGATTTTAACATAAATGCCATCAACCAGTCCTTTTTTCTTTTGCAGCGCCTAGCTTTTATTAATGTATTTTTTTCAATAAATAATGATAAAATTAAAATTCAATCCAATTCAATAATAAACACCAATAATATAATTAAATTAATCAAAAACTAATACTCATGCAAACAACTACGTTTACATGATTTTTATTCACTAACTCTTATCAACAAAAAAATAAAACAAAATTAAAAATCATTCATTCTTCCATGTTTACGGAATCATCACCAATCAAGTGATCAATCTTTCCTTCAGGGTGCTCGTAAAAGTTTGTTACATCCAAGCATGTGATGTCAACATTATTTTCAGAGAGAAAGTTAGCTTCGGGATTTCCCTCTTTCTTCTTTAATGATGCTTGATAAAGATCAACTAAGTGCTTGACAGCACGACAATCACGTGAATAATGTCCTTTTTCGCCACATAAAAAACAAGTAACTGCTTCACGTTTCTCATCTTTTCTCTCTTTGTTTGATGAATGATTAACACTCGGAGCAGGATTTCTTTCTTGGTCATTGTGACCACGACCACAATCACGTCCACGACCAGGGCCGCGAACTTTTCCACGCCTAGCATGGTGAGCGTGCACATCATTCACTTCAGGGAATGGTGCAGATCCAGTTGGTCGGTTCTCGTGATTTTTCATCAACAAATCATTATTTTGTTCAACCATGAGAATATGAGAGCTCAGTTTAGTATACTTCTTGAAACCTTTTTCTCGATATTGTTGTTGTAAGAGTACATTCGAGGCATGAAAAGTGGAGAGCGTCTTTTCCATCATATCATTATCATTGACCGTCTCTCCACAAAGTTTCAATTGAGAAGAAATTCTGAACATGGCAGAATTGTATTCATGAATAGACTTGTAGTCTTGAAATCTTAGATGCATCCACTCATATCGTGCTTTCGGGAGGATGACCATCTTTAAGTGGTCAAACCTTTCTTTTAGGCTATTCCACAATACGAGTAGATCCTTAGTAGTAAGGTACTGAATTTTCAAAACTTCGTCAAGATGATGACGCAAGAAAATCATAGCCTTAGCATGATTTTGACTAGATGCTGTATTTTCATTCTTTATGGTGTCTCCAAGACCCATAGCATCTAGGTGGATTTCAGCATCCAAAACCCATGAAATATAGTTCTTGCCCGAACTTTAAAAGGCAACGAACTCACACTTCGTAAGATTGTTAGCCATATGAAAAAAGGCAAAAAAAAATAATACCTTAGCCTTAACCTTAAAATTTGAGATGGTAGAGTCTCGTGCTGATAACTTGTTATAAAACAAGAAAGAATAAAGAAGAAGAGTAGAGAGAATAGAGAAAGGAATTCTTATTTCTTCTCTTGAAGGATAAATTACAATGAAGGAAGCCCTTCTATTTATAGGGGGAATTTGCCCGTAGTTTCACACTAAAAGACAAATACATCAAATCCTGATAGACATTAAATAGATCTTGATAGACATTCACTATAATTGATATATATCATAACAAAAAGATATTTTTTTTAAAAAAAATTTATAATTATTTTTTAATAATTGGTTGTGCCTTAATACAATATGACATTTTTTAATTAGTCGTTTTTGTTATGTCACCGTAAATGTGCTACACACACTTCACAATTTTTGATGAATATTTGAAATTGCCTAAATGAAATAATTTTGTACAATACAGATGTTCAATAGGAACAATCTTAATTGAGAGGTCCAGATAAAATTTCGAAACAAACTTAGAATCTCGTAGATGACTTCAGCCCTTATATATCCTAACATGATGGGAGTTTCATAGGACATAAAGGTGAAAAGAATTTTATCTGAACAAATATATAAAGGACATTGTATTTTTGTACTACTAATGGATATAGAATTTTAAGTCTGAAAATAACGTTAAGAGTAAATTTAATTTCATTGGTGGAACATTACTAATAACACACTACTTTTGTATTGAAATGTTTCACTAAAAAATGGTCAGTCACTAACACATATTTTGTTGAATGGGTGCGGAAAAAAAAAGTAGTAGTGTTTACATAAAAAAAAAATTAGGAAGCTTTTTGGTGTTTTAATGAGAATTTATTTTTCACTATGCGTTTTCGTTTTTCCAGTGTGATGATTCAGTGAGAAATAGGTGAAGCAATCAAGTTTTATAACACAGTTTTTATTGATAGGCAGTAAAAAAAAACATATGTTTGTAGTAATGAAAGAAGCACATTTTCGATTTATTTCTAGGGTAGCTTACATAAATCACAAAATGTTTAAGGATTATAACATTTTATCTCAATAATTTGTTTAATTACATCATATCTCAGATTTTTAAATTTGTGATACATATTTTTAGCCTTGATACATATGCATTGTGATATATTTGTAATTTAGTGGTCATTTAAATAAGAAAGTAACTAATTTTTAATTATTACAGGAAGTAAAATTAGACACAAATCGTAAAAATGATACATCTGGTTCCAGATGTATCATAATGATACATTTCGTAAAATTACTCACTAATCATTAAAAATTCAATCTCACACCAAAATAAATAATTCACATTTGTCAAACATATGTTAAATGTATCAAACATTTATAAATAAATTAAAAATATGAATTACTATCACAAAGTATCTGTCATATATATCACCAGTATTGTCTTAATATATCATATGCATTGTGTCATATGTATCACCGGTATATGTCATGTGCATTGTGATATATTTGTAATTTAATGTTTAGTTAAATAAGGAAACAACTAATTTTCAATTATTAAGAGAAGTAAAATTGGGCACAAATCGTGGAGATGATACATCTGGTTCTAGATGTATCACAATGATACATTTTGTAAAATTACTCACTAACCATTGAAAATTCATTCTCACACCAAAATAAATATTTACATTTGTCAAACATATGTTAAATGTATCAAACATTTATAAATAAATTAAAAATATGAATCACTATCACAAAGTATATATCACTATCACATTGTTCAATTTCTCCTCTTTTCCTTAATGGGTACAGACTTAAAAGTTGAAAAAGAATTCGAAATTGCTAAAAGAAAAGTTGATAAAAAGATTAAAAAAAGACAATAAAATCGGTGAAGATGTTGCCGTAAAGGAGATGAAAGTTGTATCAATTGATGATAACTTGGGAAAGATTTTAGGGGATGAAATATTTGAAAAAAAAATCTTCAAAGAAAAATAGATTGCATGGATTAATTGTGGAGTAAAAGTAGGGTGGAGAGTTTTATTCATATGTATCATGAATAAAATATAAAATTCGAGATTTTAAGTAATTATTTAAAGGGAAAATTTTAAAACTAGCAACTATAGAGCCTTAATAATAACTTTTCTAACAACAGTTTCAAAATTACAAAAAATAGCAATATGTATTTTGTATTTTAGTAAACTGTTGCTAGTTAAATACATATACAACTTAATATTCTGTTCCTAAAATAACGCTAATCAGTTTGAGTTTTTTTATTTTTGAAAAACGGTTCCCTGATTTATGGAACAATTAATTGGTAGATTCCCTTACCATTTAAAACTCCTTTTTTATTTTTCATTAAACCTTAAATTACAACATATAATTCAATTTCAAAAAATATTTTTCATAATCAGAAAATCAAAATCTAATTCAAAAATACAGATTCAAATTCAAATTTTTTTTATTAAATATTTTTTTTCTGATCGACTAGCATTGTGAAGCACATTTTAACTATGCAATAATGGGTATGGATCAGCAAAGTTTATACTATTTGTGATTTCATTATAATTATAGTGAATTTTTTTTGAAAAAATTGTACCAAAAATGTGTAATTGTTCGCGGGATTAAAATTAATGATATAGTATATCAAGTTTATCAGAATTCGCTTGGGGGTTTTGTATTAACGAATGTGTTATTATGTATACTACGTATAAGATATTTATATTGATTTTCACTATTTTGTAGTTTTGTACAGATTGAAGATGGGAAGAATTGCAGTTCTTGTTAAACACTCAGGTAGATGAAATTATGAGCAACAATATGAAGAGTACGTCAGTGATGCGATATTGTTGAGCAAAAACGCTACATATGAACAGCTGTACACGGTAGTTGCTTCTCATGTTAATGTTGATTTGACGTGCAAATGCATTGAAATCGAATATCAATTAACAGATAATACAGTGAAAATACGTATACGTAATGATATGGGTTTGAAGGTCTACATTATGCAGAAAAAGGAGTTGAAGGATTTGAGTAATTTGCCTTTGTATATAAGTGTTTCTGACAGGGATAATTTCAGCGCATTAATAAGTTCATCATTGTGTAATTCGAAAAGTATTAGAATGACTGTCAATGCGAGTAACATGGTAAATACAAGTACTAAAAAAGCTTTAATAGTAACTCCTCCAGAAGAATGTTTGGATGTATTTGAAATGCATAAAATGAGAGTTATTATCTCCGACCCACGTCACAAACATATTGCGGTTGAACAACTTTATGTCTCAAAAAGAGTACTAAAATCTATTATGAAGGACTATGCAATTCGGGAGAAGTTTCAAACACTAACTGTAAGATCAAGTAAAACATGGTAAGTGTATTATGCATTTTGTTATTTATTGTTTCCAGTTGGTTGATTTTATTTGAGTATATGTATTTTTTTTGTTTGCAGTTATACATTGTTGTGCAGATCTGGTAATTTTTCTTTTTTATTTCATGCATCTGATATTGGTGAATCTGGAATGTTTGAGGTGAGAAAATTTTTACCAGAGCATACTTGTCTGATCAAGGATAAAATTTACCCTAAATTGCATGCTACTGGTAAGTTCATTGGTGGTATAATCAAACAAAAGTTTAAATGCCACAAATGAAAATACAGTCCATCTGAAATCAAAAGTGACACGAAGGAAGATATGGGTATGAATTTAACATATGTGTTGGCGAGCCAAGGAACAAGCACTTGAAGAATTAAGAGGAAAACCAGCGGCATCATACGGGAAACTACCTGCATCTATGTATGTGTTAAACACTAGCCGGTTCTCATATAAGAATGAAAAAGAATGAAGACAGTGAGTTTTTATATATATTTATAGCACTAGCTGCTTTCATTCAAAGGTTCGAGCATTGCAGACCAGTCATAGTTGTTGATGCAAGTTATTTACAAGGACTGGTTACTGAAACTTTCGTAGCTGCATGTACTATGGATGGAGCTGATAAGATACTTAATTATAAATGTATTTGACTTCAGATATGTTTCCAGATATATGTTTTTATAAAATACTTATATATATTATTTATGTAATGAGATGCATTTATTAGTGTTGTCAGAAAAATGTATTTAAAATATACATATGAATTAGTTTTAGTTGTTATTTGAAAGTTTAGTAGCTTTCCAGCTGTATTTAGAAATAATATTATCAATATGCATTATTTGATGTGTAAAAAATTATGTATGCGTATATGTATTTTTTGAACTTGCAAGGCATATATTTCCTTTGGCCTATGGTATTCTTGATTCCGAAAATGATGCTTCTTGAACTTGGTTCTTTGAAAATCTGAAGGAAGCATATGGCAAAAGAAGAAATATGTGTGTAGTTTCTGATCGTAATGCAAGCATCATAAAAGCTGTTAGTGAGGTGTATAATGACGTACCACATTATGCATGTATGTGGCATTTCTGAGAAAATGTGAAATTTTTTTTTAGAAAATCACATGATTCATTATCCGATGTGTTCTATACAATGGCAAAATCATATTCAAAGACTGAATTTCATAATTTAATGAAGAAGGTGGAGGCAGTTGATGTTAGAGTGAAGAATTACTTGAAATTAGTGGGATATGATAAGTGGGATAGGTCATATGCATCAGTTCATAGGGGATGGACTTTGACATCAAACATTGTCGAGTCAATTAATGTTGCACTGTTATCAGCTAGAGAACTACCAATATATGATTTTCTAGAGGAAGCCAGATTGATGTTTGATAGATGAAACTGTGAAAACAGACAACAGGCACTATATATTTTTACGGATCTTATTGGTAAATTTCAATAAATTCTTTAACAAAATGAAGCGGAGTGTACGCGTATGAAGGTATGATGAAATTTATTTATTTATGCTTTATATATATGATTATATACACATTAGAAATTATTTTCTGTAATAAAAATACATATGCATGGCATGAAAATACATATGCTAAGATGGTTAAATATATTTACAAAACTGTTTCTGACATAACCTTGCAGAAAAATACATATGCTGAGATGGTTAAATACATTTGCAAAACTATTTTTGACATAACCTTGCAAATGTTATTTATTTTAATAATTAATTTTGTTTATTAATTTCAGGTAATATCTTTATCAGAGTATATGTATACAGTCCATGACAAGGAGAAACATTTTATTGTTTGTCTTAAGAAAAAAAAAGTATTCTTGCAATGCATTTCAGTTGGATGAGATACCGTGTGTTCATGTTTGTGCAGTTCTTGATAGCAAGAATTTTAAGAAGGGACCATATTGCTCTGATCTTTACAAGCCAAAAATAGTCTTGCGAGCATATGATCTTCCAGTTTATCTTCTACCACAAAAAGATGATTGGATAATTCCTAAGAAAATTTTGGATGAGGGAGTTCTGCCACCAAAATATAAGCGACCCCCTGGAAGACCTCCAAAGAAGGATCATGAAAAGCCCGGAAGAGATATGTTTGGAAAGAAAAATAAAAATTGTTGTGATTCGTGTGAATGTAAAGGACATCATAGGCGTTCATGTAGGAAATACAACAAATGATAAGTTGGTTGATGTATTTATATAATAAATACTTGCAGAACTTTTTTCTTTGATGAAAATATGTAAGAATTTTTATTTGGAAAAAGATGTTTGATGTTATTGCAGTTGTTGTTATTAATATGTTAGAAAATTTTAATTTTTTTAATTTGAATTAAATAAGAATATATTGTAAAATTATTCCATATAACATCTTTGATTTATACATTTTTTATAGCTTCACATAGTAATATGTAATTTGTATATATTATAATTTATAGAATTGCATATATATCGATATAAATACAAAAAAAATATATTTGTATTTGCATTTTTGTACATATGTATAATGATAAATACAAAGTATTTGTTAGTATTACATGATTTTTTTTTCAAGATAAGAATATGCATATGTATATATATATGCATAATCATATATATAAATGTAATGTATGTATTTATATTGTGATTTTTACGAATATATAAATACATATACATATAAATTAAAGCATATGTATAAATGTATATATGATAATATACTATGCATAAATATATATATATATATATATATA
>NC_061117.1:198717825-198899121 GCF_002878395.1 Capsicum annuum | reverse complement strand
ATACATATATAAGTATGTGATAAATACATATATACATTTTCCTGTATCTTAAAATACATATTATTTATTATATATATATATATATGTATATATGCATAATATTTGAAAAATGATTTGTTAACTAAAAATACAAATGAATGTTAAAAGTACAATTGTTCACTAGAATCAGCATATGTATGTTTAAAATAAATGTTTTCACTGAAAAAGCTTATGTGTTATTACAAATATACACATACATTATTAAAAAATACATATGAAAAGCTGCAAAAAAAAGTTTATAAAGACATACACTAACCATGAAAAATAAAAAATTAAACGATTAAACAATTAAACATCAAAAACTTAACATAACAGTGAAGGAACATTAAAATATCATCTTTGACCATTAAAGTAAAATATGAATCCCATGAAATATTTCAAAAAATAATATTTATCCACTTAAATTTAACTATTATTAACTTCAATAAAATAAAATACAAATCAAATGTCATGCACTTCTGTGCCTTCTGTTAATTTAATTTTTCGAAGAGGCCTCATTGGTGCTTCTTCATCACTTTGTGCCTCCACTTCTGCCTTCCTAGTAGCATAATCCCACAACATTAAAGCGTATCTTATGCGAATAAGATCTGGGTCAAAATCAACAGATGGAACACCTTCATCAAAATAAGGCACTCGGCATACGTAATCATATATAAGCCACAGTCCGCCACAGTCCCTGCAAATACATAAATTAATAAGTAAGTAGTTTTTACAAGTTTAATGGATATGTATATATACAAGTAATATGTATACTTGTTACTTCTAAGCTGCCACTTGATTGTTGAGGCACATTCTCCACAACTGAAACACCAAGCAGATCCATCTTCTCATTCAATTTGTAATTAGGATGATTGTCAATGTCAATACCCTTATTCTCGTAGAATTTATATGCAATGAGACATATAGATATAACCTTCGCTAACTTTTCAATTTCGCTAAGTACCACAGCACCATGACCAGCAGCTGACAAAGAATCATATACATATATGCACCTATGATTGAAAGATATAACTGCAAGAACCCAGTGATGTTTGGCCTTTACGTGAACAGGAATAAAGATATGATCAACTGATCAACCGTATGCCATGGTACTGTAGCATGCATGCGGAATCCTCTTATGTACTCATGCAGATGGTATTTCTTTCCACCATCAGTAAGAGATGCATCATCCACTTTATACACATAAAAAACCCTTCTAACAATGTTCATGAAATTGTAGTCTATAGTGCTGAACGTATATGAGCTATTGAAATCATACTTGGACTTCTTTCACAGATAGTAGAAGCATACATCAATTTGCTGTATTATAAATTAATTTCATAATTAATAGTAAATAAATAAATTAAGACTCAATAATCCAACACTACTTATGTAAATATGATGTACTTATCAGTGAATATGTAACATACTGTATATGTATATACAAATATACATTTCCAACTATAATAATATAAGCAATTACAGATATTCATATATAACACAAGACTAATATTTATTCCAATATACAACTCATCAACATAATAATACATCCCTTACCTTATCTGACCATTTCTGGCTAGGAGTACCCATAACGTAGAATCAATTCTTGTCTTCAACAGATAAAATTTCAAAACTGATAAGTGGTATTTTTGCCTTGCCCTTCAAATAATGTTCTTCTTTGCTTTTTATATTTATTCATTATACATATAAGTAGATCATTTATATAATCTTAAATTACAAAATATAGTACAAATAAGTTGTAACCTATATACCTCTTCGAATGATATTTAAGAAGATCCAATGAAAGCCATGTCATGAACTTGTTGGTGATCTTGGTGTCTTTTATATCATTAACTGAATGAGATATGAAGGGATGTTTTTGATTGGATGTTCTCCATTGCACTTCTGTGCAGAAACAAAAGTTTAATTACTGTCCATATGTATTTATGAAATACATATTAACAAATGTATTTGTTACTACTTCATTGTTACATATATAAGCTATCAAACTTCAACATAAAAAATTGTCATCAAAATATAACCATTTCTCATTAAAAAAAAATACAGCTAATCCAAAAAAAAACAGAATATCAAAATACAAAGAATACTTCATTATCCATTAAAAAAATAATTTCAATATATAAAGTAAATAAATATGTTAACAAAAAAAATTATGTTAAGAGTACTAACCATCTGCTGAACCAAAATTCATTGTGAATGGTGACTCCTTGTATCTAGATGGTCGCCTAACCCTTGAAACATGCATTGGCGTTTGTTGTGCTTCATTTACTGATGGATGTACAATTATACTTCGTTCAAGATTGACATACGCATTAAGACTAGGAAGAAGCTCATCAGGAAGAGTGATCTGAGAGTCAGGCAAATCTTGATCAGCATTGCTTTCATCATTTACTCTGTCATGAATGTGGACTGAAGTCTTATGTTGCTGATCTAACTTTGATTTATCCACATCATTAACCTCTGACTCATTTTCTGCTGATTTAATTAAATTCATCTCGACAATAGCTTCTTTGTTCTGTATAAATTGTATAAAGATCTAGTAAGGTTGAATTTTCAAATAAATAAATAAAACAAAATAATGCACGTATTGAAGATACCTTGCAGTCAACATCGACTTCAGCAGTGGCTTTATTTATGAAGTCAAGATCAATACTTCTAAGGACGTCATCTGAAAATGTGAATTGAAATTTTGATACTTGTGCTTCAACAATACTTCCATCAACCAGTTTTGAGTTCTACACAACATGTTCATACAAATTAAATAAAATAATATTTTTTAATTATTAATCAACTAACCTAGATATATTCAGCATACCGGAGAGACACATACATCTCTTGCTTCATGCATTTCTATATCAATTTTTTTCTTTCAAAAAAGAAATAATAAAAAATTAAAATAATCAAAATTCATCAATAAAAGTATACCTAACCAAAAAAAAAAGATCTACCAGAACATCGTCATTATCCTCATTATACCCATCAATATCATTATACACATCATTCATACTGTTGATTTGATTGCCTGCCATCTCTTTGGTCACCTATTTTAATGTTGTTTTATGTAATGATAAATTAGAATTGTATATAAAAAAATTTGCATATAAATATATGCAATTTAATTACCACTGTGTCTTCAAGATTTTTATTAAACTCGTGATCAAACTTTGGAGTTGCTTGATGGGATGATGTATTGTTAACATTTTCATTCGTTGGTGGCTGATCAGATTCTGTGTCTTTTGCTTGGTTCTTCGCGTTTACAACATGAAAATACAAGTAAAAAACAAATAGTAAACTAACTATTTATTTTAGCTCTACATATCTATATATGATTATACATATCACAAATTGAAAAATACATAGTAAATATATAACAAAAAGAATGAATCCAATATATGAAATTATAAAAAAAATACAAAATCTGCATGATCAATTTGTATTTAACATAACTAATGTTACATATGAATATGTAATTATTATTTTACTTATTGTCATTTTAAAAAAATACATTTTATCTTAAAAAGTAGACTCAGCAATCTGTATATGTATTTTCAGGCATAAAAAAATTCATATGTTGTGTATGCATAAATGTTGTATTTTTATTCAACCACAATATACATATTTGTTTAATATGTATTTAACATAGGAAGTGTATATTTTACAAAAATGGTTTACATCAAAATTGATGTACCTTGATTTCATTAATTGCATTCATGATCTGATCACACCTCGACGATAGTAGGCCACGCATATCATTAAACTCTTTCCAAACCTGAATTCAAAGAATTAATTAGAAATACAAAAATAAATTAATCAAAAACTTAAACAGAAATTACCTTATCACGAAACTTATCAAACACTTTCTTTGAGACAATGACGTCTTCATCTTCAGAACTGAAGGAAGACGGAGTAGGTGACTAAACCGGAATAGTTTTTTTTTACTATCAGGCCGATTTATGTCTTTTATATTTGCACGTATCGTAGTTTTTGTTTGAGTTGGCTTGTGAATTGAAGTCCTCACAGAAGTCATCTTTGCAGCACGGGGTGGAGGGGTCCTTTTTGGTGTCTGCTCATCTACACCTTTAGAATGTGGCTTCAATTTTTTCTTTGCTGGTGAAGCTGAGGAATCGACACAATATTTTTTTTGTGGTTAACTGTTTTTGTCTTTGTGGAGGATCCTGAAAGTCATCATCCGAATCAATGTCATCTTCATTATGACTTCCAGCTCCAGAAACAAGCTTCTTTGGTATTTGAAACGCTGAAGTCTCCTTTCTTGTTGGCTCGATATTCTTAAAAAGAACCTACATTTTAAATTATAAAAATAAAAAAAATAATTTAGATGCTATAATTAATGACATTATAAAACAGTTAATCATGATTCATACCCAAAAATGAATAAATAATGACAAATGGTATTTTGTATATATACATATGCCAGATGAGAAAATGTATCTGAAAAATAATCAACATCACATAAAAAAGATAAAAAGTAAAACTAACCTTGTCATCTGTATCATCAAACATACTTCCCATAAGAGTTTTATATCGTGGACGAGGAGAATTTGTCTTCCAATTCAAAAGACGTAAAATTTGAGAGTCCACCTTGAAATCAACAGTACGCGGCACATTTGAACAACACTCGTACAACCAAATTTGAATGGCCAGTGGCTTTCCAAGAAGTATATAAATTTTTTCTTTTGACTTCAACTTTTTATGCAAGCTTCTAGCTAATTCTTCAAAGGCAACCGATCCCTAGAGATAATCACTGTAGCGATCACTCTCAATCAAATCAAAGTGTAAGCGTGAAATAGCTATGGTATCAATTGAGGATATTAAGAATGCGTGAATAAAATACAAATTAGCAAATTTTAGCGCATCTTCATCGTTATCATTTCCCCAAATTTTATCAGAAACAACCACAAATAACTCTTTTTTCTGTATAAAACTCTCACCATCAAAATATTGATCAATAATTCTGTTGGGACGCTCCTCGGCAAACACAAAATCATCCCTGTTTGTAACACAATTCAAACCAGTCACCAAAGCAAACTCTATAGGAGTGACATGAAGAATTGTGCCCTTTGCACGAATGACTATGCAACTTGTAGAACTTTCCTTCGTTTCAAGTGACATAATGCATCTCCCTAATTGAGCTTGGACGACACAATCTTTCTTCTTCATAAAGAAACCAAATATACTCTTAGTAAAAAACATCTTGTACTGATTCTTCGTGAACATTGACTTAATACGGTCTTCAATGTCGTTGACCGTATGACATCCTATATGAGGAGCAACTTTGGGCAATACTCGTGTCATGTATATTTGATCACGCATGACCTATGCAACAAAAAAATACAATAATATGTAAAAACAGTGTCTTATATGTATTTATGAAATACATCTTAAATTTATTTTGTACAAATAGTCTTATATGTATTTAAAAAATACATCTTGAAGTGAATTTATACATTCTATACATAAATCTATCATATGTATTTTGTGAATACATCACTAGTCAATATCTAAGTTATAAAAACATCTAAATTCAAAATTTATCTAAACCTGATGCATAACAAAAACAACTATGTACGTACAAAATACATTTCAACAAAGAAGAACTACATATCACATTCAAAATTCAAAAAATTGAACCCAAAAAGACGACTTTCGCAGACTACTATTGAAAAATTGACGACAAGAAACACTTTAACAGAAATAAAATGAAAAAAATTAACATGCATTAACTGAAAAAGAAACTTACCTTAAAAAGTGGAGATTATCTTTATCAAGATCGTGGGAGTGCAAGTCGGAATTTGAAAAAAAATAAAAAATAAAAGGGAAGTTAGGGGGAAATGGAATTGGTACAGGGAAGTTGGGGGAAGTAAAATTGGTAAAGCAGAGTAAAAATAGGAATTTGAAAAAATATGGGGAGATTTCATACGCCTTTAAAAAAAATGTTAAAATAATGCTAGTTTTGTTATTAGTTGTAATTTTTCCAAACTATTGTTATTAGTTGTAAATAATGTCTTAAGGTTGCTAGTTTATGTAATTTTTCCTTATTTAAATGGTAAGGGATTTGAGGTAATAAGATCTCTTTGGTTTGTAGTTTTGTACAATTTATCCTTATTTCTAAGGAAAAAGGACACTCTATAGTACTTTTTAAAACAAATAGCCCAAGTTTGAAATCTTTCCAAAAAGCAGCCAGTCGGGTATACTTTCCATTCAATAGCCATTTCCTAATTTGAATCATTTTAACCCATGTAGTTCAGATACAATCCATATGCAATAATGATACAGTTTTCAACTTGGGCCATTCGGCTCTTTTAAAAATATTTCAATTTTTGTTTTTGCTGTAAATTTTTTAACTGAAAAAATATTCTGCCTTTTTTATTGTTTAGAAATAATAATTAACTATAATTATAAAAATGATATAATTATTATATAGAATATGTATCTATATAAGATATATGTATAGAAATTGTATAGTTCTATCAAATATGTATGTGTATAATATATATATAAAAATATGTAGAAGTGTATAAAAATTATATAATTATTGTATATTTTGTGAAAAAAGGTATAATTATTGTATAAATTGTGTATCAAAATTGTATAATTTTGTATAGAATATTTATATGTATAGAAACTGTATAGAAGGTGTGTAGAAACGGTTTGATCAAGCCAGCAGATTTAAATGTCTAGAAAATAAAATTTAAATTTCATGGCCATTTTCGTGAAAATAGTTTAATTTGAAGTGTCGTTTCTGTCCTTTCCTCTTTTCTAATACAACACATTTCACCTTTTTGTATTTAAAATTAAAAACTATAACTTAAGTTTCACTTATTACAAAAAATCCCGTCTCTCCAAACATATTATAAAGTTTTTATTTTCTCTAAAAATGCATATACATAACTTTCTATGTATATGTCGGCTCTGTTATGTATATGTCGGTCTTGTCATACTTGTTAGGCATATGAATCGGCCTTGTTATGTATAAGTCGGCCTTGTCATATATAAAGGTTTTTATGTATATGTCGGCCTTGTTATGTATATAAATCGAAAGAGAGAGTAAAGTAATTAAGAAAGTGGGAGAGAGTGTAAATAGTTCTAATAAGGTATGCTCCCAATGGGCGATGGGGCCCTATAATTTTGGGCTTGGGGTAATCATCAATCGGCCAGTGTTGGCCGGTCTAGGAATTACTTGTTGCTCTTAATATTTTAGTGCCCAATTACAACAAGGAAACTTAGTCAAATATATCATATTTAGAAAATATTTATCATGTATAATTATATAATTTTAATATATGTATAATTCAATTTTAATGCATAGTGTAGATTTTTATCAAAACAAGCATAATGTTTAGGACACTTAGAAGTTGTTTGGTGAGTGTATAAGAATAATGCAAAATATGATGTGTTAGTAATGCTTGTATTAGTTATACTTGTGCTAGCTATGCTTGCATTAGTTAGACCTGTATTTTTCTTATGCAGTGTTTAATTTAATATATTAAAAATAACATAAATTTAATAATTTCTTTAATTATTTTTTTAAAATATCCTCCATATATATATATTGGAAAGGATGCGAAATTTTTTTGGGGGGATAATTGTGTCTTTAATTATGTTAATGCATGCATTGGATCCATTGCATTGCTAATACCATGGATTTTGAGGTATTAGTAATACACACCTCAATACACAATAGAGTGTATAACTAATGCTTGCATTAATGATACATATAGTGAAAAAGTATACCAAACAAGGTATTAGCAATACACATTAAACTAATGCATGCATTAACTTTCCAATATCCTCTATCAAATGACCCTTACCCCTTATAATACATCTATATTACATACATAATTCACTTTTTGTACACAGTGTAATACATTTATATTGCATGCATGATTCGTTTTAATATACAGTTTATTTTTTTTTTTACCAAAATAAGTATAATACATTTTAATACACATCTAATACATCTATATTGCATACATAATTCACTTTTAATACATAATATAATTACTATAGATGATAAATATTTTCTAAATACGGTATATCTAGACAATAAATAAAAAAATATATTTAAAAGCAATATACATTTTATAAGAAATACTCAAATAGATAATTTTTCGTTTTAATAAACATAAAGAACTAAAAATATCACGTACATATTAAGAACTATTTTAGACCACACCTCGAGCATAAAGTTCTTATATTTTTTTTTTCTCATGGTGCTACTATAATATACAAGAGAAAGAAGAATAAGTGGAAATTAAAAGTTAGAAAACCTTTTTACACTATAAAATGATGAACGACAACAGTTTAAATCAAAAGGCTTCAGAAAATATTATTTGGGTCTCAATGTTGACTTGAAACCATCGTGTTTCTTCTATCTCCCCCTCTCTTGTCGAATAATTGTGCCATAAATTTATTTTATTTAAGGGATAATTAAGTCTCTAAGCACTTCAATCTACTAGTTTACCAAATATATACAAAATATAGTGTATACTTTATATTTAGTATAATATACAAATAAAAATATCAAATACACATATGCTATATAGTATATATTATATACACAACATATACACCAACAGTGTATATTGTCAACTAATTGGCTGGACTGTATATATCTGTAACTTTTTCTAAATATTAATTGAAATAATCTATCAAATTGATAGTCAGAATAATCTATTAAGTACATACAGAAAAAAAAAAAGAAACCTAAGTGATAAAACTACTGGTTCTTCACCAATGAAACAGTAATGGTGTGTTTGGTATGATGCAAAATATTTTTCATTTTTCTTATGTTTGGTTGGCTTATATGTTTTGAAAAATGTTTTCCAAACCAACTTATTTTCCTAAATCTAAGGAAAATAACTTCCCTTGAAAAAGAGTAAGTAAAACGTTTTCCAAAACTATCTTTTAACCTCACTTTAAAGTTGAAATGTTCATACAATTCTCAAAATCATCTACCTCTCCACTACTAGAAATCAGCCCTATGGCAACGGTTCAAAAACCGTTGCAATAGATAAAAAAACCGTTGCCATAGATCTACTGCAAGGGTTAGGCAGGCGTTGCATATGTGAGTGTTGGGATAGGTCTATCGCAATGGTTATTGCAACGGATATGACAACCGTTGCAATAGACAACCGTTACAATAGATAGACCTATTGCAACGGTTTTCCTAACCTCCTATTGCGACGCTTTGTATCGTCTATAACAATGATTCTTATAGACTATATTGCAACGATGGGAAAGCGTTGCAATAACCTTATTGCAACAACTTTTGGATATCTACTGCAATACTTATTGATCTTTTGCAATGATTTTTAACTACCTATTGCAACTCTTTTTGACACCTATTGAAACAGTTATTTAGGTCTTTTGCAACATTTATTTGCTACCTATTGCAACTATTATAATTAGCTATTGCAACGATTTTTGCTACCTATTCCAACTACTTCAAATACCATTAATAGTTCAAATACCAATTGAAATAAATATACACACATCACAACAAAATTTTTCATTAATAATAATCCGTAATCTAAACCCAAAAGAAAAATGTTAAAGTCAAAAGATCGTTAATTTTCCCACATAATATCAAATTCGAGTGGCAATAAGTCTCACAAAATTCAAAATAAAAAAGATTGCTATTAAAGTCTCTATCAACAATTCAAAAATCTTGTCAATTTCTTCATCACTTCTTTCTTCATCTTCTTCATGGTTTTGGACACCTATAAAAAAAGAATAAATAATTTCAATTAATTAGCACTTAAATGACAACATATTTAATTTCAATTTAGAACATAGGAAGGACAACTATAAAAAGAACAAAGAGGGTGGGCAATTGTGTATAATACCATAACGAGCAAGGAAATAAAAGAAAAAAGAAAATAAACAAAGCTCTTCACCCACAAAGACTGCAAAAGAGCATCTTGGAGAATAAAGACTTAAACATATAACACAACAAATAACAACACCATTATAGGATATCAATGAAACAAAGCACCTCATAGCTTCACAAGTGACAAAATAGCACAATGGTTCATTTTTTCTAACTTCTATAAGATCAACATAAATGTTATAGTAATTTCTATCGTCAAAATTAGCCGTTAACTATTTTGACTCTCATCATAGTAAACTCTTCCCGGGTAAGAGCAGCAGCTTGACCAACAACCAGGAAAACAACCTATAGTGTTATGTAACTATAGGAAAACAACCAGGTTCCCAGTCTGTTCTCGTGGTTCATCTCATGCACTACACTCTTATCTTGCATTTGGCGTTATGCATACAACATATTGAATTAGAACGTCTAAATTCATGAATGCCAAGTGTATGGCAGGATAATTTTCAGGAAAAAAATAGAAGGATTTGGGCCATATCTAATAAAGCAAAACTGAACCACATCAAATGGTCATGTTAGTAGATGTCATGTATGGTACCTCCACACTTTTTAGGTCAGCACAGGCATGAAATGCAACATGATAAACTGTCAATTCCCAATTTAAAAATCCACCAAGCCGAAAAATATACTCATGGATCTTACAGGAATGTCACTAAGTGCTTCAACTGCTGACCAACCATTGGATTGCTCAACTAGCTCAATAATCTACTCCAGGAAATAACAAAATCAAATAAGTTAAGATATTATAAAAATGGAAAACTTGTAGAAACACATGGACGCACTAGTTGCTCACCTAGGAAGCTAGATCATCCGTGACAGGTTCCTTACTCTTGTGAGCCGCTATAAGCCCAGCATAGCAGAATTTATTCAGACCAAGACCAGCAGCAGTTATGTCCCAAACAATTGCATACCTGCAATGTTGGAAGGGCAGCCGACCAGATGCCGGAGTACACAAAATTATGAATCCAGCAGAAAGCAAATCACATAACATCATGTTTCAGAAAGATTGGATGAAATATGACGCTTAAACATCAATATTTAGTATGGAGAAGTTTTGACTGCAGGGAAACTTTAAGGCTCTAAATCAAGTATGCACTCTTATTCCCAGAACATGTGATAGTGGGAGCCTTCCTACTTGAGCCTAACGAAGGAACCTTTAGCTTATGATCTATTCTGTCCTACTTGAGGCGTGTTAGAATATAGCCTAATATATCATATTAATTTCATATTGTATAGAATTTATTCATAATCACGCCACAATTAAGAATTCCGATTATGAGTAATCTTGTTTCAAGTCAAATTACCTTACACCATGAAGTAGAATTAAGCAAATGACTACTAGTACCCCTAAGTATGCGATGGGATGGTCGAGCTGCTTAGAAATCTCCCAGATATTTTATATAACCATGCTTGAGGACAAAACAGAACTAGTTACAAGTTACAAAAGCATATCCAGACTAGTCATATCCATACTTATAAGGAACATAAAACGTACATTGATAACGTAAATAAAACATAAAGTATAGACATGGGCATCATAGACTTAACAAACCGCAATTTAATGCACTTTACAGAATCTTAAAGAGAAACGACCCATATCTAAGTCGACACAAAGTTTCCTCTCAAAGTACGCAAATACGCGCAGAAGAATAACATTAAACAAACAAACCAGAATATAAGTAATAGTGAAGTAATAAACCTTTACCTCATCTCTGTCAAAGTTATCATCTCTGTGAGGATCAAATAACACGTCGCCAGTTTCAAGCTCAAAACAAATGCAAGCGAAAGACCAAAGTTATCATCTGTGAACTATTTGTACGTTCAACATGCACTGCCAAAGACAACGACTTTGCACTTTAGGTCTACCGATTCCAACAGCTTCCTCCTTGTAGAATGGCTTCCTTTCTTAGGACCCTCATTCTTTCCCACTGCCTGTTGCAGCACCGACATTTGACATTCTATTAGCATTAACAGAAGAATCAAGTGGACCATTTGATGACTCCGCAGAAGCTGAGGTATGTTGTCCAGCCTTAGTCACGAGAGAAGCTTTATTTCCCGTAAAACTGAGCTGCTTGTTTGGCCTTTCTTCTAATCTTCTTATGGTGGTTCTTAATCAAATTTTCATCTAATGTTACATAACCCTTCGGAGCTCCGCCATCCAGCGTGGTTTTATCCTTATGATTAGGAAGTATAAGAGGTTTTCCAGATTTTCTGGGGTCCTTAGATGGATCAATTGTTGAGCAGAGTAGTACATTCTCGGGTTTCAAATCGGTGTGTATGATAGAAAGCTGTCTGCAAATAATCCAATCCCACTAGAACATAAAAACACTGCTCTTTGACCATATGAATAGGCAGTCGACGATAATCAGTATACTTAAGAAGAGTCAAGAGATTATCACCCAAATACTCAAAAATAATACACACATGTTGCCCATTTGGACCCGAGTGTTTAAAATTATCCAGTAACTTCGCAACACATTTTTTATCATCCAGATCACACTCTGCGATCTGTTTTAAAATGGTGATCTCATCCATCGCTACTTCCGTATAATGCTTTGTACTTTCAGCTCTAAGAATCGCTGCATAATTAACCAAAATATACACATCAACTTCTTACTTCCCGGTAAGAGTAACAAAGTAAAATTACTACCTACTCAGTATTGCTAATCCAAGTTCTTATTCATTAGAAATTACTGAGGATTACACATGCATCCATATTTATGCAGTTATGCACAATTAGTTAAACTAGGCCAAAACCATTTTACACCTGCGCCAATTGCCGCACACCACTTGTAGTCCACTAACAACAACAACAACAACAACCACCTAGTGTAATCCCACAAGTGGGGTCTGGAGAGGGTGGGGTGTACGCAAACCTTACCCCTACCTTTTTGGGGATACTGTAGTGAAACTGTTTCGGGTAGACACCACTTATAGTCCACTATTACTATTATGATGATGATGATGAAGCATAGGAAAGGAGACATACATCAGGGATGAAGACCATAGATTGGTCGCGGAAAAAGAAAGCATCTTGCAAGCGAGCACCTTTCATGGTGCTAATGAGAAGTTAATGAAATGTATCTCTCCCTGGCTTTACTCCATCCAACATCATGTCATCATAAACATCCCTCAACAAGTAATGCTTAATTCATAATCATACATACATACAAGGGAGCAGGAATAATAATAGGATAAATCGGTTCCCCAAACCAAAATAATTCAATCAAATTAGTACCTTTGCTGAGCAGTAAGAGAGGCAATAACAGTGCCGTATTTAGCCTTATTGTTGGCATAGTTTCTCTTGGCGTACTCTTCCGGTGTGCTTGCCAAGTATTTCCGCAAATCGGAGAAGCTGCACGAAGCATGAATACCCGTTTCAATAGACGGGTAGAGTTCAATAGAAAGCAATCGGGGCACTCACAGTCGGAGCAGTAGTCGATAGGAGCACTGTGGTCAGAGTGATACTAGGAGTAGTGATCGGAACACCGATTTGAGATGCCGTCTGTACTGGTGTGAAGTTTTTGTTAATTTTGAGATGCAGTGGAGTACTTCGGAGCACTGATTTGAAAATTTGGTGCACTGATTTGAAGATCGGAGACCCAGAGCGTCCGATTTGGAGCACTCGTTTGAAACGCGGTCATTGGAACTTTTCTTTGTTAACCCAACGAGTTAATTTGTTAACCTAGGTTTTTGTTAAGACCCCGAAGTCATCAGTATTATTTGTTTAATTTTTTTTTTTTTGGTTATATATTTTATTAAAATTTGGTGCACTTTGTGAAAAATTAGGGAGGAAAAACATTTAAGTGTTGCAATAGCTTTTTTACCCCAATTAAGTGTCGTCATAGTGGCTTTATGGCAACGCCTCATGTAAGCGTTGCTATAAGATACCCTATTGTAATGGTTATATATCAATAGCAACGATTATAACATTAACTAAAATAATTTTTTTTCGCAACGGTTGCAATAGACCCTCTATAACAATGCTTCTGGAACCGTTGGCAAAAAATCCGTTGCAATAGGGGTAATTTCTGATAGTGCGCCCCTCGCCTCCAATACCCTATCACCCCGACATCACCCCTTCCCTCACCCTGCCCCCTACCCTACCCCTACCCCCATCCCCACCCCCAAAATTCAATTGTTATAAAAAGTATTTCAAAAGTTTTTCTTAGTCCATCCCCTACCGCCACCCCACCCCTACCCCTACCAGCCCCTCTTCCAAAAATAATATTTATATTTTATTAAAAAATTCAAACTTTTCTCTTACCCACCCTCCCCTTTACCAGCCCCCTCTCCCATCCCTCCCCCACCCCTAACTTCAAAAAAAAAAAATTAAATTTATTTTTAAAAAAATTTCAATTTTTTCTTCCCCCTTCCCCCTCACTCCCCTACCCTGACCTCCTGCTCCTACTAACACCCCCTCCCAACCAATTTTTTTAATTTTTTTTTAACAAAAATATTCTAAACTTTTTCTTACCCCACCCCTACTACCTATTTTGACACCTCTACCCACCCGCCCACTAACCCCCTTCCCAAAAAAGGATTTAATTTTTTTTTAATTTATTTTTTAAAAAAGGATCCTAAAATGTATTTTTACGGTTTAACTAAACACTAAATGTATTTTTTGAAAAATATATTTTCATTCACCAACCAAATACTAGAAAATATTTTTCATCTACTAACCAAACATAAGAAAACAAGTAAGAAATCAACTTGTTTTCCAGGAAGACATTTTCTAAAAAAATATTTTCCATGGAAAACATTTTCCTTCATACTAAACACACCTTAAATGTGTAGATCAAAAGAGAGCAATTCAGAATTTTCTCTAGTAATGATTGCAGAATAAAAACTAAAAATTAAATTACAAATTGCTCCTACACATTATTTATAGAAAAGACATACCAACTATCTATTCTAATAGCTGGCAACCGCTCAGTATTACAATTAAATGACCTAACAATTAGAAAATGGGTGCTGCTAAATGACTCGAACAAAATTGACTCGATTGACTTGAATTTGGTAAAAAGACTTCATTATTATTTGGCTCCAAAAATCGCTCATTTTTCCTCTAAAATGCAAAATCACCTTTAATTGCTTTTTTTTTTTTTTTAATTTTTATTCACAACAAACTTCTTCTATACTCTTTTACTTTACTTTTTTAGATTACTCTTAACTATGCTTTCTTATATAATTATCACGTAATGAATCATAATGACGACAATAGCCAATTAAGAGTAACATTAAATGACATTTTGGGGTTGCGGGACAGTGATAGTTTGCTCCATAATAAAGATTCATAAGGTGGCTATGGTAATGGTCCAGATCGATATTTGAACAGTGACGATGAAGACCTTCAAAACTTGATTGATGAGGAGATGAATAGGTCTCATCAATCGGATGAAGATGAATATTTAAGTGTTTTCAACGGCGAAGAATATGATCATCATGATGATGGTATTCAAGAATAGAAAGGCGTAATGCATGATGATGGCTACATCGACCCCCAATATATTGGCCCTGTTGTAGGTATGTCTTTTCATAGTGTACAATCTACATTCGCATTTTACAAAGAACACAGTCAATTGAATGGTTTTGGAGTTTTTAAGAAAGTGCAAAAAAATAAATAGGTGGTGAAATAAAGTATGTGACATTTGGGTTTGATAAGTGCCAAAACCAAAAGTTAGGAATCAAAGCAAAAGGGTGGATTACAAAGCTAGAGTTAACTGTCAGGTAATGAATGAAGGTTCGTGCATTGTGACAACGGTTATTTTAGAGCACAATCATGAATTGGTTCTTTAACTGTCACATTTTTTTCCTTGCCACAGGAAATTGGGCAGGACTTTGAAGAGAAGTCTTGTAGCGCACGACATTGCAGGTCTAAGGCATTCAAAGAGCATAAGACTCTTGGAAGTCAAAGCTAGAGGCCTCAAAAGAATGACGTGCACTCTTAAGGACTGTCGAAACTACATTCTTCAGCAACGGAGGCTCCGAACACTTTTCAGCGATGCTGCCGCATTACACAAATTCTTTTTGGAAATGCAGGCCAAGAATGAGATTTTTTTATTGTATAGACTCTGACAATACTATGAGACTTCAAAATTCCGTATGGGTGCACACACATTGTAAGGCTGCCTACCATGACTTTAGTGATGTCATATGTTTTGATACAACCTACCTCGTGAATCATGGCGCTTGCCATTTGCTTCATTCATTGGTGTTAATCATCACAACTAATCCATATTTCTAGGATGTGCTTTGATTACTAGTGAGGACATCGATATAGATGTGTTTATATTCAAAACTTGGCTTGCGGCCATGGGTGAAACGTCTCCAACGTCTATCCTCACAAACCAATGTGAGAGTATTAAGGCATCCATTTATGAAGTGATGCCAAATACTGTCCACAGGTATTGCATTTGGCGTATCTTGACTAAGCTACCTGGGGATGAGGAATTATAAGCGAGCCAAGGTTCACTTCAAAAATGTCATCTTAGAAAGCATTACCATTGCCGAATTTGAGGAGAAATAACATTCTTTTATTGAACAATATGAAGTGGGTAAAAGAATTTGGTTCCAAAATCTTTATTCGGAGCGATCTAAATGGGTTCCCGTATTTCTTAAGCACTACTTCTGGTCTGGCATGATGTCCACGCAAAAGTGTGAGTCAATGCATGCCTTCTTTGATGGCTACATCAGTGGTCGAAGCTCTCTAAAACAATTTGTTGAGCAGTATGAGGTTTATGGCCACTACAACCGCCCTATTTATGATTTCTTTAGGGTGTATGTTGCAAGGCTACCTCACTGTGAAATAGAAAGGCATATCAATTTTAATGCGATAAAGGGAGTTGAGATATACAATATGACAGATTTTTCGATAAAAAGTGGTTATTACAAAGAGAATTTTGTCTTTATTTTGGAGTATCGTCTAGCCAATCAATATATTGAATGCAATTATAAGACCTTCAAAAGTGAAGGGATTGTGTGCTTCCACATTTTGAGGATGATGACTTTAAAAAAGATTTGCCTATTTCACGATAGATATATACTGCGTCGCTGGAGAAGAGACATAGTTTGGCCACACTTGAGTAAATTTTTCCCTAGAAGGGTACCCAACAATGACGAACGAGTACCAAAAGTATAATGCGTTGAAGAAATGGTTTGATAGGAACTATGACATTGCTTTGGACTATCCGATTAGATGTAGGAACTTGAAGAATGTTTTGAAATCTCATTTCAAAGCGTAATTGGACTGTTCTGACTCCCGATAGTGATGAAATATCCATAAGAAATCTGAGGGAAGTTCGCTCACATGGAAGGCCCCAGATTAACAAAAATAGATCCTCGTGCCAAAATATCTTTATAGAGGTGGTATGAGATGGGGTTCTGGATACTATGATGTTTATAATGAAGGACAAAGCAATCAAAGTAGGAGTGGTGGTGAGAAACGGGGTCGTAGAGGAAGTAGATGAGGTGGTGTGTGTGGTCATAGAGGAGGAAGAGGTAATGCTACAAATGTAAGTAATCATCCTACAGTCGATCAGTTTTTGTAGTAGGATGTTCCATTTCCTTAATCTTTATCGTATTTGATTCTACGATGATGTATGATCCTTTTGAACCTACTCTATTTATGTTGTACTATTAAACTTTTGGGAATAGGACCTGAAGTTTATTATTATGACTATCTTATCTTAGATAGGAGTGTCACATTTAATCAAATCATAGGCCATTTTATTGTACGGGGATGAGATTTTCAGCCTCCTTATACATCATAGAGGAAAGAAATATATTGTTGATGTTGTAAAATCTTTTTAAAAACACCTTAAAAGATGACAAAAGTATGCTCAATTTGGTTGCTTAATTAAGTTAACCCCCACCATTGCAACCGTATGTAACTATGTTGTAACAAGTAGAATGACAAGGGGATTCTTGTGTTTCCCCATTAAATTCAAAAGAGATAGAAGATCATAAATCAACAAAAATAATGATATGCAAGTAGACAGTTAGATCATAAAATAATTGAATTAATGAACTTTCAAATAAGCGAGAACCATTATGTCGGAATGAAAAAGGTAAAAAGTAGACAAACAAAGTTTGATAAAATTATTTGGTGTGACATATATGGAATATTATTGAACATTACAGTAGTAGAAATAGTATCGTTATTGTGTCACCAATTTATAGGCATCACAATGTGTTTTTTCAGTCCATTGATCCTTGGCCACAACTCTAAGCAAACAACTTGTCTTTCTTCAATCACTACGTGAACTCCTCCAAACTGAACCCCCACTCAAACTATTTTCTTTTTGAAATCCGCCTCTGTTTACGTTGTTCGTCCATAAAAAATCTCATCATATTCACTATCATTCTTACACTATAGAAGCCACACAATTGTCTTTCACAATTTCTCTAGTGTAAGAATGATTGTGAGTAGGATGAGGTTTATTTTGGGCGAACAACGTAAACAGAGGTGGCTTTGGAAGATGGAGTAGTTCCAGTGAGGTGACTGTTTGGAGGAGTTCACGTGGAGACTGAAAATGACAAGCTGTTTGTTAAGGGAAGTGGATAAGGATCAATAGGATGAAAAAACACGATATGATGCCTATAAATTGGAGACATATGAACGATACTAGTTCTACTACGGTAATATTCACTAATATTCCATATATGTCACTACAAATAATTTTATCAATCTTACTTTGTCTACTTTATGGCTTTTTAGTTCCTATATATTGGTTCTTACTTATTTGAAAGTTGATTAATTCAATTATTTAATGGTTGGTCTCTAGTTACATAACATTAGTTCTGTTGATCAGTGATCTTATCACTCTTCTGAAATTAATAGCGAACTACAAAAATTCCCTTGCCATTATAATTGTTACGAAATAGTTACATACGATAGCTACCTGCACACAGAAGTAAAGAAGCATTAAAGGTTATCAATAAAAAAATTAAAACTTTTAGATTAATGATCTGAAAAGGGTAGAACTACCAAAGTCATTAAGAAACATACATTTATATGATAGATAATATGATATTCAAAGGTCAACAACAACAAATAATATAGAATATAGCGGATAGCAGATAATTAGTCTTTATTTTACATAATTATAAATTTCTAGTTACAAAATCATAGAACTAAGGAGGTATATTAGCAACACCTCTCTAAGTAGGATAATAAGAAGTAAATGTCTAACCAAGTTAATGCAGATATTTGTGACCTGAATTTGAACTTCTAACAAAATATTTGCTCCTTTCCCATACACTCCAACTATTTGGGGTAGTCTTTTAAAATTCCTTCTCTATTTTTTAATCTCTTTTCAAATATTCACGTCCTTTTAATTTCCTTCTTCATCTCTTAATCTCCTTTCCAAGAGACGCCTCCCCTTTTTCTTTCTCTATTTAACAACTTTATCTATATTATTTATTAACTTAAGCAAGGCTCGTAACATCTAAGAGCACAAAAATGGAAAACTTATCACAAATATGTATGGATAACAATGATTCATGTCGCGACCTGGAGATGAGGTGCGGCCACGACTATGTGTTGCCGATGAAGACTTGTTGGGATGCTCAAAATTTTGAAAGACAGTATTGGGATTGTCCTCTATACGGTGTATGTTGTCTATTCAAAGTTTAATTTTAACTCATCTTTTGTGTCTCTTTTTTTTCCTTCCTTATTCATATTTTAATGAATTTAATTAATATTGCAGGGCCCCCAGGATTGCAAATTTTTTATTTTGGAGAGATATGGAAATTTGTCTCCAATCACATTTCGTTATCTCCAAACTTGTTGAATGAATTAACCAGTTATAACTGTAGCTGGAATCTCATAATAATAATGGCGATCGTAATGATGACGAGCGGGCTGCAACCGTTGATGATAGTAATGTTGAACCAAATTAATGGTATAATGTAAATGTGAACGTCCGGTCGGATGACGAAAATGAAGGAGGAAGCATAGAATTAGAGGCTGTAGAAGAAGTAAAGGTTGAAGATGAAGAGGGGCGTAGAAGTCCAACTTATAAGGATACATTTCATATCACTTTTTTTTCAAAGCTATGCACTTGAATAAATTCATCGATCTTTTTATAAAATATTAGTTCATCTATGTTTGTTTCACTTTAGATACGCCTAATTTTTGTTCGCTATTATTTTCAATGTTGATATTTATCCGGATCACAAAAAGCTACTGATTGTCATACAGGATTTGAACATTGAGAAAAGGCATAATAACTCAACATATATGTTGATCAATACTATGTTATGATGATCCACACACGTTAACTAAAACTTATGCGTTGTTGCTAATTTGGTCTGATCGGACTTTCTTAGAACGACTTTTAATTTTTTTCTTTCTAGAAATCAACGTAGAGATTTATTGGTATAACAAAGTATTTTTTGGTATTTTCAAGGCACTCAACCTAGTGGTATTGATTTGTTAGGCGTGATAGACATTAAACCCTAAAGTAAGACGGATAACCCAAAAAATCGTAATGCAGTACATCCAAATTACAAAAATCCAATGGTCAACCAGATATTATAGCAAATAAACTAAAAATAGAGTCTCTAAAGTTATCTAGTTCAATTCTATTCAACACTTGAAATCCCAAATTGTGTGAAGGAGGATTAATTCTTGCTTTTTTTAAAATAAAGTACTCAGAATCTCTAAATTTCACCTAGGAAGAAGTATAAGATGTGCTACCGAATGAGAATCTAAAACACTAAAGCCCTCTGTATTAAGGATGTCTATTTTATTTTACTTTTATGTATAGTATTTAGCAAAGCCTAGTCATTTGGAATGTTTATTTTCTAATCTCTTGCGGGAAGTAGTAAAAATCCTTTGATTTTCGAATTATTAGCATCACTAAGAAGATTGCCACTAGCACTTAATTTTTATTAAAAAATTAAACCTATAATACTGCGTAACGATGAAAGAAAAGGCTACCTTTAAAGGCTATTGTTCTAACATTAAAAACATAAAAAAATATGAACAAATAAAGTTGACAATTATCTGTTTCATGGCACTTCTGGGAGGGAGGTTGGCGGAGATGGCTTCATTATTTTATCGATCATTATTTCCATCTGACTTATAAGCAGGTCCTGTTTGTGGACAAAACTATCCATACTTCTACTTAATGCATCAACCTGTATTCTGACTTTGAACATCTGAGAATACAACACTAAGAGTGGATTAGGGGGAGCACAACACTGTTGGGGGGTGGAAGAGTTTCCAGGATTTGAAGTTGTAGGATTATTTTATTAGTTGCTCATTTTCACTCACAATTATTGCTTGCCTTTCTATGTTTGATCTCTGATTGATTGATTTAAATAGAAGAGCATAGAAGATTTATAAAACAAGTGAGAGTTAAGGTAATAAATTTTGTAGTTGTTCCAAGGGTTAAAGTATTTAAGAAATTATTATATTTTCAAGGCTTTTATTTCATTTAAGATAATTAATACTTAGTATGGAAGACTGAAATTTTCTCAAAAAAATATAATTTGAACAATTTTCAACCTTTAATAAAGCGAAATTGAAAACGCAAACATTTTTTTTAACAAATCTTTAAGCTATTTTGTGTAGTTACGTCTTGTAGTTATTTTAAAGGATTATCAATAGTGAAAAAGTTTTTGGAAAAAAAAAATACATTAGAATATCAAAGTGATTTTCTGTAGCTAACTTGTTGAAAACTCAAACAATTGATCTCAATGACTTGAACACTTTTTTGAGGGTTTTCATCATACATGTCTAATTGAATGAATCTTCATTTCTTTGTCTTCTTAGTAATCAATGTAGACAACTGTTGGTATAACAACAACTTTTTCTGCAATGTGATTGGTTAGACGTGCTTGGGCAAATCAAAAGCATTAATTTTAAAGATCATAAACTGTATAAAGATTTTTGAAAAACACGTGAGAAACTTTAAGTAATTTATTGTAGTTATTTTGTTGATAATTCAAACATTTGATCTCAATGTTTCAGATTTATTTTGTGTTGAAACATAGTTCTGATCAGATATTTGTTGTAGAAACAGTCTTAATTTCTTTCTTCTTAGTAATCAAGATAGACATTTTATAGTCATGCCAAACAATAAACATTTTGTGTTCCTACAGTAAAACCAGTTGGCTTCGTGGGGCTAAAAATCCCCCCTTATTGAAACACCAGTTGACTTTCCTGTTCCTGCAGTCGACTTGCTCCCATTTGGTGCTGACCCTTATGTCTTGGAGCACCAGTTGACTCTCATGCCAATGTAGTTGACTTGCTCAACCTGAATTAAAAGTTCCTGATGTTTGCATTTATTTTCCTTTTGACATGATAAAAAAGAGCAGCAAAACAAACAAGCCAAACAAACTTTCAAATAGAAACAATAGTCTAAAGAATGACAAATAGTGAAAAAAATATCTTATCCCCCCCTCCCCCCAAAAAATCGAACATGACCTCCTTTTGAATTGTAATTCATCATTTTACCACTTCGCAAGAAAATATCTTAATGTGTTGTGCATGTTATTGCAGAAGATTTCATAAAATTTCTCAACATTCTTGGAGAAAGAGGAATAAGAGTTTTGAACAGAAATGGCAAGGTTATTGTTTGAGGAGTTGGTTTTAGTAGTAAGGGATTCCATGCAAGAAAATAACTTAGTAAACAACTTGATGCCTTCTTGATTGAACCCATCAATAGTCATCCGCACCTTGCCTACATCAGTGCATGTGTCCTTCCCCAGCTGCAATATCTTAGAATTTGACTCCTAGATCAGCATTATCCCTTCTTCAATTGACTTTATTCGGTATTTGAGCTCCTCTATTTTCTTTAACACATGAAGCATGGGGTTAGAAACTTAATGAATTACCTTAGGAAGTTCTGATTTTGCTTTTGCAGAGTTCTTTTTGCACCATTTATTGTCTACCAAGACTTATATCCCATGCTGGCGAATGTTTTAGAATCATAAGTGCAGAGACTTCCACCGGTGAGTATGCAGATAGGTCAATGGAGTAACATAGGAGGATTCTAGTAATCAGCAGTCCATACATCAGGCTAGCAGAGGCATGAGCATCAGTAACACTCTCAATCATATACTCTTGAAACCAAACCGACTAATTTATCTTTTGCTTTTTCACCACATAGTATAAAACAAACACATCACGATAGGTTGTACTGCTAAGAGAGACTTTTTTGGGAATCAAAGTAGTGACGATAATATGAGCCATGATGCGGTACTTAAAATAGAGAGACAAGGGATCAAAGTTGGATGACATTGTGTCTGGGTCGGACGCATCCCTTTTTGCTTCCTTAAAGCTGACTTTAAATTTTTTAGGCTAGGAGCCATCCATATAGAGAATTACCCTGGAGAATTTTATATCAAACACCTTTTCAAACAACAAATTATTGAGTACAATCCTCATACCAAGCACAAGATTTTCAAGTTCACCACTTTCGGGAGATATACAGAGATTTGCATAAAACATGGGAAGGGGTCCTCATAAACCACAATTCCACAAAGAAGAAAAACCAAAGCCAAGTCTTGAGATTTAAAGAAGGAACTTATATTGCAATGTGCTTCTTTTAATTTGTAGAGATTCACTATTCGATCAGGTATGATTGAGCGATTCTTAAAGGCGGTAAACTTATCTTTTTGAGAACATATCCAAAATTTATGTATCTCTTCTTGAGGGAGAGGATCACGAGTAGTTGAACGAGGTTTATTAACTAAAGAGTTGGGGCTTGAGGTAGAGCATTTTTTAGACAGGTGTATATACAGAATGTGAAAAGGCTTCATTAGAAGAGCCAGAGATAAAGGACTGAATCGCGATTATCGCAGTGGTTGCCACGAGGATTTTTGGAGAGATTAGCCATGAAATAAGTTCTGGTCATATGACAGGGCCAAAAATTGGACGAGGGTTTTACAGAGGCAGAGAGGGCGATGAAAGGGTGGATAGATGAAGAAGGGTTAATGAATAGAGGGGAAGCTGAAATTATGTGAGATAAATAGAGGTGACTGCTAAAGTGAAAGGACGAAAGATGTGTACTCAGAAGATAAAGGGTAAAAAGGAAAAAAGTAAAGGTGAAGTCAATTTCTCATAACATGAAAACAAAAAGACATACACGATATTAAAAAGCAAAAAAATAAAAATAAAAAAATTGAGAGATGTATAAAGTCAAGTTGAAGGGTTAATATAATTTTTTGTCCAAATAATATCACAAGATTAACAAAAAATAATATTTGAAAATTTTAATATTTTTAAATTGTGCAAAGATTATATGAAATTTTTTAATTTTATTTGATGTTGAATGAGTTATGATATTATCATGATGTCCTTCATCAATATTTTAATTTATTTTAAAAATTTCTTAAACTATTTATTTATGATTGTTTTTGTACTAGCTAGACCATATATATTTTTTTTTTGGGAATATGAATCATTCCAATTCTAAAATTAACTTTAGGGACGATTTTGGTTATTTTTCTCTCAAAGAATAAGGACTATTTTATCAATTATTGATTTGTAAGGAAAATGTACAAAGTTAAATGACATTATTGGAACAAAAAAAAGATAAATGACTTTAGTGAGATATTTTTCTAAGTTGAGTGACAAAGGGTAATGTCTAGACCGTATGATATAGACATATGAAATTTTTATAAGTTAAAAATAGATTTATAAAATGAAATTATTAGTGAGTTTTATAAAATTAAAATAGTTTTAAAAAATTAAATATGTGACTTTTTTTCAAAAAAAAAAAAACATAAATTTAAGAAGATAAATTGAATGCTCGCATAATTTTTGAGTTTTATAAAAATTCACCTAAATTATATAAGTATATTTAATTTCTATATATATTCTGGAAAATATCCAAAGTGTCTCCACTCTAAGGGAATGTTGGTTTTGGTTGATTGTTAGAGGCAATCGACTCTGATTTGACTGAATTCAACTCACTAATTGATGATTCAGGAATTGTGTCCGTTTTGACGCCTGACTCACTAATTGAATTTCAGTCGTGTCCATCTATCTGGACATGTATCCTCAGACACATTGTACTCTATAATCTTAGCCGCTTCTTCGTGTCTCATGTAAGCCCAAATTCAGATTATTTTCTCTAACTTCTTGATAAATATCTCTCATCAAGGCTCATCATACCCTTCTCACTAGACCCCAAACTACTCCAAAATGGTGACTTTTTTTCAAGCCATGCCGAAAAAGGTAGGAGGTCCTAGTCAGAATAACTCCAGCAATAAATCTTTACTTCCACCTGATATGTATTTATTAGAAAGTAGAAGACATAGCCTGGGAATCACTAAAGGAAGAAAAATGGAAGAGAAAAAAGATACATTCTATGTTGATTTGATTGACAAAAGAAAAATAAACACTAAAGGACCAAAAGATGATACTAAGAGAAAAAAGACATGTCGCAACGCTGGTAGGCACCTGACTACTGGTCAAATGTGTCAAAAATGCCAAGGTAAGATGAAGAGACTCTTAAGCTTCAGGTATTTTTAGGAAGATGAATTATTAATCCCCTAGTACCAGAAGCAAGAGAGGTAGTCAATATGTTAAAGTTCCAAAATTGGGACAACTTGCTCCAATTAGATGCACTTTATCTGTATGAAGAAGAGGTGAAGATGTTTTATCTAAATCTAGAAATTTATTCTAATGGTCTTTATCTAATCTCTCTAGTAAATAGTATGAAAATAGGTTTGGATTAAGAGATTCTCACTGAAATCCTTCGTGTCCCAACATCAAGAATCAAATGCGTAAAATTGATGAAGGGGTCTGTAGAGTTTTTAAAATTGTGTGGTGCTCTTGAGGGATCACACCTTGAAAGATTTAACAAAAAAGTTATCAAAAGAGACTTTAAGTTGTTGTGTGAGGTGGTGACAAGTACATTACTTCTTAGATCTAATAAGGAGATCACTCTGACTAGTGCAAATCTATTTTTAATGGAGATGATGTTTAAGTACAAGAAGGTTAGCCTTCCAGCCATTGTTATTATGCATATGAGCACTTTCATCGATGTCAACTCTGTAAGGCATGTGCTACCCTATTGGTTCTGGATGTGTAAAGTGTGGGCGTACTTCAACATTGAGCGTCTGAAAGTGTTTGTTGTTTTAGTGAAGAGAATGTATGGCAACTCAGATCACAAGGAAAGTGAATGCCTTCTCAGGATGTGTGATGAAGAGCCTAAGTCTCTGGTGCATGATCATATGAATGACCAGAATTGACTGAAGAAAGAGATACAGAATGACCAGAATTGACTGAAGAAAGAGATACAGACTTTAACTTCTTTGCTTGATCTACGAGACGTAGAAATAAGTGTGTTGAAGTTTGATTTAGTGGATAGAAATTAAAGAGAAAATGAGTTCAGCACAGGATGTGTGCGCTGAAATTGCTACCATGCAGGAACGGGTGGAGGAGCCTGTAATTAAGAATGTTTTGTATAAAAGCTCCTTGCAAGAGTGTAATCCTAGTTTTTGATGGTTTTCATCAGTCATTTGTAATTGAACTACTCCATTTAATTTTCTTCTTAGTAAGCAATGTAGACAACAATTAGTATAACAAAATTTTTTTAAATGTGATTGGTTAGGTATGCTTTGGCAAACCAAAAGCATTAATTCCTACAGTTTATTATTCTTGTGAAATTTTTGTTATTTGCAAAATTTATATTTGAAGTTACATTAAGTTCTTCAACGGATGAGATAAATGGCTTATCGTCTACTTATACGAATCAGAAAATAAAACTGAAATAGAACGATGAACTTCATTAAGTCGATAAAGTTAAAATAACATTAACACATTAAAAATTTCTTTACAAACTTTTATTTTCTCTTTAGAGAGCGGGGTGTGACAGAGTAACTTGGAGGTAGAAGGGAGGATCTTGGAGGCAACATCATAATTCTATCCATTATTTTCTCCATGAACTTGATCATGGCATCATGCATACGCTCAAAACTCTCCATGCATTGTGTTAAGGCATCAAGCTCTATTTTGATCTCATGAAGTTGAGAGTACAATGTAAGACATAGGCCCACTTCCTCATATCTTTGTCTAGGATTGGAAGAGATTTAGGCACTGGAAGAAGCAGATGGATTGGAAGACCCTTGTAGATTCAAAGTGACATGGCTATTTGGCGGGCCATGGGTCACCGAGCTTTGAATGTTGGAAATTAAAGAAATATGTGCCATGTTGCTCAATTTCTTACTTTATAATGAATGGTTTCTTGTATGATTGTATATATTTATGAGGAATGAAATCTCCCCCTTTTAATGCCAATGCTTGAGTTGCGTTAAGATAAGTAGAAGATTGAAATTTTTTAAAAATTGAACTTTGAACAATTTCCAATCTTTAGCAAAGGGTTATTGAAAAGTTAAACATTTTTGTTAGCATGGAATATTGAAATTTTGACCAAGGTACCTAACGAATGAGAAGTTAAAACATTAACATACATTAACGAACTTAAAGCTTCTCTGGTAGGTAACCATTTAATTTTTAGTGAAAGATAATTTATTGTAAAGTAAGATTTGACTTCCCAAGACACTTTACCATTGGTTAGGCATTCTTGGGCCAACCAAAAGCATTAATTTGTACATTGTTAGTTCTTGTCTTTATTTAAATCATGACCACATAGGAAATCATGTAGTTAACCTTATCAATACAACAAAATATATTCCAGTTGCAGTTGTTAAATATATGAATTGAAACTATCATTCATTCTTTTAATCCTAACTTTTTTTGTATTTATGTTTTGTCCTACCATTACTGTTTTCTATTTATGTACAGCCTATGGAAGAATTTCTGATGGCTTGCAAAATGATACCGCACAACTACTCTAAAAAATTGCTGACCTAGAAGAACAACTGAGGAGGTCAGAGGACCGTATAGAGTTCATGAGGATTCAGGTTAATGCTTGGGAAGTAAGGTTGGATATGCTACAAAAGAGAATGTGTGATCGGTTTTTCATAGATCAAGATAACTTTATTCACCCTTTAAGTTAAGCAGCATCGATATTGTGTAGTTGGAACCTCCTCTTTTCATGCTATTTGTTTCTTTGGAAGAAGTATCAAGCCATTTCTTTTTTTGTCAGTGGTTTGTGTTGGGTTCTGAATGTATGTCCTAATGAAGTATTTTGTTTTAATTTAAGAAATTATTATATTTTTAATTCTGTTGTTTTAAGAGAAACAACTTAAATGTTATCAAACTTTTTTGATAGAGTAATAGTTTTTTGCAATTTCAATGTAGTCAACCTAATACGTTTGGTTGGTTCTAATAGGCTTTAAACCCTAAAGTAACGAGTATAAAAAAATACATATAATTACAATACAATCAAATTAGAAATTTTCAATGAACAACTTTATATTATAACAGACAAATTTAAATCTTTCTTAATCTCAAATAAAAAACTGTGAAACTGAAATATTTGTCGGGGAGATTAGGTTTAACAGTAGCAAAGGGATGAGAAGGTCAAATATTATTTTAAGTGTGTTTTATTTTATTTTATTTTCATTTATAGTACTTATGAAAGCCTAGGCATCCCGATAATTTATTTTGTAATCTCTTGCGGGCATTAGTAAAAATCATTTATTTTTCAGATTATTAGCATCTGTAAGATGATTGTAAATTCCATTTACTTTTCAATTAAAAAACCCTTAGATTATCAATACTTCAAAATTACAATGTGAGGGCTAAACTACCTAGAGCACTAGAATCCTAGAGCACACCCTCTTTCTTGGTCTGGTACGTGAAGCAGCATCGCTTGTCTCGCCTTGGTTGGGTCCCTTAGACTGCTGTGGTTCAGCAACATCAGTGTCTCTTCTAAGGGAGCGATCAAGGCAGAATTAACAAAGTGTCTTCTGATAGACGTCATATGATTTTGTCAAGGGGTCTTGTTCATTAAGCAAGAGCTTTTAAACATAGGCATTTCCTTTCCACGTGTACAAATGCTTAATAAGCTCGGCGCGCTCATCCTCAAGTACTTCACATTTTTCTTTGCATTCTTCATAAAGTTTCTCTAGAACATCAGGGGAATTACAACCCCTTACAAAATTCGTTCCTCAAACAGGTGTTCTCTCCATTTTGACAATTAATTTTTTTTGTGTTATGATTTGCGGACTACAAATGCATGAAAGAATGTGATGTTCAACACATATTTATACACGGCTTGGTAATGCATTAATAACTATTTAAGCGACTGTAGATTAGTGTTTATCAGAAAATGTGATTTTTTGCGGGTTTATTTGTATTATTTGATAGCAAATATATTGTAATACCCCAAAAGTTTAGACATTTTAGGATCATGCTTCGAACTTATGAGTAATAAATTTTTAGTTCTTTGGTAGTGTTATGATTAAGGTTTATTTATATTAAGGCCTCAAAAGTGTCCTAGTTAATAGACGAATCAAAACATTTCCTTACTGATTGAATTCTTGAGAAGGATATTAGTATATTCAACTCAAATAAGCATATCTGTCATTATGATATGAATTTCTAATCTCATGACCACCAACAGATATATAATTGAATTAGCTTTCTAACGATACCAATTTTTCCTAAATCTGATATCGGAGCAAGGAGTTATGCCCATTTTACTCCAGCATGTCAGGCTGGGAAACTGAGTGACGACATTCGTGATAAGCTGTCACAAGCGTGACGACTTATCACCAATGTCGTCAGCCCTGGGCAGATTTCCACCCTCAGTGACAACATTTTGTGATAAATTGTCACACCCGTGATGGCTTATCACCAATGTCGTCAACCTTAACCAGAAAATCAAGATTTCACCCTTTTGTGACGACATTTCGTGATGACTTATCACCAGCTTGATGACTTGTCACGAATGTCGTCAGCCTTAGATTTCAGCAATTGGGAAGCTATTTAGTAAGGGTATTTTGTTCTTTTTCGTTCACTTCCCACGACTTATAACTCTCAAGGAGTGTATTATCTTCCATTCTCTTCAGTTAAACATCTCAAAAAGATCTCTCATACTCTCTTGACCACAAGATTAGGGTTTTCTCTCAAGATCATCTCCTCAAGAACAAGAACATTCTCTCCCAAAGGGGTTAAACCCTAGTCAAGAAAAATCAAGAGAAAGCCTAAGGATTTCTTCAAGAACCTTCACAAACATTAGATCTCTTTTAAGATTCAATCACTAAGGTATGCGTAGTGTTCATCCATGGACCCCTTTCATCAATGGAGCTCAAGAATCATGTTTTAAATTATAAATTATGATTTCCTTGTTGTGTTATGACTATATTCATGTTGATGATTGTTGTTTGGATTCAAGGTTGTATCTTGATGTGTTTTTAATAAAGCATATGAGTAGGTTAGTTGAAACCCATGAATTTTGGATGGATTAAGATTGTCAAATTTATAAGTACGCCTATGCCCAAAGTTTTGCATGTAAGGTGTTTGATAAAATTCCAAGAATGATAGAATCCATGTTTTTATGACTTAATAGTGCTTAAATGACAAGCCCATGTTCTATTCTTTATGACTCCACGTTATTATTGTGTGTTATTGTTGTGATATGGAATGAGCATGATATTGAAGAAATGCGAGGATATACATGTTGTGCCCATCCCCTTCCATGTATAAGATGTTGAGAACCAAGTGTAGTATGAAATCCCCTACTTATATATTGTGAATTGTGGACTCTATTCTGATGATCAAGTCAGTCATGTGTGTTAGTTTCCTTTCATCGAGTCTTGGGGGTACTTGTACCCTAAAAATATAGCTGTGTACCTAGAGCCATGTCATGTTATCACAATACTCTCAATAAAGCCATGATCTATAGAACTCAGACAGTCATATGACTCAGAAAATCTCAGAAATCTCATGATCTCAGTTAATTCTCAGATAATAGTGCTATTCCATCAGTCAACAGAAGTTAGTTACTCGGTCCATGTACAGTCAGTCAATCATGTTCAATCTCTTCATATGGGAATAGAAGTTAGCACTGAATGAACCCAAGAATGGGAACTCACTTGCCAGATAAGGGTGTGATTCTTAGCAGTCATCCTTGTGTTCCAGAACTATGTAGCCAGCGTAGGTTGAGATATCTTAACCTGTCAGATTAGGGTTGGTAAGGTGATTTGACCTGTTAGACCAGGGTCCCACTGTTCTCATTAGAGTAACCTGCCAAATAAGGGTCACTCACAGCTTGTCCTTACCGATGGTGAGGTATTGACACCCTTCTAATCAGGGAACAAATTGGACCCTAACTTAGCTATTATAGCGCATTTGGGGTATGTCGGTTAAACAACTACCTCCCACAATTTCAGTCCCAATCTCAGTAAAAGAACTCAGATTGTTCTTCAGATTTCAGTATACCAGGACTGTCAGATATAGTCAATTCAATTACAGTACGGAACTCAGGTAGTCCTATTAGATTCAGGACTGTCAGAAACAGTCATCTATGTTATCAGAAATCCTAGTATTAGTCATATTAGATATCAATAAACCATGTATTAGCGTACAGATCTAGATATCACGTATTCACGATCTCAGTTACTATGTATGCATGTTTGCACTCTCATATTCATATTAGTCATTCAGTTAGCACTGCTCATGCATGTAAGACCTTTTGCATATAGCCTACGTCACTCGTATACTCAGTACTTTCATTTATACTGATGCATTTGCTCTATGGTTCTTTCTTTTATGTTACACCATAGGTTCAGAGCCACGAGTTCCAGATTAGCAGTAGCAGTCGCATTTTAGTATACAGAGTTGCAGTGAGTCCTCTTTATTCGAGGATGATATGATTTGACTTCATTTATTTTCTTTGGTTATCTTTCAGTTTACGGAGTTAGTTGGAGACATGTTCCTTCAACTCCTTACTCAGACAGTATTTAGAGGCTTTCAAATTTAGTTCAGATTTGTTTCTGACTTCAGTTGTTTTGGGTATTTGTTATGATTTGTCAGATATTTTATTCAGTTGAACCTTATGGCCTATTGTTCATATTTTTCGCATTTTACATGTATATTATGCAGTGTATAGGTACAAATATCAGTCATGGGTTAGCTTGTGATCCTTCGGGATCATAAATACCTTGTAGCATTCCAGTTCAGAAAATTGGGGAGTTACATATATAAATCACATGATATAAGAAATAATTTTTTAGTCTATTAAGATCAATGACAGATAATGTGTTGAAATTGTAGTTGTTGAACGCAATTAATCATGTAATTGGGAATGACTCAAAATCCACCTTATAATCTTGCAAATGTATTTTTTTTTTAGTTATGGGTCTTGCTAAAAGAATTCGTAGATTTAAAAAGATGATAAAAAAATACGGATCACTTTGTTACGTATTTTCTATTAGAACCGAACGATATTGGCACACTAAAAATTAACTTTAGAAATACAGTGAGTTGAAACCACAAGTTGTCAAGTGAGTAGTTGGAAGCATTGAGGACCTTATGCATGTCATGATGACTACCGCCTCTAATATCACAATGACTTGTTATCATAATCTTTAACTATTTAAATGCATTAAAACGAAGAGACCCAAAACAACTCAATGTTCCACCTTGCTCTTCTTATGCTTGATCAGTCATGTTGTGAAACTCAATATCGCACGAATGACTCAATACACCTTATGACCTTGGAAATTTTTGAAATGGAATGCCTTTTGCTAAATGATTTCACAGTAAAGATGATACAAAAATACGGATCTCTTTGTCACGTATTTTCTATTGGAACCAAGAAATATTGGCACAATGAAAATTACTTAAAAAATACAGTGAGTTAAAATCATAAGTTACCGAGTCAGTAGTTAGAAGCATTGAGCACCCTATGCATGTCATTATGCCTACCCCCTCTAATATCACAATGACTTGTTGTCATAATCTTTCATTATTTAAATGCATCAAAATAAAGTGACCCAAAACAACTCAATCTTCCACCTTGCTCTTCTTATGCTTGAGCAGTCATGTTGCGAAACTCAATCTCCCACGAATGTATCAAAATCCACCTTATGATCTTGAAATTTTTTGAAACGGAATGCCTTTTCAATTAGACCTTTTAATTAATTAATATCAAATTATAATAGATTTTATTTTAGTGTGCATACCGATTTAACTGTAATAAATTTTCCGAGCAACTCTTCAAATTGTAGACTGATCCCATAGTTGATTACAAATAATAAGTTGAAATAATCGTTAAAGATTTTATGAGAAGATACTTATTTTTTTTCCAGTTCTAGTACATCCCTGTTACAAATTTCAAAAAAACAACACAAACACCAATACATACAACACATTTTTAAGGGCATTTTTTTTCTTTGGTGGAAATCAACCTTTGTTTTAGTTGATTCCTCTCCAATTTATTTTTTTTAGAAATCCTTTTAAGTGATCCTTTTGCCCTTCGGCTTCAATCATCAGTGATGTTAGAAGATCCCTATTTTCTTCGATTTTCCAAAGCTTTTGGAGGGCTTCAAATTCACCTCATAAGTTTTGAAATTTTTTATTCCGAATAGCTGTTGCTAAATGAATCCGTAGTTAAAATGACCGTATAGATATACTACACCATCACGTGTTTTTTTGGAATAGAATAAAATCGACTTAACAAAAACTAACTTAAAAAAATAGTGAGGTTAAAGTGGGAGTAGTTGGGTGAGCAATTGATACAATTAATTTGATAGGTCCAAATGATCACACTATATCTTACTTGACTTAATCTATCACTTTGTAGGTCCATTAAGAATGATGTGACCTATAAACCCTCCAAGTTGCTCTTCTCATGTTCGAGCAAGGAAGCTTGCAAATCTTAATTTTACCCGAATGACACAAAATCCGTATGACAAGTTTGAAATAATTTTATTTGGGAATAGCTCTTGCTAAATGACTGCGTAGTAAAAAATGATCATATAATATACCACACCGTTACTCATTTTCCAATTGAACCGAATGAAATCGATTTAGCGAAAACCAACTATAAAAACTAGAAATTGCAAGTTGTTGAGTGAATAGTTGAAAGCATTGAGGACCCTATGTCATGATGTCTACCACCTCCAAAATCTCAATGACTTGATTACGTAATCTTTCACAATGCAAATGAATTAAAATGAAGTGACACAAAACAACTCAATCTTTCCACTAACTTTTCTTATGCAAAATGGATCTTCCTAAACGAGTCCGTAGTAACAAGTGATCATATAAATGTACTACATTGTTACATTTATTTAATTAGAACCGAACGAAATCACCATAACGGAGAGTAACCTCAAAATTTATACAACGACACAAAATCCAGCTCATAAGTTTTGGAATTATTTTTTAAGAATAGCTATTGCTAAATGCATCTGTAGTTAAAAATGATCATATTGATATACTACACTGTCACATATTTTTCTTGTAACCGAATAAAATATACAGAACAAAAAGTTACTTAAAATAATACAGTGAGGTTAAAGCGGTAGTAGTTGGATGAGTAGTTCAAACAATTAATTTAATAGGTCCAAATGATCACCCTATATCATACTTGTCTTAATCTATCACTTTGTAAGTCCATCAAGAATGATATGAACTATAAACCCTCAAAGTTTCCCTTCGCATGTTTGAGCAAGGAAGCTTGCAAATCTCAATTTTTCACGAATGACACAAAATTCTCATGACAAGCTTGAAATAATTTTCTTCGGGAATTGCTCTTGCTAAATGATTGTGTAGTAAAAAATGATCATATAATATACAATACCATTACACATTTTTCAATTGGACCGAATGAAATTGGTTTAACGAAACCAACTTTAAAAAATAGAAATCGCAAGTTGCTAAGTGAATAGTTGAAAGCATTGAGGACCCTATGTCATGATGCCTACCCCCTCTAAAATCTCAATGACTTGATTACGTAATCTTTCACAAATGCAAATGTATTAAAATAAAGTGACACAAAACAACTCAATCTTCCCACTAGCTCTTCTTATGTGGAATGACTCTTGCTAAATGAGTCCGTAGTAAAAATTATCATATAAATATACTACATCGTTACATTTTTTTAATTTGAACTGAAAAAAATCACCATAACGGATAGTAACTTCAAAATATATACAACGACACAAAATTCACCTCATAAGTTTTTGAATTTTTTTTCGAATAGATGTTGCTAATGAAATGCATTTGTAGTTAAAATGATCGTATAGATATACTACATTGTCACATATTTTTTTGGAGCAGAATAAAAGTGACATAACAAAAATTTACTTAAAAAAATACAGTGAGGTTAAAGCAGTAGTTGTTGGGTGAGTAGTTGAAACAATTAATTTGATAAGTCCAAATGATCACCCTATATCTTACTTGACTTGATCTATCACTTTGTAAGTCCATTAAGAATGATGTGGCCTATAAACCCTCCAAGTTGCCCTTCTCATGTTTGAGCAAGGAAGCTTGCAAATCTCAAATTTTCCCGAATAACACAAAATCCGCATGACAAGCTTGAAATAATTTTATTCGGGAATAGCTCTTGCTAAATGACTGCGTAGTAAAAAATGATCATATAATGTACCACACCATTACACATTTTTTAATTGAACCAAACGAAATTGGTTTAATAAATTCAACTTTAAAAACTAGAAATTGCAAGTTACTGAGTGAATAATTGGAAGCATTGAGGACCCTATGTGATTATTCCTACCCCCAAAAATCACAATGACTTGATTACGTAATCTTTTGCAATGCAAATGCATTAAAATGAAGTGACACAAAATAACTCAATATTCCCAGTAGCTCTTCTTATGCTGAATGACTCTTGCCAAACGAGTCCGTAGTAAAAAATAATCATATAAATGTACTACATCATTACGTTTTCTTAATTTGAACTGAAAGAAATCACCATACCTAATAGTAACTTCAAAATATATACAATGACACAAAATCCACCTCATATGTTTTTGAATTTTTCTTTTTTGAATAGTTATTGCTAAATGCATACGTTGTTAAAATGATCATATAGATATACTACACCGTCACGTATTTTTTTTGGAACTGAATGAAATTGACATAACAAAAAGTGACTTAAAAAATACAGTGATGTTAAAGCGGTAGTAGTTGGGTGAGTAGTTGAAACAATTAATTTGATAGGTCCAAATAATCATCTTATATCTTGCTTCTCTTAATCTATCACTTTTTAAGCCCATCAAGAATGATGTGACCTATAAACCCTCCAAGTTTCTCTTCTCATGTTTGAGCAAGGAAGCTTGCAAATCTCAATTTTTCATGAATGGCACAAAATTCGCATGACAAGGTTGAAATAATTTTATTTGGGAATAACTCTTGCTAAATGGCGAGTAGTAAAAAATGATCATATAATATCTCACTTTGGCAGGAAGGCCACAAGGGTTGTAACGCCCCGAGAGTACACCTTGGGCATCAAACGGTGCTTACAGTCCCGAGGGATCACAAGCTAACCCATGACGCTGGGATACTAAATTGTTCTGAGTTTAACTGGTTATAATAACTGACTAATCTAATAATGGTCATAATATATTTCGAGACTATTCTGAAGATACTGAGACTAAGTAAACAGCTAAATATTTGGGTATTCATAACCCCCAAAACTCAATAGTAATAATAGTAAAAATAGTACCAATCTTGAAGGACATAACATGGGAGCATTTATTAAAATCCACTCTTGTAGGCATTTTCATCAAACACTTGATGTGCATGATTTTGACTAAGCATAGGAATAGTATAAAACTTGGAGTAATAACATAATCTAACATCAACAATACTCAACCATGATTTAATTTAGAAATTAGCATTACTAAAACATGAGGGGTTTGATAATGACAACAATTTCATGTAAGCATGGTATGAAATCAAGGTTCATGGTTAAAAATCATAATTTAAAATAATAATAACTTGAAAATATTATAACTTTGTAATTAAAATTGAATACTTGGACTCCATGGGTGAAAGGAACCCATGGATGAACACTTGACATACTTGGGTGGACGAATTCGTGAGGAATGAGGGTGAGTTCTTGAGATTTGACCTTGAATTTTGAAGGTTAGGGTTTTTGTTCTTGAAGACAATTGATTTAATTTGAGGTAATAATGTAAAAATTAGCAAATAATACTTTATTAGGGCTTAAATCCCATGTTAGAATGCATTAGGCACTTTGGCAGAAGATCAAACGACCCTTGGAATTTTAAATTGCAGACCACAAATCCTAATGTTAGGCCTTGGTGTGACGCGGTGCAATCGCGTCGTTCCACTGAAAAATGACAATTGGGACCTGGAAGCTTGGCATGATGCGATGGAATCACGTAGCCTCACTGGATGGGAATTTGGCCCTTGGTGCGACACGGTGGAATTGGGTTGCCTTACTGGAAATTGACAATTGCGAACTAGTTCTATGAAGTGATGCGCCATTATCGTGGAACAACACTGGAATTTGACAATTTCCATTTGGATGGCCTCTGCGGCGCGGTGAAGTGCTAGTTGGCATACTGCTTTCCTAAAATGGCTCTAACTCTTCACCCGAGTATCCGATTTGGGTGAATTTTATTTCATTGGAAAGCTGAATGAATTTCCTATGTAATGGTAAGCTCTAAAATAAAAAATACCAAGTATTTAGAAAAAATATATAGGATAACTCATGTACCTAGAGCTAAATTAAGCTAGAGAAATACGGAGTATTACAATAGCTCCCCCTGAGAATATTCGTCCTCGAATAGGACTAATTAAGATGAGAAACACTGATAGACTGAGTTTACACACTGAACATGCACAAATTAAACATGATTGCATGACTGAAATCACTGATAAGTTGAGTTTTTCATATGAACATTCCTATCTGATACATGAGTACATAACTGAACTGTTTCATGAATAGATGACCGAATATGCTACGGTAATGGATACTAAGATTGTAATTGTAACTGAGCATATAAATGAGCAAGGATAAGGAAGGCTGATACCTCAAGCTGAATCTGAGTTTGCCAAGAAGAGGTGAGGATACTTGGTCTGCAAATTTGCTTCTGCTTCCCAAGTAGGTTCCTCAACGGACTGATTCCGCCAAAGAACTTTGACTAGTGGAACTTCTTTGTTCCTTAGTCTATGAACTTGATGATCAAGAATTTTGGCTAGAACTTCCTCATAGGAAAGACTGTTTTGAAAATCTACACTTTCTAAGGAAACAACTACAGCTGGTTCACCAATACACTTCTTCAATAATGAGACATGGAACACAGGGTGTACTGAAGCTAGAGCTGAAGGCAACTCCAGCTTGTAAGCTACATTTCCAAATCAACTGAGAATTTTGTAAGGACTGACATATCGGGGACTGAGTGTCCCTTTCTTGTTGAACCTTTTCACTCCCTTCATGGGAGAGATTTTTAAGTACACATAATCACCGACCTTAAACTCGAGATCTTTTCTCCTCATATTTGCATACGGTTTCTGTCAGTTCTGGGCTGCCTTAGTCCTTTCTCTGATCAACTGGACTTTCTCTAAAGAATCAAACACCAAGTCAGGCCCTACTAATGTGGCCTTACCCACTTCAAACCAACCAATCAGATACCTACATCTCCTACTATAAAGAGCCTCAAATGGAGCCATTTGGATACTAGAATGATAACTGTTATTGTATGCGAATTCAATCAAAAGAAAGTGATCATCCCAACTACCTTTAAAATCAACAATGCAGGCTCTTAACTTATCCTCTAGAGTTAGAATGGTCCTTTCTGCTTGACCGTCTATCTGAGAGTAGAAGGCTGTACTTAGGTGAACTTGGGTACCGAGACCCTTTTGAAATGCCTTCTAGAAGTGAGAGGTAAACTGAGTACCTCTATTTGAGATGATGGATAAAGGAACACTGTGCAACCTAACCAACTCTCTGAGGTAGAGTTTGGCATAGTCCTCGGCTGAATGAGAGGTATGAACTAGCAAAAATTAGCTGATTTGGTCATCCTATCAACGATAACCTAAATCACACCATGATGATGACGAGTACGAGGCAAACCCATCATAAAGTCCATGTTCACTTTTTTCCATTTCCATGTGGGAATTCTAAACTCCTGCATGGACCCACTAGGCTTCTAGTGCTCAATCTTAACCTGCTGACATGTACAGCACTTAGCTACAAACTCTGTAATATCCCTCTTCATCTCGCTCCATCAATAGATGTCCCACAAATTGCAGTACATCTTAGTGACCCCTAGATGAATAGAGTAACATTCACCATGATCTTCTGCAAGAATTCGTTGCCTCAAGTTATCTACACCTAGCACACATAACCGACCCTGACAATGCAACACACCATCTCCCCTTTGGGAGAAAACTTCTAATTTGTAATCTCTAACTGACTTTTTCAGCTTTACTAGATTGGGATCTTTATCCTGCTTTTCCTTTACCTCAAAAACTAGAGATGATTCTGAACTACTCTTCACCTACACACTACCCTCTGCTGAACTGACTAAGCGGATGCCTAGTCGGGAAAGCTGATGAACTTCTTGAACTAACTTTTTCTTACTATTCTCAACATGAGCAACATACTCATTAACAATCTACTGAGAGCATCTGCCACTACATTGGCCTTGCCCAGATGAACAGAACACTCATATCATAATCTTTCAGTAATTTCAACCACCTTCTTTGACGCAAATTTAAATATTTTTGAGAAAAGACATACTTCAAGGTTTTATGGTCTGTGAACACGTCAACATACACCCCATGCAAGTAGTACCTCCAAATCTTTAAGGAGAATACTACAACTACCAATTCAAGATCATGGGTAGTGTAATTCTTTTCATGCGGCTTAAGTTGTCTAGAGGCATAGGCTATGACCTTACCTCTTTTCATTAAAACACAACCCAACCCAACTCTGGAAGCATCACAGTACACAAAAGACCCATCTGAACCATTTGGCAAAGTTTAAATTGGGGCTAAAGTGAGGCGAGTCTTCAACTCCTAAAAACTCTTTTTACATGAATTGGACCATTGAAACTTGACTTTCTTCTGAGTCAATCTGGACATGGGGGATGCAATATATAAAAACCCTTCAACAAACCGACGGTAATAGCCATCTAAACCCAAGAAACTCCTAGTGTCTGACAAAGAGATGGGTCTGGGCCAGTTTTTCACCACTTCGGTCTTTTGTCGATCAACTCTAATGCTATTTCTAAAAATAATATGGCCAACAAATGCTACTGACGTTAGCCAAAATTTATACTTACTGAATTTGGCAAACAACTGATGAGTTCTGAAGTATGATTCTGAGGTGATCTGCTTGATCATTCTCGCTATAGGAATAGACAAGAATGTCATTGATGAAGACTATAATGAAAATGTCCAAGTACTACTTGAACACATGATTTATTAAGTCCATGAAAGCTGCTGGGGAATTAGTAAGACCAAAGGACATGACTAGAAATTTGAAGTGACCATATCGGGTTCAAAAAGCTATTTTCGAAATGTCACATTGTCTGACTCCAAGCTGATGATAGCCGAATCTGAGGTCTATCTTAGAAAAGTAACTAGCACCCTGAAGTTTGTCAAACAAGTCATCGATTCTAGGAAGTGGATATTTATTCTTTATAGTGACTTTGTTTAACTGATGGTAGTCAATACACATTCTGAGAGAATTATTTTTCTTATGCATGAATAGAATTAGTGTGCCCCACGGAGAGATGCTGGGTCTGATGAATCCCTTATCTAGGAGATCCTTTAATTGTTCTTTTAATTCTTTAAGTTCGGCTGGAGCCATTCTTTATGGCAGAATAGAGATAGGCAGAGTTTCTGGGAGAAATTCTATTTTGAAGTTGATTTCCCTTTTAGGAGGAACTCCGGGAAGATCTTTAGGGAACACATCTAGAAATTCTTTGACTACTGAAACTGACTCAAGGGTTGGAGTCTCTAAATTAGACTCTTTGACTCAAACAAGGTGGTAAATACACCCCTCAGATATCATTTTTCTCGCTCTAAGGTATGAAATAAGCTAACCCCTGAGCGTTGTAGTACTACCTGTCCATTCTAAGAATGGTTCATTTGGGAACTGGAAATGAACTATTTTGTTTCTATAATCAACTGAAACATAGCATGAGTGAAGCTAAACCATGCCGAGAATGACGTCAAAACTCATCATCTCTAATTCCACAAGATCAACTGAAGTAACTTTCTGAGATATTATAACTAGACAGTTTCTGTACACCTGCCTGGCTGTAATGAAAACACTTACTGTTATAGATATTGAAATGGGATCTGCTAATATTTTGGGACTGATTCTAAAGTTGACGGCTATATAAAGGGTTACAAAAGAAAGAAAAACTCCAGGGTCTATATAAGACCCCACGAAAGTCTTAGTTGCTTAAGTCCTTTAAATTGTGCCAAAAGAGTTCCTAAACATAGAAAATTTAACGAAGTGTTGGGACTTAGTAATTTATTAAGCCTTTGAAATTTGAGGATTTTGTTTCCGACCATCCCGATCTTCGATGGTTGATATTTTAGTTAATTCATGAACAGGGAGGTCAATAGGTGTTTCCGAACAAGTTTTGGGATTTTTGGACCTTGTTTAGGACATGTTTGGAATCCCAAAATAGTTGACAAATACGATCTTGGCATGCTGCGTCGCCCATCGCGTTGGTTAATATTTTCCCCAGCTACCAGTGTCAAATTCTAGTGAGTCGACACTAGCTTGGCGCGATGCAGCGGGTATCACGTCAGTACCATCGATGCGGCGCGTCGACCTACACGTCGCTGGGTGTATTTTATTTTAGTCATTAAAGATCCACATCCAAAGGGGCAATTAAGTCATTTTTCTCCACCCTTAATCAGTCATAACACGGTATTAAGTCCCCAAAACACCAAAATACACTTATTTTCACTCAATTTCCTCCAGAACAAGCCCTAGGGTTGTCAACTAAGAATTACAATTCACCAAGATTCCATCATTGTTTTTCCAAATTGATTCAAGATTCAAGATTTCTAGACCAAGAATCCTAAGAGTCAACCTTCAAGAACACAAATAGGGTCTCAAAAAGAAAGTTGTTCATCGATTGAGGTATGTGAGGTTTGAACAAGGATAAATCTTTCGTTTTTGTACCCAAAACTTAAATTTTATCAAAGAATTTCATGATTTACTAGTTGGGGTTTTGCCCAAATTACATTGTTTGAATTTATGAATTTACAAAGTAATTGAAGTGTGAATGTGCATAGTTTTCTTGATTTAAAGAATTCTCTTTCATAATTTGAATACTATGAGAATGAGTTGAGAAGTTGGTTAAAGATTTCTAGCTGAATTTTCAAGCATGGCATTGTGATTTTGATTTCATTGTTTTGACTTGAATTGTTAAATTATTTCATGACTATTATTATGAGTATGAAGTTGTGATGATTTGATATAATCTCCAAGTATGAGTTGTAAGCCCTAAGTTTCAGTCTTGATATTCAAGAAAGATGATGTTTTAAGCATTCCATGTATGGTTACAAACATCTTTGAATAAAGATTGATCTTCTGATCCTAAGCTAAGATAGAGAATCCATATTATTCATTTAGTTCATGATTTAAAGCAAAGAGAAGTGTAATTGGTTTTTATTATAAACCCTTATGGTATTTTAAGATGGATTTCCTAAAAGTTTCGAGTAATAAGAATGAGAGTAGTATTTAGCACCAAGTTGGGTATGATTCCAAGGTTTCATGCCCCAGAACTACGTTCCACCGTAGGTTTCTGATTTATCCATAGTAGGCTAAGATGGTGATCACTAAAGTTAAGGTTCTATTCCGATGGCAAGGGTAGAATATCTCTCCCCAACGTGGAAAAGATGTTGGACTCCATGCCAGCTCACATGATTTATGTCGGGTAGAAGAAACTCCCAGAGTCCCCAAAGTCCTTAAGTCCCAAAGTTCCAAAAGATTTCCAAAGATCCCAAAGTATCTGAGTTTCTAAAGAAAAGAATAATAGAAAAGTTTTTAGAAAACTAAGTGTAAAGGCTCACAAAGTTATTTCAGATTATGTGCTATAAAAGATGTTAGCTTCAGATTTCAGACGTAAAGAGTGAGTCCTTTCTACACTTAGACAGTATGTTTGTAAGAGAGAATTTAAGTACAATTTTTAGAATTGAATGTGATGGCTCACTAGATTTATAAAGTATGAATTGCTCTTATTATTTCATATTTCAGTATTTTAGACATTCTAGCTTATGTGATTCATTTACGTTCAACATGCATTGGTTTTGTAAAGAATGATAATGTTTTCTTATGTATTTCACCCTCATATACTCAGTACATCCTCAAAGTACTGATCCACATATATGTCTATGTGCTACATTGTCTCATAATGTAGGTTCAGGTGCTCAGTCTCAGTGGCGTAAGTAATTTTCAGCATCTCTACCTACTCATCCAAAGTTGGTGAGTCCTCATGGTTCAAGGAACCACTTCTTAAAAGTATTTAATTTACCACTTTCAGTTTAGTACGAGCCGGTTGGGGGTCCATCCCAATGACTCTCTAGTTCCCTAGTAAGTAGAGATTTGTCGGACTAGTAGTTGATTCCAGACTTTCAGTATTTGTCTTTCAGATATTGTTTTTTAGTTATTTAAGTTCAGACTTGTTATATTACAGTACTATTGTTTGAGTAATTTATCTTGAAGTAAGCTCTAGATTTAATAGTAGGCTCAAAGGGTTAGCTTGGTGCTACTCATAGCCTTGAGTCCCGTGTGACGTCATGAGATGAGATTTTGGGGCATTATAGTCTAATAGAGCATAAACATGTAAATAAAAGACCTGCAGTGTACCAGTAACTACATCAGGAGAATTTTCCTGATCTTATCGGGACTGAAGAGCATACAATCTGTTTGGATGCTGACCACTGGTAGCACTAGAAGCATCACCCTGCTGAGTCGGGCGACCGGCTGGAACTGATGACTTATGGGACTGTCCCTCTTGGCGCAACTCCTTACTTTTTTGAACAACTACCCGACACTCACGAATTCGATGAACTCACTTGCCATACCCAAAGAACATATCACTGCCAGCTCTACACTCACCCTGATTGTTATTACCCTATTTCTGACATAGAGGATTCGTACGGACACTATTAATATTGCCTTAGGACTTAGAGCCTGATATCCTATCTCGGTTATCATTTTTGAATTTAGGCACTGAGGCACTGGCTGAAGAGGGTACTGGGGTTTAAGATCTCTAATGAAATTGAGGGCGGTTACCACTGCTTAAACCATGTATGGAATACATCCTACAACTTATATATAACCAACTCAGCACTCTCACTAGATGTCATCCCTATAATATCTAGTACTTCTGAACCATATCTAAGAATTTCTGTGGATCTACTTCAGACTTAGATCCTGTGAAGGAAGAAGAGTTCATTCGAGTGAAGTCCCAAACCCTGGTTGTAGTAGTATTGGCCACTGGGTTAGCCTAAACAATGACTGGCCATTCATTCTGAGCTGCTACGGAATTGGCTAGTGTGGTGAATGCAGCTCTAAATTTTGCATGAGAGATATGCTCGTCCAGAGGATCTTTCTGAAGGGCGAAGGTGTTGGTTAGTTTTCTATTTTTCTTCTGTTGTTCTTTTTGGGAGGCATATTCTTTATATGGAAGGAATAAATGAATTAGATAGAGATTTTAAGATGAGCATCATACTCAGTCGCACGACGTGAATACAGGAAGAAGGAAAACTTTTTCTAAATGCCTCGTAGCCTCTTGTCCATAAGTGTGGCACACTACACACCCATGCATAAGACTCTACTTGACACGACTTTCAAACTTCCTAGGACATTTTAAAACCTTGGGCTATGATACCAAATTTGTAAAGCCTCAAGAGTATACCCTGGGCATCACACGGTGCTTATAGTCCCAAGCGACCACAAGCTAACCCATGAGCTGGTACCTGCTATGAGTACTGAATAATATAATGATAATACGGAAGAACAACTGTTATTCCATATGGTTTTAAGTAATGAAAGATGATAAAATCTATAAATGCCAAACTAATAAAATAATTTGACAATATCAAATGAAGTCTAAATACTGAATAACTGACTGTAGTGTCTGAAAGCCTCTAAACTGACTGAAAATGAGTTGATGGGATAGGCCCCAGCTAACTCCAACTGACTGTTAAACTAAAAGCATGAAATAAAATAATTTTTCCTCAAAATATGAGGACTCACCACTACTACTTCTGAAAGCCTAAGAAGTCTAAGAACATTCCGAGAACTCGACGTTCGAACCTATGATATGAAACATTATAGCATAAGAAAAGGGTATGCGATCAGTACTTTAAATGTACTGGTATGCTAAATGAGGTAGGTAGATATGCATGGCTTCATGAACATGAATAAATAATTGTCTAAATATATATACGAATAACATAAGGTACTGAATAGAATGCATAAATTCTATTGATACCGAGAATACAACAAATCAATAAATACTAAGGATGCATGGCCAAGCATATAACATGAACTGAATGTAGTTTGTAAACTAAAATACTGAAATTATGATGACTAAATGTCTGATATCTGTATGCTATGGTCAAGCAACCTAAAACTGAGTTACTAAACTAATTTCTGAACTAAGACTGTAACTTGAGACTGTGGGCGGTATCATCTAATCGACATGCCCTAATATGAGCTCATTCGGGTCTAACCTGTAAACCCAGTTGGAAGGGTGTTAGTTCCATGCCATGGGTACTAACGTTGGCTGTGTGGATCCACTAAGCTACTAAACAACCTGGATATCTAGCCTAACTAACGGGTGACACCTACGCGAAGCCAAGCCTAATCTGATGGGTTACCCCTAGGAGATAGTCAAGCCTAATCTGATGGGTGACTCCTCATCCTACGCTGGCTATACATTTTTAGAGTACAGGGACTGCTACTAACGACTGTTCCTATCTGACAGGGAGGCCATCATCCCTGCTCTCGCTCGATGCTAAATCCTACTCCCAACTGAATGACACTGGGATACTAAACTGTTCTGATTTTAACTGGTTATAATAACTATCTGATCTGATAATGCTCATAATATATTCCAAAACTATTTTGAAGATACTGAGACTAAGTAAACAACTAAATATTCGAGTATTCATAACCCCCAAAACTCAATAGTAATAATAGTAAAAATAGTACTAATCTTGAAAGACATAACATAGGAGTATTTATTAAAATCCACTCTTGTAGGCATTTCATCAAACACATGATATGCATGATTTTGACTAAGAATGAGAATAGTATAAAACTTGGAGTAATAACATAATCTAACATCAACAACACTCAACCATGATTTAATTTCGAAATTAGCAATATTAAAACATGAGGGGTTTGATAATGACAACAATTTCATGTAAGCATGGTATGAAATCAAGGTTCATGGAGATTCATGGTTAAAAATCATAATTTAAAATAAAAATAACTTGAAAGATTATAAATTTGTAATTAAATTGAATACTTGGACCCCATGGGTGAAAGGAACCCATAGATGAACACTTAACATACCTGGGTGGACGAATTCGTGAGGATTGAGGGTGAGTTCTTGAGATTTGAGCTTGAATTTTGAAGGTTAGGGTTTTTGTTCTTGAAGAGAATTGATTTAATTTGAGAGAATAATGTAAAAATGAGCAAATAATGCTTTATTATGGCTTAAATCCCGTGTTAGGATGGATTAGGAACTTTGGGTAAAGACAAACGACCCTTGGAATTTTAAATCGCGGATTGGAAATCCTAATTTTTGTCGTTGGCATGATACGGTACAATTCTATCGTGCCACTGGAAAATGACAATTGGGACCTGGAATCTTGGATCGACGTGATGGAATCGAGGAGGCTCACTGGGTGTGAATTTGGCCCTTGGCGCGACGCTGTGGAATCGCACTGCCTTAATGGAAATTGACAATTGTGAACTGGGTCTATGGCGCGCCGGGCCATTATCATGGAGCAATACTGGAATTTGACAATTGTCATTTGGCTGGCCTCCGCGACGCGTTGAAGTGCCAGTTGACACACTGCTTTATAAAAAATGGCTCTAACTCTTCACCCAAGTATCGGATTTGGGCGAATTTTATATCGTTGGTAAGATGACTGAATTTCCTAAGCAATGGTAAGCTCTAAACTAAAAAATACTGAGTATTTAGAAAAATTTATAAAGGATAACTCCTGTACTTAGAGCTAAATTAAGCTAGGAAAATACGGGGTATTACAGTGGTCCACCTCATAAGCTTGAAAAAAACTTGGTAGGGAAGTCATGATTTTTCCACCTCATAAGCTGCATCATTTCATATTTTCCTATGGAACGGAACATATATTCGGCATCAAATAAGGTAATTTTTAAAAATACTGTGGCGTCAAAGCACAAGTTGTTAAGTGAGTAGTTGGAATAAAAATTATGTAAGTTCAATGGAGCACCCTATGTAATGCTTCTCATGATCTTTCACAATGAAATTCAAGTAAGTAGGATGTGACATATCAATTCACCAACTTCCTCTTCTTATGTTTGAGAAATGACCTTGGATTTCAAATTTTCACCAATGTCATAAAATCCACCTCAAAAGTTTGAATTTTTTTTGATGTGATATAACTATTGCCTGAATGAATCTGTATTGCAGAATTATCATATAATATAATACATCTTTACGTATTTTCTATTGCAAGAAAATAAAATCGGCATAACGAGAAGTAGTTTTTTTAAAAAATAAGATTTCATGTTGGGGAGGCCAACTATTACCACCATTATTGATGCATAACAAATATTTGAAGCAAAGGTCAAGAATCATGAGTTGAGCAACATTATTTTTGTCACGACCCAAACTACTGGACCGTGCGAGCACCTACGCTATTCTAAGTAGTTAGAAGAACCCTTACTACCCAACTAAAAATATGCCGAAGACTTCTATTTTTAAGAAAATACTGAATTAAATATAATAACGTAAATTAAATATTAATAAGTAACTTTTTCAAAAACATTCTTAGAATTGTCCTTCACTATCCCAAGACTTGGCCAGACATGTACAAGATCTACCTATTACAACATAGACTGACAATGAAATAAATAATACAAAGACTCTAACATCTGCCAGGAAGAAAGCGCATAAGTTAGTGTTGAATATCGTTATCCATTTAGTAACAACAACTAACTGCATCTAGTCTACACTCCAAGAAGGAATGTAGAAGAGTAGGGTCAGTACAACCACACTTACTGGTAGGCATCATTGGCCGACCGTGTTAGTTCATATAATCATAAAATAGAATTGAGGAAAATAAATCATGACATCTTTAATGGAATATAATTCAACTAAGGTTGTAATATTATTATTACTTTACCGATATAAGTTACAATATCCAACTATTCTTCCAACTCTGTCAATATTATATTCACTACTGACATGCTCTACCCGTATAATAAATTTGAAATAATATATAAACTGAATTACTGAAATTTGATAATTGAATAACTGGAAGTTTGTATGCTATTGTCAAGAAAACCTGAACTGAATTCTGTAATGATACTGAACTGAGACAAAGGGAGGTATCATCTAACCAACATGCCTCAATTTGAACTGATTGGGGTCCAAACTATAATCCTAGTTTGAAGGGTTCTAGTATCGTGCCACGCATACCAGCACTGGCTGTGTGGATCCTCTAAACTATTTCTAAGAGGAACAAGGTGTCAAGCCTAACTGACGCGTGACCCCTGCAAGGAAGTAAAGCCAAAACTGACCAGTGACTGTTCATGTTCTATATTTTCTATGTAGTTCTGGAATATAGCGACTGCTACTAATGACTCTGCCTAACTGACGGGGAAGCTGCCATCCCTGTATTCGCTCGGTGCTAAATCCTACTCCCGACTGAATTTACACTGACTACTGGACTACTTAAGCTTAACTGAACAAACAATTTATCATAATAACTGACTGAAAAATAATGCTCATGGTATATCTGAAATCATTCTGAAGATACTAAAATTATGTAAGCAGTTAGGCATCGGGTGTTCATAACCCACCAACACTGAATGGAAATAACAATAAGGACATTTACAAGCTTTGAAAGCCCTAATAAGGAATCATTATTCAAAATTCATCACTTTGACATTTCATCAAACACATGGAGATTAAGAATTTAACATGGGGATGTTTTTAAACATGATAAGGTAGCACAATCACATGACAAAATCATAAGTTGAGGATTTATTCTAATTTACATAAACATGATATGGAAACTATAATATTTGAAACATTCTATAATTCAATCCACAGAAAAACAATTGAAATCTTAACTTGAAATTTAAATGACAAGGGATTCATGGAGATAGTTCAACAAAGTTATGTAAAAACTCATAATTTAATAATAAAAATGGTTTCTTGGACTCCATGGGTGAAAAGGGCCCATGGATTAATATCACACATACCGTAAACCCTTAAGCTTAAAAAAGAAACACCAATCTTGATGCTTTCTTGAATGTTCTTAAATTGGAAAACTTAAATTTTTGGTTTTCTTGGAGAGAAAGTAATGGAAATTGATGATCTTGGGGGAGGAGAGGGTTTGTTTTTGATAGAAAATTAGGGAAGATGGGCAAATTATGCCCTAACTAAAGCTTTAAGTCATGAATTTTCGAATTGGGTTGAGGGAAAAAGTCATAATTTTCCCTTAAACATTTAAATTCGTAACTGGAATGCGGATTAAAGGATCACCATGACACGATGACTGATCCATCGCTATAAGCACCGTGACGCGGCCCTGTAGTCATGAGCTTCTGGAATCGTGATCCAAACAAGACCCAATCCTCATCTGAAAAAATTTTTAAACTTCTCTGAGACATGCACCGTACACCCTTGAACATTAATTAAATCAAAAACTAACATATCAGGGTAGGAAAAACCAATTTAAAAATCCTTGAAGTTAAGAGACCTTAATAATGATTAAGTCCCCAACACTTAGTGAAATTTTTAGGTTTTAAGCCACTTATGCATAATACTAGAAGTTGAACTGAGCTAAAAATAATACGGGGTATTACAACTGATTAGACTAGACAGTTAACTCACCTGCAAGTTACTATACTTAATAAGAAAATTAAATGTGTAAATAAATGAATAAGTAGGAATATAAGGATCTATCCTAGTTTGAATCACCGGTGTGGTGCCTACTCTAGTCCCCTTAGGTTTCAAGGATTTCCTTTAAGAATATAAGGATCTTATTTTGTTATTCAAATCTTGTGACACTGCCTCGATTGGTATAACTAAACTAACTCTATATAGTTTCTTTTCGTAACTATTGTAAACTGAAAAATTACAAAGCTTTGCGAAGTCTAAAAAATGAGGCAAATGGATAGTTTCCTGCGAAGTTGTGTGATTTGTCTTCTATCTTCATTCTTCTTTTTATAGATTTCATCTTGTATGACTTATTTTCTCTAAAGGAAATCCCAAGAGATTTCTTATCAATCAAGAATTTGAATTGATTCCTTGATTGAGGATTCACATCATATGATACGTCCATATCAAATTTCTCTGTGCGTATGATGTGATCTTTCTTTCTTGGATGTAGACACACAACCATATATGTTATCAGATATGCCCATGTAAAGGGTGTGATCTAGTTTCCTTCCATGACTCCTTGGGAAATCTATTTTTTATCTTTGTTCTATGATTGCCCTTAGTACGATTGGCGTCTTTTAAGTTAGGAATCTTGTGAGATCTTCTCATGATGCTATTCTAATTTCAGCTCTAAGACAATCTTTCTTGCCTTGATTATATCCTTGGTGTATCCTGCACATTCCTTTATAAGTTTATTATTATTAAAATATATTATATCAATATAGGAGGCTAACAAAGATGCCATCCTCTTTAAAGGACGTAGCGCTACACAAATTTAGGTTGTACCTTTTATTCTTATTCTCTGTGTAATCGTACATAATCCAAGTCATTAATATAAATAGCCTGTTCACTGTTGAGGTTACCCACGGGTGTTACCACGAAATTACTTCACTCTCTTTCCTCAAGAACTCTCTCTAGTTTTCTTCATCCTTTCCATTGATTTATTGTGTGTGAATTGCTAATCGATCCTAACAGGACCCTCCTGAAGAATAAGAATTTATTTTATGCTCAGGACCCTCCTGAAGACTGGGACAGGACCCTCCTAAATAAAGGGAATTTATTTATGCTCAGGACCCTCCTGAAGAATGGGACAAGACCCTCCGAAAGAACGGAAATTTATTTTATGCTAAGGACCCTCCTGAAGAATGGAAATTTATTTTATGCTTAGGACCCTCCTGAAGAATGAGAATTTATTTTTATGCTCAGGACCCTCCTGAAGAATGGGACAGGACCCTCCTGAAGAGTAGGACAAGACCCTCCTGAAGAATGGAAATTCATTTTTTGCTCAGGACCCTCCTGAAGAATGAGATGTTATTTTTTTGTTTCATCTTTTATTTTGAGTTCAGGAACATATTTTAAATTTAGGAAAAGCAAGGCAGGAACCGGCCTGAAGAACAGAATGAAGGAAAAGCAAATCAAGATCCCGCCTGAAGAACAAGGCAAAGAACTAGCAGATCAGGAACCTGCCTGAAGAATAGGGTGAACATTATGAGTTGCAAGTTCAGAAGTCCACCTGAAGAATAGGGTGGAGATTATCAAGTTCAAGTTTGAGGAAAGTTTGAAGAATAAGTCAATTGTCAAGTTCCTCTCTAATGCCAAGAGCCAACATGAAGGAACATTTTATTTTTTCAAGATTCAACTCAAAATAATGACTATCTCACCATTTGAGAAGTCATGAAGATTCGAGTCAGGATTTCAGAAAAGCTGTGGAATAGATAGAATCGTTTACTTGTATCTTCATTTTTATTTTTTATTTTTCATTTGAATAAAAAAAGCAGAAGTGGCGAACCGGAGACTCGATAGAATCTGACCCGAACTCTAATTCACTGTCTCACCATTTTACCTCGTTGAACTACACGCAACTTGATTCTCTTATAACTCGGGATATGTAGGTGGTCCAAAACTAGGACTCGGTTACATCTTTTATTTTATTTTATTCTTTCTTCATTATTCAAATAATTGGAGGATAAAAAATTATCTCTTTGTCTACTTCTTTGTAGAAAACTCTTCTAGATTTCATTCAAAAAGGGACAAAATGTAGACACGTGATTTTTTACCTTCCCCGAGTTTTAACCTATTTTTCGGCATCAAATATTTTATTTTGTCCAATGTTTATTTTTTTATTTTATTTCATTTTGTATAAGTTTTAGTTGAAATTAAATAATAAATAAAGTTAAATTTTGAAATATTTTTTATTTTTTTTTTTAAAATAATACAAAAATTCAAAAAAAATTCCTTTTAATTTTAATAAATAAGCTAGTAGTTTTAGTATTATCTTAATTATATTTATTTTAGGCTATTTATGAACTTTTAGTTTTTTTCTTAAATGTAAAAATTAATTAGCTAATATTCTTTTTATTTATATTTTAATTTATTATTAAAAATAAATTAAAAAATAGAAAAATTAAAAAAAAAAAAAAAAGGAAAACTTATCCTAAACTACTCCAACCACCCCCACCTTTTCCTAAACCCCCTCAACTTCCCACCCTTTATACATTATATAATATACACACATGGACACTCAAGGGGGAGACATACACAGAGAGACAACAAAAAATCAAAACAAAAAGCTGAGAGGAAAAACTAGAGAAAATGTGGAAAAAGGAGAACAACAAACATAAGAAAAAGTGAGAAAAACAAAGAAGCATTAAGAAAAATAAGCAACAAAAAAGAAGATAACCAAAAAAAAAAAAAACAGTGAACAAAAAGTCAAAGAAACAAAAGAAGAAGAAAAAACACACGCAGGAGATAAAACTTAGAGTTCGAGTTTGGAATTTCGTTCGAAGCTTTGGTGATGGCATTTTACTTCTTTATCCGCTTTAATTCATCATACAAGTTCTCGTCAAATCTGTAAGGTTTATTTTATAAGTTTTCTTGTGAATCGAAGCATGAATAAAGTTATTGCAATGTCTTCTTGCATTATCCAACATGTATAGTTTATTATTTTAATGTAGTTCGCGTTCTATATCTTTGTTTATGACTCGTTTGTCGATTCGAAATAATATTCATTAGATAGGTTTTGAATTTTAAATGAGATAATTATTAAAGCTATTAGTGTTAAAAAAATGTAGAGTTACGTTCAATCGACAAGTAATTATGACGTAGTTATGATAAAATATAATATTTGGCCATGCATGCATGCAAACTTATAAAAAAGAAAGGGACGTTGCAGTAGTTATTAATTTGGTTTGGTAGTTGTCTTACTAGATGATGTCTCATATTGTTTTACAGATTCTTTTGTTATGTAAGATGATGAATAAAAGTTGAATAATTTGGTATGACTTTTTTTTATTTGCTATTAAAGAAAGAAATTGGCTTATAAAAAAAATAATTCTTAGCATGTTTGGAAAACCAATAGTTACTGAAAAAATTAACCAGTTGGCAATAAAGTGACTAATAACCTTGGGATCATTTTGGTGGTTTTATTTTAAGTTCGAAAATGATAGAAAGAGATGACTTATAATTAATTAAAGTGGGGTGCTGCTAAAATTAGTTCTTGCCTGTTTATTCACGTTCTATTAAACACAATTTTGCCCAATTAACTCTCTCTCCTTTTCTTTCTTTCTTCAGATGCCATGAATTGGATGTTTAAAATGTTCTAACTATCAATTAAAATCGGTCATCCTATTATTTTGTAAAGTTTTGTATTGGTAATAAAAATAATTTAAGTGGTAGACTATTTAATCATTATAAGGTCTCGATAATTAAATTTCAAGTCTAGGCATTCGTTTGAGGCTTAATTAATTAATTAGTGTTAACTTGAGGGAAATCGATTGCGGACTTATTCGAGATCCATTTTCGTAAGGGAGAGAGACGAGTTGCGGATTAATCCAAAACTTGTTGCGATTTTAAAAGAAAAGAGTAAGTTTAGATGTCTTGAATTTATAATAGACTAACCAGCGCCTTTAATGCTAGGAGAGTTTAGGAGTGTTTAAAATATTCATCTCAATTACGAATGCGGTGTACGAATATATCTAAGACATTTAAAAATTCAAGGATGCAATAATGCACCTTGGCTAATATTTTTCTAAAATTAACTTTTCATCGATTTATTTAATATATGATAATAGATAAGTTTTAGAATAATAAAAATAAGCAATTTTAGGCCTTAACATAATTTATCAGAATAGTTTACGTTAAGATAAGTCAATAAAAGTGATCGTGCTAGAACCATGGGACTCGAGGAGCCCGTCACACCATCCCCTCGGTCAACAGAATTCCTTACCTGGTCTTTTATTTTCACATACCATAACAAAGAGTCATTTTCTTTTGACTACGGATTCAAAAGGTGATTTGGAACACCATAACTCAATTCCAAGTGTTGACTCTGTAAATAAATTAATACCTATTCAAAATTGTCATTTTAATTGTAAAAACCCTTTGACTCGATCCTCGAGCAAAAAAGGGGTGTGGCAGAACTATCTAAGCGCAGTTGGGAAACTGTGCGTCTGAACCTATGATATAAGACATCATAGCACGAAGAAAGTATGTGATTAGTACTTTGAATATACTGGTATATGAGATGAGGTTAGGTTGAAATACATGAGTTAACTATGCATAAATATAATGACTGACTGAATAGCATGAAATAACTGAGTATGCATGCATGGAAACTGAAATACTGAGAATGCAAGACCAAGCATATAATTATTCTGAAATAATCTATAAACTGAATTACTAAAATTTGATAACTGAATAACTGGAAGTTTGTATGCTATGGTCAAGCAAACCTGAACTGAATTCTGTAACGACGCTGAACTGAAACTATGGGAGGTATCATCTAACCGAATGCCCCAATTTGAGTTGATTGGGGTCCAACCTATAATACCAGTTTGAAGGGTTCTAGTACATGCCAAGCATACAAACACTGGTTGTGTGGATCCTCAAAACTAATGTCTAGAAGGGTGTCAAGCCGAACTGACGCGTGACCCCTGCGAGGAAGTGAAGCCTAAACTGACCAGTGACTCTTCATGTTCTATGTTGTCTATATAGTTCTGAAATACAGGGACTACTACTTATGACTCTGCCTAACTGACGGGGAAGCTGCCATCCCTGCATTCGCTCGGGCTAAATTCTACTCCCAACTGAACTTACACTGATTACTGGACTACTTAAGCTTATCTGAACAAACAATTTATCATAATAACTGGCTGAATAATAATGCTTATGGTATATCCGAAATCATTCTGAAGATACTAAAATTATGTAAACAGTTAAGTATCGGGTGTTCATAACCCACCAACACTGAATGGAAATAACAATAAGGACATATACAAGCTTTGAAAGACCTAATAGGGAATCATTATTCAAAATTCATCACTTTGACATTTCATCAAACACATGGAGATTAAGAATTTAACATGGGGATGCTTTTAAACATGATGAGGCAGCACGATCACATGACAAAATCATAAGTTGAGGATTTATTCTGATTTACATAAACATGATGTGGAAACTATAATATTTGAAACATTCTATAATTCAATCCATATATAAACAATTGAAATCTTAACTTGAAATTTAAATAACAAGGGATTCATGGAGATAGTTCAATAAAGTTATGTAAAAACTCATAATTTAAAAATAAAAATAGATTCTTAGACTCCATGGGTGAAAAGGGCCCATGGATTAATATCACACATACCGTAAACCCTTAATCTTGAAAAAGAAACACCAATCTTGATGCTTTCTTGAATGTTCTTAAATTGGGAAACTTGAATTCTTGGTTTTCTTGGAGAGAAAGTAATGGAAGTTGATGATCTTGGGGGAGGAGAGGGTTTGTTTTTGATAGAAAATTAGGGAAGATGATTATGCCCTAATTAAATCTTTAAGTCATGGATTTTCGAATTGGGTTGAGGGAAAAACTCATAATTTTCCCTGAAACATTTAAATTCGTAACTGGAATGCGGATTAAAGGCTCACTACGACCCAATGAGTGCTCCATCACTATATGCACTGCGATGCGGCCCTGTCGTCATGAGATTCTGGAATCGTGATCCAAACAAGACCCAATCCTCATTTGAAAAGTTTAAAACTTCTCTAAGACATGCTCCTTACACCCTTGAACATTAATTAAATGAAAAACCAACATCTCAGGGTAGGGAAGACCAATTTTAAAATCCTTGAAGTTAAGAGGCCTTAATAATGATTAAGTCTCCAATACTTAGTGAAATTTTTAGGTTTTAAGCCATTTATACATGTAACTAGAAGTTGAACTGAGCTAAAAATAATATGGGGTATTACAACTGATTAGACTAGACAGTCAATTTTCCTGCAAGTTACTATAGTTAATAAAAAATAAAATTAAACATGTAAATAAATGAATAAGTAGGAATATAAGGATCTATCCTAGTTTGAATCACCGGTGTGGTGCCTACTCTATTCCCCTTAGGTTTCAAGGATTTCCTTTAAGAATATAAGGATCTTATTTTGTTATTCAGATCTTGTGACTCTGCCTCGATTGGTATAACTAAAATGACTCTATCTAGTTTCTTTTTGTAACTATTGTAAATTGAAAAATTACAAAGCTTTGCGAAGTATAAAAGATGAGACAGATGGATAGTTTCCTGCAAAGTTGCGTGAGTTATTTTCTGTCTTCAGTCTTCTTTTTATAGCTTTCATCTTGTATGACTTATTTTTTCTAAAGGAAACCCCAAGGGATTTCTTCTCAATCAAGAATTTGAATTGATTCCTTAATTAAGGATTTACATCATATGATAGGTCCATATCAAATTTCTCTGTGCGTATGATATGATCTTTCTTTCTATGATATTGACACATAACCATATATGTTATCAGATATGCCCATGTAAAGGGTATAATCTTCTTTCCTTCCATGGCTCCTTGTGAAATCTGTTTTCTATCTTTGTTCTATGATTGCCCTTAGTACAGTTGGCGTCCTTTAAGTTAGGAATCTTGTGAGATCTTCTCATGATGCTATTCTAATTTCAGCTCTAAGACGATCTTTCTTGCCTTGATTATATCCTTGGTGTATCCTACACATTCCTTTATAAGTTTATTATTATTAAAATATATTATATCAATATAAGAGGATAAAAAAGCTTCCATCCTCTTTAAAGGACTTAGAGCTACACAACATGGATACTAAGTGTCCAAGCTAGGTTTGAAGAATTTATTTATGATACCTAGCTTGAGGAAGGATGTGAAAGAACAGGCTTAATGTACAACTGCCACATAGATATTACTCTTTGTGTTAGGTAGTTACAAGTCAGTTAGGAAGATATTTATTTTAGAAAATATAAGTGACTCAAAGAATGAAGACTCGGATGACTTGAAAAGTACTTTTTGTCTCATTTTTTGGTAATTAAAGTGACAAGGGAGGGTGATAATGTCACTTCATATTTTTTTGATACCTAAATTACCCTCCCTAATTGAAAGCCACCTGTTTTTTATAAAACCATTTCCCCACACACCTAATAATAGGTTTACATAGTCTTTTCTTGTCCCCTACTTTCTCCTTCCCCTTGGTCTTTTCATCTTCCCCTTTTATTTTATTTTTGTTTTAGGGTCCATTGCTGAAGAATGTGGGAACAATTTCTTTGGGCCTATTTATTTTGTAACTTGGTTTTGACACCCTTAAATTTGGGCTCATTCCTACTAAGAAAATTGTTACAATTGTTCTCATGTTAGGCCCAATTTGATGTGCATATGAAAAGTTTTAATGGGCCATTTCTTGGGCCTGAAATACAAATTAGAATTGTGGTGAAGTTTTTGTTAATATGGAAAAAAAATCTACTTAGAAAAAATCTTGTTGAAGTGTAAATGTACAAGTTAGGATTATGCCACAAATAACACCCCATCGGCTTTATTAATTTAATACATTCATGTGCAATTCATTATTTTTCATTCATTTTTAACAATAAGTACAATTTGTTAGAATTAATAGTATAATATTTTTAGTGGTAACTTTTGGAATTGTTGCAATCAATATTATTTTGTGATGTGTAGTGATATTGTTCCACCCACCAAAGTTTATTGTATCCTTTTATTCATTATTTTCAATTAGTGAATTGAAGTATGGACATGTGTAAACGTATTATAAATTTTGTAAACGTTTGTGGTTTTACTAAATTTATCACAATGTAAACACTCAAATTGTCCATGCGTAGTGACATCTCTACAGTACGTTTTGTGATTATTATACTAAATGCTAATATGGACAATTTGAGCTTTATTTAACACATATCTTTGCAGTATGAATTAGCACTTATATTATGTAAATAATTAATTTTTTATATGATGTTGAATAATTCTCCCTCCAATCTTTCTTATTTACTCAATTTTTTATTTTCTCCTCCCATTTTCAAGTATAATTTAAAGCTTACTTTTATACCCTTATTCAATTTACGAATACTATTAGGTGAGAATCTATTCATCAATGTATTTGTTAAGTCATCCAACGTATGACCATGTTTAATACTTTTTCCAAGTAGTGCTTGGACAATAGGAGTTGTAGAGTTAAAAATATGGGCATTAAAAAAGTCAATTGAAGCATCAAACACAATTGGAATATTATTTTGTTTCAAATTTCCATTTGAAGTAACTTTCTGTTGTAGGCATATTATTTGTTTGTTGCAGTTCATTATCTAAGTGTAGAAAAGCTTAATTTCACCTCGAGAAGGTTAAGAAATGACTTCCTAAGTGAGTATAAGTTAAACCATATAGAATTTCCCTAATTTTGACATTTTATCATGTGGAAAATTTAATTAGCTTTCCAACGATATAAGATCCGCCCAAATTCGATAACAGGGCAAGAAGTTATGGCTAATTTAAGTCCTAGTCGTAAAACAACGTCATTTTAGTTCTTGATGCGTCGCGGAGAAGGTCTATTTAACAATTGTCCATTTCCAGTGGAACTCTGTGATAGTGGTGCGTCACACTGAATTTCCAAGTCCCAACCAGTGGTACAACGCGATAGCACCGCATCGCGATGATCCCCAGAATCCCGTTTGTCAAATTCCAGTAAGCCGCCGCGATAGTGGCGCGTCGCGATGGCCCATAAAATCAAATTTTTCCAGCTCAATTTTTTCAGCTTCATGGAGAAGTTAAAAGGGCACTTTGAACTTTTTTCAAGCCACTTAAATCGTCCAAACACCTAGTCCAAGGTCATTCCAAGCATCATATACGACTTTTCTCAAAAATTCTCTCAAATTAAAAACCCTAAGCATCCAAACCCAATTCCAAGAATCTCCTAAGTTCACCATTAATTTTTCAAATTGATTCAAGAATTAGATTCCTCAAACCAAGAGCATCAAGAATATCCATTCAAGTGTACGAATAGAGTCCCAAGGGCTAGAGTTTGTCCAAAGCTCCTAATTCAAGGTATGTGGGGTTTGAAGAAGAACACTTCTTTCATTTTTGTGCCAAAAGATTCAATTTTTATAAATAAATTTCATGTTTTTGCGAGTGGGTCTGTACCCAAATTATATTATTTTGGAGAATATGAATTGATAAGTTGTTCAAGCTTTGAATTGCATGATTATTTCGCTTATTTATGATTTGAGTTGATAATTCATGCTATAAATTTCACATTGCTATATTGATGTGATATTTTCAAGGGTTTCCAAGATTGGTGTCATGAATTAAGCTTTATTGTAAAATTGTGATCCTTTAAGAATATACATGCCTTAAGTCCAAGAATGAATTATTGATACTTTCTAAAGTGTTTCAAGAAGTTTATTGATATTTTCATGCTATTAAAGTTTTAAAGCCTATTGGTGATAGTCTCCTAAAGTTTCAAGAAAAGAGTTGATTTTAATCCTAAGCTAAGAAAGAAAATCTACACCATTTGATTTAAGCTAAAGGGAAGCATAGTTGACTTCCATTTCATATTTCTGAGTTGTTTAAGGTGAATTTTTCTTAAAAGTTCTGAGCTTAAGTAAGGGAGTAGTATTTAGCACTAAGTTGGGCTTGATTCCAAGGTCTCATGCCCTAGAACTACGACCCACCGTAGGATTTGATTTACCCCAAGTGGGTAAAGCTAGTGATCACTAAAAGTTAAATGTTCTACTACGATGGCAAGGATAGAACAGCTCCCCCCAACATGGGAAAGACGTCGGACTCCATGTAGCTCACATGGTTTATGTCAGTTATAAGAAACTCCCAAGTTTCCTAGAGTCTCAAGTCTTAAAGTTATTACGGTTTTAAGTCCTTGAGTTTTAAAGAAGTTCCTTGTTTTCAAAAGACTAAAGTGCATGTTTTAAAAGGTGTTGTTTTAAGAGTTCAACTAGTTTACAAGCTTAGGATCAAAGAAAGAATACAGATTTAGAACAAAGTGTAATGGCTCATGTGATTTATACTACATGTTTCATTATTCATGCTTTATGAGTGTTTTATTCAAGCTATGTGAGTCATCTACAAAACCATGTATGTTTTCCATAAAGATTTATTGTACTAATATTTAGTTGCATACACCCCCATATACTTAGTACATTCCCAAGTGATCCACATATACATCTGTGTGCTACATTGCCTCATAATGTAGGTTTAGGTGCTCAGTCCCAGCAGCGTCAGAAATCCCGAGTACCTTTATCTACACCTCCACTTTGGTGAGTCCTCATGGTTTGAGGACCTATCTCCAAACACTTCAGTATTTTTAGTAGTTGTTCTACTGCTTTCAGTTCAGTTCGAGTCAGTTGGGGATCTGTCCCAATGGCTTTCTAGTTTGTTGAGTAGTAGAGGCTTTGTCAGACTAGATGGTCAGTATATTTAGATTTTTAGTATTTTGTTACTTTTACAGTACTCATTCGGATTTTAGTTATACATGATATAACATGATTCCTTATTTTGCTCTAATTATCTTTTAGTAAGCTTTATACTAAGTAGCAGGCTTAAAGGGTCAGCTTCGGGCTCCTTGTAGCCTTAAGCACCGTGTGATGCTCCGGGACAGTATTTTGGAGCGTTACAAACTTGGTATCAAATCCTAAGGTTTAAGAAGTCCTAGGGAGTTTGACAAGCCATGTTAAGTAGAGTCTTGATCATCGGTGTGTAGCACGCAACATCTATAAGCAAGAGGCTACAAGACGTTTTAGGAAAAAGTTTTTTCTTTCAGATTCTATCGTTCCTATAGTTATCTCTCCCAGCTATTGATTCGTGCTCTGTTATTTCAGAAAATGTCTCCCCGAAGAGCGAATGCCCGCAAAAACAATAATGAGCAACCCCAAAGTTCTGCCTTAGCAAGGAGGTGATTTAGCCGCTTTTAGGATTCATGATTTCATGAGGATAAACCCTCCAAAGTTCTACGGGTTGAAGGTAGGAGAGGACCTACAGTTGTATCTCGAGGAGGTAAGGAAGATCACCCAAGTGATGTATGTCTCAGATAAAGAAAGTGTTAAGATGGCATCTTACAGGTTGAAAGAAATTGCTTATGACTGGGCTGTTGCATGGAAGAAGAATAGAGGGGAAGATGATGCTGCCGTTACTTGGTAGGTGTTCCAAGATGCATTCTTGGGCAAGTTTTTCCGGCTAGAGATAAGGAAAGAAAAGATAGATGAATTCATGAACTTAAGGCAGGGCTCCATGACTGTTAAAGAGTACTACTTGAAGTTCAACTAGTTAGCCAAATATGCTCCTAATTTTATTTCACACACCCTAGCTAGTATGAATAAGTTTGTGATAGGAGCATTTGGACTGGTGTTGAAATAGTGTAGGACTGATATACTTAATAGGGACATGGATCTTGCTAGGATGATGATTCATGCCCAGCAAATAGAGGCAGATAAGATAAGGGAAAGAGAGTGTGTGAGGGGAAACAAGAAACAAGAGGGCTAGATCCAAGCAACATGGGTATGGTCAGGCTAGGTCCCATGGAGGGAACCGTCCATAGTTTCAGATTCATTCATCCTTGCCAGCACCTTTTCCAGCTAGTGCTGCCACACCCAGAAATAGGTAGGAGCAAGGGAACAAGCCTTCTATGTCCAATTCCCAGAATAGTGTAAGTAACAGTCCTAATTATCCTTTTTATACTAAGTGTGGTAGGACCCATCTCGATGAGTGATTGGGCCTAACAAAGGGGTTGTTTTAGTTATGGTAAGTTGGGCCACAGACTTAGAGAGTGCCCGCATTTCAGGCAGGGGAACAAAGATGTGCGACCTCAGATTTAGGCTAATAGTGCCCTAACTCCTTTAGCCCTTCCAGCTCCTCCTCAGGGTGTTTCTTTCAGTACTGCTGGCAGTTAGCGCCAAAATAGGTTCTATGCCTTACCATCCCATCAGGAACAGGAGAATTCTACCGACGTTGCTACTGGTATGCTCCATGTCTTTTACTTTGATGTTTATGTGTTGTTGGACCCTGGGTCAAGTTTCTCTTATGTGACCCTACTTGTAGCTGTGAGTTTTGAAATGAGTCCCAAAAAGATTCCTGAACCTTTCCTAGTTTCTACTCTAGTAGGAGAGTCAGTTGTTGCTAAACAAGTGTATAAAAAGTGTCCCGTTACTGTTTTTCATAGAGTCATACTTGTTGATTTTATAGAGTTGGACATGGTGGATTTTGACCTTATTCTAGGTATGGAATCGCTTCATTCCTGCTATGCGTCTATAGACTATCGTACCCGTGTATTAAGTTTCAATTTTTGGATGAGCCAGTCTTAGAGTGGTCCGGGAGTTTAGTATCTCCCAAGAGTTATTTTATATCCTATCTCAAAGACAAAAAGCTAATATCCAAAGATTGCATTTATCATCTAGTTCGAGTTAAGGACACTAGGTTAGAGGCTCCAACCATTCAGTCAGCCAACATTGTTAATGAGTTCCCTGATGTTTTTCTGGAATAATACCTCCCAATACAGAGATAGAATTCGGGATTGACCTTCTTCCCAATACTTCACCTATTGTTATTCCTCCATATCATATGGCACCTGCAGAGCTTAAGGAGTTGAAAGAGCAACTCAAAGATCTTTTAGACAAAGGTTTTATAAGGACCGGTGTGTCACCTTGGGGCGCACCTGTTCTATTCATGTGAAAGAAATATAGTTCTTTGCGTATGTGCATTGACTATCGTCAGCTTAATAAGGTCACAGTCAAGAATAAGTATCCTCTTCTGAGAATTGACGACCTGTTTGATCAATTACAAGGTCTGAGTCATTTCTCGAAGATATACCTTAGATACGGCTATCATCAAGTTAGAGTAAGGGATGTGATATCCCAAAGACAGCCTTTCGAACCCGTTATGGTCACTTTGAGTGTCTAGTCATGTATTTCGGGCTAACCAATGCTCTAGTGGCTTTCATGGACCTCATGAATCGAGTGTTCAAGCAGTATCTTGATATGTTTGTCATAGTGTTCATAGATAATATCCTTTTTTACTCCCGTACTGAGAATGACCATGCGAATCATCTTAGAATTATTTTGCAAACTCTTGGAGATCATCAGTTCTTCGCCAAATTCAGCAAGTGTGAATTTTGGCTAAGATCAGTAGCCTTTCTAGGTCATATCATTTCAGCTAAAGTCATAAGAGTTGATCCCTAAAAGACATAAGTTGTAAGATATTGGCCCAGACCTATCTCTCCATCAGGCATTAGGATTTTCTTTGGTCTAGCTGGCTACTACCACCGTTTTGTTAAAGGTTTCTCTTCTATTGCATTCCCCATGACTCGGTTGACCCAAAAGAAAGTTAAGTTCCTTTGGTCAGATTCCTGTGAGAAGAGTTTTCAAGAGTTGAAAACTCGACTCACCTCAGCCCCTGTGTTGACTTTACCTGATGGTACAGATGGTTTTGTGGTATATTCTGATACCTCTAGAGTTAGTTTGGGTTGTGTGTTGATACAAAGAGGTAAGGTTATAGCCTATGCCTCTAGACAATTGAAGTCACATGAAAAGAACTACCCAACCCATGATCTTGAATTAGCTGTTGTGGTTTTTGCTTTGAAAATCTGGAGACACTATCTATATGGTGTGCATGTTAATGTGTTTACGGATCACAGAAGCTTGCAGTATGTGTTTTATCAGAGGGGGTTGAATTTTTGCCAGAGAAAATGGTTAGAGTTGCTAAAAGATTATGATATAAGCGTGTTGTACCATTCGGGCAAGGCCAATGTAGTGGCAGATGCAGTTAGCAGGTTATCTATGGGCAGTGTGGCTCATGTAGAAAAGGGTAAGAAAGAGTTCGCTTGTGATGTGCATTATCTGGATAGATTGGATGTTAGGTTGCTTGATTCTGCTAAGGGAAGTATTTTGGTGCAGAGTAGTTCTGAATCCTGTTTAGTTTCAGAAGTGAAGGAGAAGCAAGACTTAAATGCTAGTTTGGTCAGACTGAAGGCGTTAGTTAAGGACCAAAAGGTAGAGGTTTTCTCCCAAGGGGGAGATAGGGTGTTGAGAATACAGGGTAGATTGTGTGTTCCTTATGTTGATGATCTACGGCAGAGAATTATAACTGAAGAGCATGGCATGCAGTTTTCTATTCATCCCCGTGCTACCAAGATGTACCGCAACTTGCGGAAAATCTATTGGTGGAGTGGTATGAAGAAGAATATAGCTGAGTTCGTAGCTAAGTATGCAACTTGCCAACAGGTCAAGGTAGAGCACCAGATACCTAGTGGTGTGATGCAAGAATTTGGATACCCACTTGGAAGTAGGAAGAAGTGAATATGGATTCCGTGACTGGTTTACCTCTTTCGCATTGTCACCATAATTCTATTTGGGTTGTTATAGACAGGCTGACTAAGTCAGCACATTTCTTGCCCATGCATACATCCTATATAGCTAAATATTATGCTAGAGTGTATATTCTGAAGTTGGTCAGGTTACATGGAGTTTCCTTTTCTATTATCTCAGATAGGGGTACTCAGTTTACTTTTCAATTTTAAAGGGAATTCCAGAAGGGTCTTGGTACCCAAGTTCATTTAGTTCCGCTTTTCATCCACAGAAAGATGGTCAGGCTGAGAGGACCATCCAAACTTTGAAGGGTACGTTGAGAGCATGTGCTCTTAACTTCAAAGGTAGTTGGGATGAGCATTTACCATTGATTGAGTTTGCGCATAACAATAGTTACGATGCTAGTATCAAGATGGCACCATTTGAGGCTTTGTATGGTAGAAGATTTAGATCACCCATAGGTTGGTTTGAAGTAGGTGAGGCTACTTTGATTGGACCTGATGTATTATTTGAGTCTATGGAGAAGGTAAAGTTGATTAGAGAAAGGTTGAAGATATCCCAGAGTCATCAAAAGTCATATGCAGATGTGAGAAGAAGGGACCTTGAGTTTGAAGTTAATGACTTGGTGTATCTGAAAATCTCACCTATGAAAGGGGTGAAAAGGTTTGGCAAGAAGGGAAAGCTTAGTCCCCAGTATGTTGGCCCCTACAGAATCCTAAATCGGGTGGGAGAGTAGCCTATGAGCTTCAGTTTCCCGCAGAGTTGTCAGCTGTGCATCCTATCTTTCATGTCTCCATGCTTAAAAAGCACATTGGTGATTCCGTTGTTGTGAATCCAATATGCACAAAGGCACAATACACACATTCACACATAGATATTGGTGAAAACAGTAGAAGAAAACTAAGAGAAAAAGATAAAAAGAAGAGGATTGGAAAAATCATCTGAAAAACAACTAATTTTTTAGTTTTTTGGTGAATTTCTTGCCGGATTTGCCACCAAGGACGGCACCAGTCGCCTTTTGTTCATATTCCAGCGAAATATCGCTGGTTTCCACTATCCACAATATCGGTGAAACCACCATCCCACTACCTCCGGCGCTCCTCTCCCTGTTTCCCTGTCACCGACGTTGCCACCCTCACCGCCGCGCCGCCCCTCCTCTGTTTTTCCATCTCCAATGGCAGATCTAGCCGGAACCGCCATTTCCGACAAACCCAACACCGCCAACCTCCCCTTTTTCCTTTTTCGTCACTCCCCTCCCCAGATCTGCCGCCGGCCACCAAACACACCGGCAAGTATGCCTCTTCCAATTCCGTCCCCATCGCTGCTCTGGTGAAATACCACTGAAAAATCACTAAATTGTTCACTTATTTGTTTCTAGTAATTATTGAAAATACTTTTCCTATGGATTTATATTTATTTTCAATTAGATTTTAAAATTATCTTTTATTTTTAAAGATAACTTAAAAGAGATAAACAATATTTTTATGATTTATATTTATTTTTAATTAGATTTCAGAATTTTTTGTTATTATCAGAGTTAACTTAAAGGAGATTAAAATTTAGGAATAATATTAAATTTAGCGTAATATATGTAGATTTGTGTATTTTATTTATTTTATTATTTTATTATTTTATTAATAGGGTTTAATAATTATTTATTTAATTGATTGTGTTAAATGAATTTTGTTTTAATTTATTATTAAGAATTTAGGCAAATTTTAGACGCGTTTTAAAATATTCATCTCAATTAAGAATGCGGCATACGCATGTTTCCGAGATATTTTAAAACTCAAGGATGCAATAATGCACCTTGATAAATATGTTTCTAAAATTAATTTTTCATCGATTTATTTGATATAAGATAATAGACAAGTTTTTGGTATAGTAAAAATGAGCAATTTTAGGCCTTAACATAATTTATAAAATGCAATTTTAGTCAAGATAAGTCAATAAAAGCGACTGTGCTAGAACCATGGGACTTGAGGGGTGCTTCACACCTTCCCCTCGGTCAGCAGAATTTCTTACCCGGTCTTCTGTTTTCGCAGACCATAATAAAGAGTCATTTTCTTTTGACTAGGGATTCAAAAAAGTGACTTGGAACACTATAACTCAATTCCAAGTGGCGACTCTGTAATAAATTAATCCCTATTCAAAATGTCACTTTAATTGGAAAAAACCCTTCGACTTCGATTTCCTCGGGCAAAAAAGAGGTGTGACACTATCGTAGGTGGTTCTCTACATTCGCGAAGGAATTCAAGCTAAGTGTCGTGTTCATGATGGGTTCCCCGCGCTCCTAATGAAGGAACCCATTACAATATGTATAAATATCAAATCCGATTTTCTCCCATTTTTATAAGTCTCAACTTTCATTAAATGCCCTAGAGATTTAAGAGAGTGGGAGAATTGATACATGGGTGTACGAAGTGAGTTGGAGAGTTCGTGAGGATGTTTTCTCATCAAGAATTATACTAACTTTTATTAATTTGTCAATTATTTCTTATATTTAATTAAAAATTCCTAATCCTTTGTGGGCTAATTTGAGGGTGTAATTATGCTCGCATTTCATCCATTTTTAAGGGTAAATGATCCTTGAGACTAGAGGGATGTCTTGGCGGATTCAAAGTCGTGATTCTGCAAGTAAGCCTCACATGAAAGCTTTAGCTTAATTTTGGATCTGAAGCATTTATATGCAATATGAGTATCATTATTCTCATATTAATGTGTAGCATACAAAGGCTTCTCAAAAGTAAAAAATCTTCAATTTAGTAGACTTTCTTAGGCATCCATCAGCTTTCAGTTAGGATACACTTACTTTCTTCATTGATTGAGTCTTATTATGGTACTGAACTTTCCTCGTATTATTCTTGTCATACCTGTGATATCCAATATTTTGTGTTGCCCGTGTGGGAGCATTACTTGCCATTATTGGTCTTATCTGTACATTTAAATCCTTTCATTCTAGATAGTATATCGGGGCTCATTATGCTAGTATAGGACTTAGCCGGGCATTGGTTGCTTTATCATGATGGAAATACCCGAGTTAAGTATTTAATACATCTGTCTTAAATACAAAAGACAGAATCAAAGATAAAAGGAAACGGGTGAATCGAAACTCCAAGAGATCACCCTATCTCCGGAATATCAATACTGCACGAACTCAACTCAACGACGCAAGCTAGTACTCATATCTGCACCAAAAAGGTACAGAAGTATAGTATGAGTACCAAAACAACGAGTACTCAGTAGGCATCATCGGCAAACTGAGCTAAGTCGTGATACAGAGATAATATAATGCAAGATAAACATATTATAGTTAAGTCAAGGTATATAATCGAACTTGAATCATCTCCATCATCACTATATATCACAAAAGTAATCAATCAGAATAATTATATACCATAACGCATCATCACATGTCAATTAGTGGCGGATCTAACATATATCCTGGGGGTTCATCCAAACCCCCTTCGGCAAAAAAGTACATTATTCATACACGGTTAAAAATTATTTTTTATGTATATATTGTATATATTGAACCCCCTCGACTAGTTCGAGTGTACACTTTCGAACCCCCTTAATGAACATCTTGGCTCCGCCACTAATGTCAATACCATAGTGCGTAATAAATAATTTGGAATCATAAAACAACATAAACACATTCACAAGCAACACAAGTACAAAGTTGGCGCCCATACACCAACTAGTGCATAAAGTAAAGGAACCCATCACGGCGTCCCATACCACCAGAGAATACACCCAAGGAAATAATAATCATTTATGAATAACCAACAACATAACCAAATCTCAATATTTTTTATTGTATTTCGCATTAATCAACAATCAAACATTTTCTCATCTTCCACTAGGAAACAACCTCGACCATGGGTCCTTATTCCATATTATTATCATCATTAACCATGTATCATCCACAATTGCTAGCTACCATGTTTTAACTAAACAAGGTTCATTAACCAGTAGATTCGATTTCTAGCCATCAAATAATATATTCACTTAATAGACAACTAGCCACCATTTAGCTTATTCCAATAGTCAATTCTCCTTAATTAATCCATTACTTAATGCTAACATTAACCACTACGTGAATTCTCAATTTTACACAAGATCCCACTTACCAACTAGTCTAAATTCGTCGTTAAGCAATAACCATTATAATTCCCCCTAATTCTCAATACTGATAACTATTCCACTTTATAAATAGTTCACACTAGTGATCTCAAACCGACACCCTAAGATCAACATCATATCCTCATTTCACATACGGATGTACACATATAAAAGCATATGCATAAACATAAATGCCATACATAAGGCTAGCCAGACTCGAATAGGTAGGCATGCTCATAGGCACATCAATAATCACCCTCCGGCCTTGCCGGGCATCATTATATCATCATTATATCCTCCAAACTTGCCAAGCATCATATATATATATATATATATATATATATATATATATATATATATCCTCCGGCCTTGACGGGCATCAATATCATTAACACCTCCTCCGGACTTGAATCAGGTATCATCATATCATAATAATAGGAAATCAATATCAATAATCAAAGACAATCCCTACAAGGGCTAAAGTAAATGGCGAGCCTCATTAGGGCTAAAGTAAATGACTATCCCCACAAGGGCTAACGTAAAGTGCAAGCCCCACGAGGGCTAAAGTAAAGAGAAGTAAGGAAGAACATAGCTTCATATCTCTTCGTTCGACGCCAAGGATAATTTATCAATAGATGTATGAATCTAAATAGCGTGAATATTATGATGCATTATCAAATTCTACATGGTTAGTATCATACCTTCACATGTATTCAATTAACATACCTACTAGAGCCCATAATATTTGACTCATAATCTTAGCAACAAGAAAGTTTTTCTAGCGTAATCAATAGTTTGGCTACAAGGAAAAAACATAACATAAATAATATCATAGACCAAAGCCCGAAATAATAGTCTACTAATGGCCCAAATGGTAACCTAGTCATGAGCTTGATTAATAGAAAAATCTATAGCTACTCATAGCATTAAACATAATTTAGTCAACAACAAAATTTATTACTTCTAATGTAATCACCATAATTCATTTATCGAAGGTAGCCATCTGTTCCCAAGTGTATTCTCTATGCATTTAACAAACATCTAAGGCCTCCAAGGACACTATATCGATCCAAACTTAAGATGGGTCAACAACCCATAAATAATCCACCAAAGTATACAATAATTCTATCTTCAACCTGGGACTAAGCTAAGGTGTCTAAGTCAAGTCTTAGATGAATAACGAGCCACAATAGTCTTAAGGTAAAAGTCTATCTCAAGTATTACTCCAAACTCCTTCATGGAAACTAAAGCATTCCCACAAGTGTAGGTAACTAAGGCCAACTTGTCCCTAACATGAGTGACAAGGTCACTCTCATCTAACTAAAGCAACAAGAGCATTCTTATGTCTTCCTTGAGACATGAAGTCCAAATAACCATGATTCTAGCCTACAAGTCAGATATTCCAAAATATGAGTTCAAGTGGCCTAAATAATTCAACTAATCCCAAGTGTTACCATTTAATCAATCCAACACCTATAATCCCTACCAATCTAGCAAAATATCACAATTATACTATAAAATAGCTTAATCTAACAAGAAGTAAGTCTAACCTACCTCAAATCCAAAGAAAGCTCAAGAACCGCTAAACCTTTGCTTTTCCTTTCTGAGAAAATTTTTCAAGGTGTCAAACTATCAAAAAGACAATATACACATAATTAAGAGAATTTCGATACCCATATTGCACCATTATCCTTTGAGTCTAAAAACGACATCAAAAACCTCCAAGTGGGTCCCACATACGAAAAACACATTTTCAAGATCAACCCAACGTTCAACTATCATTAGGAAATCATAACCCTCAAGAATCAAGTGAAAACCAAGCTTATTTAGGATAAAATAATGCCCTCAATCTAATGGAGTTTTTGTCAAAAATTCAAGAAATTAAAGCATTAATTGAAGGATTCTTATCCATTGTTAACATGAATATATATATGTTAATCAAGCTTCGAACTCACCCCCAAGAATTAATTTGAAGTTGTCATTTCATTCTAGGGCTTCTAGGGTTCAAAGGAAAATGAAAAATGATCAAAATTCGATCAAGGGGGCTTTTTTATAGTACCGCAGTCGTGCTTAAATGGGGCCCGCAAGGTCAAAAGTTATTTTTTACCTCCCAGACTCATTCGAACTTTATTTTTTGCAAAAAAATTATGTAAACCTGCTAAATTCAATGTTCTAGATACATTGTTGAAGTCGGATTTTCCATCCAAGGCCATTTAGACCAATTGTGGAACTGGTAATCGAACTATCAGTTCCAACTAGTCATAAATGACTTGGGGCAGTTATAGAAAAGCTCTAACAACAAAAATTAGGTCATAGTACGAAAAATGACCTGAAGGGTCATTACAATATCCACTACTAAGAAACTTTTATCCCCGAAAGTTAAGGATAAGGAAGTACCTGAAGCCTTGAACAAGTGAGGATACTGGGTCTGCATCTCACTCTCGATCTCCCAAGTGGTCTCCTCCACTGTACGGTGTCTCCGTTAAACCTTAACAACATTGATCTCCCTGGTAAGAAGCCGCCTCACATCACTAGCAAAAATAAGCACAGGCTTTTGCACAAAGGTCAAATGCTCATCTAACTTCACTGAGTCATATCTAAGCACATAAGACGGATCAGTAATATACTTCCGTAACATGGAGACATAGAAAACTGGATGAACAGCGGCAAAATTTGAAGGTAAAGCTAACTCACAGGTCACCTCACCAACTATGAGGAGAATCTCAAAAAGGCTAAAATATCGAGGACTGAACTTACCCTTCCTTCTGAACCTCATCACACCTTTCATGGGCGAAACATAGAGGAATACACGATCACCAACTCTAAATCTCAAGTCACGAAAATGATAATCTGCATAGGCCTTCTGCCTACTCTTAGCTGCTCTCAGCCTTTCCTGAATTACCCTAACTCTATCCAACAAGTCCTGGAGCAAATCTGTACCATGAGGTCTCACCTCGAAAGTCTTAAGCCATCCAACTGGAGAACGATATATCTAACCATACAAAGCCTCATAAGGTTCCATCTCAATACTCAAATGATAGTTGTTGTTACACGCAAATTTTTCCAATGCTAAGTGATGGTCCCACTGTCCTCTAAAATCCATGACCCAAGCTTGAATCATATCTTTGAGCACCTAAATAGTTTGCTCGGACTAACCATTGGTTTGTAGATAAAAGGCTATACTCAAATATACTCGAGTACCCAACTCCTCCTAGAATACTCTCCAAAACCTCAAAGTAAACACAGAACCATGGTCTGAAATAATAAAAATAGGCACCCTAAGCAAGCGAACTATCTCCTGAACATAAATATGGTCTAGTCTCTCAGTACTAAAGGCCATCTGAATAGGAATAGAATGTACTAACTTGGTCAAACAATTAACAATAACCCAAATAACATCTGAACCACGGGAGGTATGAGGCAGGCTATTGATGAAGTCCATAGTAATTTGCTCCCATTTCCACTCGGGAATGGGCAATCTTCGAGTCAAACCACCAGGACATTGATACTTGTCCTTTACCTGCTGGAAACATAGACAACGAGCTACAAAGTCTGACATATCTCTCTTTATGTCATCCCACCAATAATGTTATCTTAAATCTCTATAGATCTTAGTTGTACCGATATTAATGAAATATCTAGAGTTGCGAGCCTCATATAAAACTAACTAAATCACATAACCAACCTGAGGAACACAAATATGGCCTTGGAATCTCAAAATATGCTCGAAATTAATGGTATACCTCTCCGACTCACTACTTAACACCTGATCACGAAGGAGACAAAGCTTCTCATCCTCATATTGATGATTACGAACCTAATCAAATAAGGAGGATCTTGACTCCACAGAGGCCAAAATCCTCGTAGGATCTAAAATATTAAGACAAACCATCAAATTGGCTAAGGATTAAATATCCAATGCCATAGGCCTCTGAGAAGCAGATATGCAGGGCAAGCTACCCATACTTACTGCCTTACGACTCAAGGAATCAACTACCATATTTGCCTTACCCGTATGATACAAAATTGAAATATCATAGTCCTTAAGAAACTCCATCCATCTATGCTGTCGAATATTAATCTCACATGGGTCGTAAGATGTTAAAGACTACGATGATCAATGTAAATCTCATAATGCACACCATATAAGTAATGCCTCCAAATCATAAGCGCGAAACTACCGCCACCAACTTCAAATCATGAGTGGGGTAGTTGTGCTCATGTACCCTGCTACATCAGAACACAACCAAGACCAACACAAGAGGCATTACTAAACACGGTGAATCCCTTATCCTCAATTGGAATAGCTAACACATGAGCTAAAGTGAGAAAATCCTTGAGCTTTCAAAAGCTCAACTCATACTTATTAGACCATTAAAAAGGAACCTTTTACCGAGTCAATCTAGTCATAGGGGCTGAAATAGTCTCAAAGACCTCAAAAAAACATCTATAATAACCGACCAAACCAATGAAACTACGGATCTCTGTTGGAGACGTAGGCCTAGCCCAATCTCGAATTGCCTCAATCTTAGTCGGGTCTGTCGTAATACCAGCCTTAGACACCATATGTCTAAGGAATGTACTCAATCCAAAACTCATACTTGGAGAACTTGGCCAAGAACGTATGATCTCGTAAGGTCTAGAGCACGATCCACAAGTGTTGCACATGCTCCTCACTACTCCTCGAATGTACAAGAATGTCATCAATAAACACAATAACAAATAGGAGTCCAGATAGTGTTTAAACACACGGTTCATCAAATTCATAAACATGGCTAGGGTATTAGTCAACCCAAAAGACATCACTAAAAACTCATAATGACCATTACGGGTCCTGAAAGTTGTCTTCAGGATATCTTCACTGATAGTAACAAGATCTCAAGCCAATCTTAGAAAACACTGTTGTACCTTGAAGCTGGTCAAACAAATATTAATGTGAGGCATAGGATAATGATTCTTCACTGTCACCTTATTAAGCTGCCTATAATCGATGCACATGCGCATGGAGCTATCTTTCTTCTTCGTAAAATAATACAGTAGCTCCCCGACTCGGTCTAACAAAACCCTTACCAAGAAAATCCTAAATCTGAGAGTTCAGCTCCTTAAGCTCGGTAGGAACCATAAGGTAAGGTGCCATAGAAATAGATCGGGTGATAGGCTCGAGGTCAATAGCAAATTCAATCTCACTGTCAGGGGAAATACCAGGCATATCAATTGGGAACATATCAGAAAACTCGCAAACAATAGGAACAGAGTTAGTGACAGACTCTCTACATGAGTATCACAAATATAAGCGAGATAAGACTTACAACCCCTCAATATAAGTCTCCTAGCATGAACATAAGATATAATCCCCATTGGCTTGCGACTAACTGCTCTTTGCCACACGACTGGGGGTGCATCAAGAATGGTTAAAGTAATAGTCTTGGCAAAATAATTCATAACCGCATGATAGTGGGATAACTAGTTCATTCCCAAAATCCAGCATACCTAAAATAATAAAATCAGCACAAGTATCAACATTACTAATTGTCACAAAACATGATCTAAATACTTGATCCACTACTAAAGAATCACCCACGAGAGTAGATACGCATAAAATCATAGATAATAAATTACTAGTCATCTTCAACCGTGGTGCATAATAAGTAGATACAAAAGAATAAGTGGATCCTGGATCAGATAAAGCAAGAGCCGACTTGCGGCACACCAAAATCATACCTATAATCACGACATCTGAAGTCTCAGCCTCCGATCGAGCAGGTACTACATATCACTGACCATGCCCGCTACATGGCTGGGCACCGGATTGACCTCCTATCCTACCTGCCTGAGTACTATCTTGAGCACCCTAATAACTACCCATATGACCATAAGAACCATCTCTACTCGAGGGATGAATTGCACTAATAGGGGTAGAACCCTGGGATGAAACAATCATAGCCCCGCAAATAATGACCAGGTAGTCCACAAGTAAAACAGGAAATATGAGAAGAACCAGAACTAACAGATCTGACAGACCTAGAATAACTACTACGTCTAGCATGAACTGCAGATAAACCTCTTAAAGACTGATCATCGCCCTTACCAGGGTAACTAATAGCATCATACGGACCTTCATTAGTGGTCTGAAGAGCTGCCTGAACTGGCTAACTAGGATGACTTTAAGGCTAAATAGATAGACACAAAGAATACCCAACATGAGAACCACCACCTCTAAAGTGGGAAGCACTACGACTCATACTAAATCTGTCTTGGAACCTAGACCTTTTATCACGGCCCTCGTGACTATCTCTATGCGTCTCCCCCATAACTATAGCATGATTTGAAACCTCAGTAAAAGTCCTACCCACAACAACTAGACTCTGAGTAGCCATCCAAATAGGGAGTATCTACCCTCTAACAAAATAGCAAACTCTCGCATATTCAATGTCCAAAATAGAAGTCACATGCCTGGATAACACATAAAAATGAGCCTCACACTCGGCGACTGTCATGGGGTGCCTTGCTCCAATCTAGAGAACTAATCCCTTAGTCGATCTCTAAGGCTGTATGGCATATACTTCTCTAAGAACATCTCAGAGAACTGAGTCCCTAAAAAGGGAGAAGATCCAACTAGTCTAGAATCCATGAAAACTCTCCACCAGTAAAGAGTAGATTAATCCAACTAAAATATAGTGTAATCCAAACCACGAGTCTCAACAAGGCTTAAACCACGATGTCTATCCTCACAAGCACTAAGAAACTCAAATACATCCTCTCCAGGAGTAACAGAAAACCTAGATAGAGCCAACCTCAAAAATTTACCCAACATCTTCTACTCATCAGCAGACATATTAGGCTAGGTCATAACTGGCTGCACAACTACCGGCTAAACTACTATCGGCGCAGAAGGAATCTTAACTCTCAAAGCTACTGCTACAAGTGGTGCCCCTATCCCAGTAGTCTGTGCACCATCGGATACAACATTAACCATACTTAGCATTTGAATCAATGAATCTATGAGTAATAAAGAAAGAATGAAACCTGGTAGAGCCTAGGCTTGTCCCTAGCCCATCGTTGGCTGTGGCAGAGGAATCTCTGGCTCAGGTATATGGATAGGGTCCGAGAAAGACAGTCTATACTGGTCCCTAGCTGGGGATACGTAACCAGGCCATCTTCGCACTGTAGGTCATCTATGAATAGGAATAGGATTTTTAGGCTCGATCTCGGGATCCACATTTCGTATAGAGGTAGTACGTCTCCTCAGCACCTGCAAAAAATTAAAGTCAAGATAATATTCTACAAACCAACTCTGACTCTTAGCACGAAATGAATGAAAGAAGTGAAGGAATCCTAAAAATGTCACATAGCCTCCCAAAGATAGAAAATGGATGTCAATGTTCTGATTCACAGGACTCTATTAAACACTTGCTCTTAAACCAATAATACCGATGAAACCTAGGCTCTGATACTAATTTATCACAATCCAATTTATAGGTCATGATGGCACCTATCAATTCCCACCAGTAGGTAAGCCAAGACCATAACCCAGAGCTAACGCAATGGGTTAATTAGGTAAGAATTGCCAACTAGGTCAAAATCAATGAATACAAGATATACATAAATAGTGTTCTAATATAAAAAGATAATCAACTAAGAATACCAATCCCATGACCTGGTAATATTAGTACAAGAACACTTAAATACAATAGTAAAAGAAAAACAACCCAAGAATCTTAATTACATCTCTCTTGAATACAAAAGATAAAATCAAAGATAGAAGGAAATAGGAGATTAGAAACTCCAAGAGCTCACCCTATCTCCAGAATGTCAACTCCACACAAACTCAACTCAACAGCGGCAGCTAGTACTCAAATCTGTACCAAAAAGGTACAGAAGTATAGTATGAGTACCAAAATAATGGGCACTCAGTAGACATCATTGGCCAACTGAGCTAAGTCATGATATAGAAATGATATAATGCAAGATTAACTTATCTAAGTCAAGGTACAGAATCAAACCTGAATCATCTCCATCATCACTGTGCGTAACATAAGTAGTCAACTGGAATAATAATATACCATAACACATCATCACATGTCATACCATCGTGCGTAAGAAATAAATGATTCAAAATCATAAAACAACACATTCACAACCAACATGAGTACAAACTTGGCGCCTATACATCAACTAGTGCATAAAGTAAAGGAACCTATCATGGTATCCCATACCACTAGAGAGTACACCCAAGAAAATAATAATTATTTATTCATATCCAACGACATATCCAAATCTCAACATTTTTCGACCACATTCTGCATTTATCAATAATCGAATAGTTTCTCGTCTTCCATAGGCAACAACCTCAACCATAGGTCCTAATTCCATATTATTATCATCATTAGCCATGTATCATCCACAATTTCTAACTGCCATGTTTTAACTAAACAAGTTTCATTAACTAGTACATTTGATTTTTATCCATCAAATAATATAGTCACTTAATAGACAACTAGTCATACTTAGCTTATTTCAATAGTCAATACTACTTAATTAATCCATTACTTAATGCTAACATTACCCACTAGATGAATTCTCAATTTTACACAAGATCACACTTACCAACTAGTCTCGATTTGTTATTAAGTAATAACCATTATAAATTCCCCTAATTATCAATACTCATAACTATTCCCTTTTATAAGTAGTTAACACTAGTGATCTCAAACCGGTACCCTAAGATCAACATCATATTCTCATTTCACAAATGGATGTATACATATAAAAGCATGTGCACAAATATAATTATCATACTTAAGGCTAGCCGGACTCGAATCGGTAGACATGCTTATAGGCACATCAATAATCACCCTCTGGACTTGTCGGGTATCATCATATTATTATCATATCCTCCGACATTGTCAGGCATTATTATATCATCATCACATCCTCCATCTTTTCCAGGCATCATCATCATCATCATATATATATCCTCCGTCCTTGTGGGGCGTCAGTATCATCAACACTCCCTCCGAACTCGAATTGAGTATCATCATATCATAATAATAGGCAATCAATATCAATAATCAAAGACAAGTCGCACAAGGGCTAAAGTAAATGGAGAGCCCCGCAAGGGATAAAATAAATAACAAGCCCCATAAAGGTTAAAGTAAAGTGCAAGCCCCACAAGGACTAAAGTAAAGAGAAGTAAGAAAGAACATGCCTTTATATCTCTTCGTTCATCGTCAAGAAAAATTTATCAATAGATGTATGAATCTATATAGCATGAATATTACAATGTATAACCGGATTCCACATAGTTAGTATCATATCTTCATAGGTAGTCAATAAGCATACCTTCTAGAGCCCATAGAATTTGACTCATAATCTTAGCAATAAGAAAGTTTTCCTAGCATAATAATAATCTAGTCAATGGCCAAAATGGTAACATAGTCATGGGCTTAATTAATAGCAAAATCCAAAGCTACTTACTTCAAATGTAATCACCATAATTCATTTACCGAAGCTAGCCATCATGTTCCTAAGTGCATTCTCTAAGCATTAAAAAATATCTAAGGCCTCCAAGGACACTATATCGATCCAAACTTAAGATGGGTCAAGACCCATAACTAATCCACCAAAGTAGACACTAAGTCCATCTTCTATTCAAGACTAAGATAAAGGTGTCTAAGTCAAGTCTTAGATAAATAACGAGCCACAATAGTCTTAAGGTAAAAGTCTACCTCAAGCATTACTCCTAACTCCTTCATGGAAACTAAGACATTCCCACAAGTGTAAGTAACTAGGCTCAACTTACCGTAGCATGAGTGATAAGGTCACTCTCATCTAACGAAAGCAACTAGTGCATTATTGTGCCATCCATTAGACATAAGGTTCAAATAACCAACATTCTAGCCTACAAGTCACATATACCAAAATATGAGTTCAAATGGCCTAAATAATTCAACTAATCAGAAGTGTTACCATTTAATCAATCCAATACTTAGAAACCCTCCCAATCCAACAAAATATCATAATTATATTATAAAATAGCTCAATCTAACAAGAAGTAAGCCTAACCTACCTCAAATCCAAAGAAAGTTCACGAACCGCTAAATGTTTGCTTTTTCTTTCTGAGAAGCTTCTCCAAGGTGTCAAGCTATCAAAAACACAGTCTACATATCATTATGGAAATTTTGATACCCATATTACACCATTGTACTTCAAGTCCAAAAATAACACTAAAAACCCCCAAGTGGATCCCACATATGGAAAACACGTTTTTGAGATCAAGTCAACGTTCAACTATCATTAGGGAATCATAATCTTCAAGAATCAAGTAGCAACCAAGCTTATTTCGGCTAAAATGTTTCCCTCAAGCTAATTGGAGTTTTGGTAAAAAAAATTAAGAAATTGGAGCATGAAATGAAAGGATTCTTACCTTAAATCCATTGTTAATCACGAATATATATGTTAATCAAGCTTTTAAATCAGCCCCAAGAATCAATTTGAAGTTACCAAGTCATTCTAGGGCTTCTAAGGTTCAAAGGAAAGTGGAAAATGGCCAAAATTTGATCAAGGGGGCTTTTTATAGTACCGTTGTCGCACTTATATGGGGTTCGCAAGGTCAAAACTTATTTTACACTTTTGGAACTCATTCAAACTTCATTTTTCAGAAACAAACTATGTAACCCCACTAAATTTGACATTCTAGACATATTGATGAAGTCAGATTTTTCATCCAAGACTATTTAAACTAATTTTGGCCTCCATAACCATTTTTATTGATTTTCTCACTTCCGATCAATTGATCAATGAACTCGGGCGTCTTAGGACCCAAACCAATGGTTATTCTAGCCTAAAACCAATATTTTGAAGCTATTAGCACAGTCAAAATTTGCATCCGAAGTCATTTCGATAAAAATTTTGTTCGATGGCTATTCGGAACCAGGGAAGACTTCTAAATGGAAAATCGGTCCTAAAACCAAACAAACTGCCTGATAACCAAACTATCAATTTCATCAAGTCATAAATGATTTGAGGAAGCTATGGAAAAGCTCTAACGGCTAAAATAGGCAGATAGTTTGAAAAATGACCTTAAGGATCATTACATATATATACAACAACAACAAACACGGTATATGTATATATATATATATATATATATATATAAGTCTTTTGTTGTAAAATGATAGTTCTTATTGTAGAATGTCAAGTGGTTAGTTCTTAAGAAGTCACTTGGCTTCATTCTAATCTAACTACTCTCTTTTATTATTATTATTATTATTATTATTATTATTATTATTATGATTATTATTATGATTATTATTATTATTATGATTATTATTATGATTATGATTATTATTATTATTATTATTATTATTATTATGATTATTATTATTATTATTATTATTATTATATATATAGAGAGAGAAAATAATATTAAATAAATAAATAATCAACAAAATAGTTGTTTGTTGTAAAATGATAGTTTTTTGTTGTAGAATGACAAGTGTCCAGTTCTTGAGATGTCACTTAGCTTCATTTTAATCTAACTGATCTTCTTTATCCTTAGCTTAATTATAGGCTAGCTACTCTCCTTTATTATATATATAGAAATGAAATAACATTAAATAATTAAATAATCAATCCAAGGTTGTTTGTTGTAAAATGTTAGGTGGCTAGTTTTCAAAATGTTCCTGAGCTTAATTTTAGGCTAACTACTTTACTTTATTAAATATAGAGAGAGATGTGAAATAATATTAATTATTTTTTATCATAGTATAAAATAATATTAAATAATTAACAAAATAATTTTTTATTGTAAAAAGATAATTTTTTATTGTAAAATGCCATATGGTTAGTTCTCAAATTATCACTTGGCTTAATTTTAAACTAACTACTCTTTTTTAGTACATATATATATTTTCACTTTTTTTATGAGCTTAATTCGTAATCCTATTGGTTTGAAGAATGGAGAGCGTCCATTGTTGTAGGTTTGAGTTTCTATGTTTCATAAACCTACTTTGGGCTATAATACAGGTCCATCTTCTTTGGATGAATAACTCATATATATTTTTAAACTAAAAAGAAAGAATAAAGGTTCCTCCCCAACGTATTCACTACGACAAATAGTACTTCCTCCGTCTTATTTTATATATCTTAGTTTGATCGAGAATGGAGTTTAAAAAATAAGAAAAGATTTGATGATGTATATCATATTGTCCTTATTAAAAATGTACTACTACTATGTTTAATTAAGTGGGTGGGACCAATAAAGGTAAAAGTAAAATTGTTTCTTTAAATAATTACCAAATAAGGAAAGTTGACATTCTTTATGGGATGGACAAAAAAGAAATGATGACACACAAAATGGGATGAAAGGAGTATTATTATTTCAAATAATGGTTCTAGCGGTGGAGTTTAATTTGGTAAGTTCGTATATGTATGGATTTATATGATATTGTGGTGGGAAGTACGAGAACATATTTATAGTTTTGATGATTGACAAGCAAAAACTTGATTCACTATTTATTATCTTTTGTATATTGTATCAAGTGATGTAAATGCACAAGGACATTAGGTACAAATAAAGAAGATTGAAGCCATGAAATAAAAAAGCAAAGAAAAAAAATAAAGAGGAAAATAAATAAAGGAGCAAAGAAGGAAAGAAATAAAGGACAAAAAAGGAAACAAAATAAAAGGAAAAATAAAGTCTCTAGAGGAGTCAAAGTTTCTTTATAGGATGCAATCTCCTTATAAGAAAATAAATCACATAAATCCCTTAAAGAAAATCAAATTCCATTCGGAAAAAGAGTCTTAATCCGTGACATTCTAGGGCATAAAGGAAACAAAATAAAAGGAAAAATAAAGTCTCTAGAGGAGTCAAAGTTTCTTTATAGGATGCAATCTCCTTATAAGAAAATAAATCACATAAATCCCTTAAAGAAAATCAAATTCCATTCGGAAAAAGAGTCTTAATCCGTGACATTCTAGGGCATAACGAATCACTAATATATATATGGCATGGAGACCATTTGGAGCAAAACTACTAGACTTTGTCAAAGCAACAAAGGAACCTGATTCACAGATTGTGTTCGAGTTTGCACTATTGAATGTTGAAGTTTCGATAGTCAAAGGTTAGAGTTATTAGTCTTTGTTGAGTTCATCTGTTGATGTAAATTTATGAGTTTCAAGTATATAATAGGATAGATTCTAAGTTGTAATCTTTTCTATTATTGAATGTTGTTTTGTTGTGAGTGTGAGAAACAAGAAATGGATTTGACTTTTTATTTGTGGAATGTTGTAATAAGAAGTAGGTTTGACTTCTTATTTGTGAAGTGTTGTAACAGAAAATGGGTTTGACTTCTTGGAGTGCTCATATAGTAGGGTGAACAGTTTTAGTAAACTGATAAGTTGTGGATTAAGAGTTAGGTTCTAGAATTGCAAGGTTGTAATTTTGAACAAAGCTATTTTTGAAGTTGGTGAAAATTGATAGTGAAATCCTACATGATGCAGATCGTAATTGAACAAAGCTATTTGTTGTTTACTGTGATTCGCTGAACCAAGTTCCTAATATATGTGATAGGAATAGTTAATTGTTACATATTGTTTTGTATTCTACAAGACATAATTCAAGAATAATATTACTATTTGTTAAGAATTTCTCTCGTATTTTCTTCCTTGTTTAACTATACTTATAATTTTAGCATTCTCAGTGTCGTTTTATGTACTTCTATTCGGTGGTGGATAAAAAATTTAAGGATTGTGGATGTTAGAGAGATTCGAACTCACATATCATCATCTAAAGTTTTAAGATTTCTCCTAGAAATCAAAACAACTATCCTCTTTGTTCGGGGATGCTTTCCTAATTTTATACCAATTTTTATATATTTTACATATAATTATACCTAATTTGCGTTGAGTTTATCGGATGTCGGAGCACGACAAAATAGGGCAAAGGTCCGCCCCCTGCTCCCATCATCAGCCTCGTGACTTGCATTAGTGTTTGTTTTTTTTCCTTTGCCTCCTTTTGTGCTTTAGCATTCTCATATGCAACTTTGCTTCTATAACTAGCCTTCTCATGGACTTGAAGTTTACAATAAAAGCAATGTCCTGAGACTTTTTCGTACTCAATCTCTAGCCAAACTGCATAATTCTTGCCAAGTTATCTATTAAATCCAAGCCATATTTGATCAAGTTCAGGCTTAAGGAAGTCAAAGAAATAGACACCACATTTAATTTAGCCCCAAAAATTAGTTTACAAGAGAAATTGTTCAAAATTATATAAATATTCATACGGACCTTTCCACATCTATGTGGGACTCCCAACATTTTTAGTTTTCTTTTTAAGGTTTGGAATGTGGACTACCAACATTTTTAGTTTTCTTTTTTCGGGTGGGCGATGGTGTTACTTGTAATGACAGAAAATTTGATTGGTACCTATTTGATTTTTTCTTCTTCTGGCTGTGAGTTCTGACTTCTGAATTTATAGCATGTACAGACAAGAATATAGTAGTTGGAATATTGAATAGGCGACTTCTTGAGGATTATGATGATGAGTTTTAAGTGATACCTATTTAATTATTACGTATTTTTTTCCTGACATAGAGACTTCATTTTCTTAATTTGATTATGTAAAAGGAGGTTCTTTCGTTGTTTAAGTGTATTTTTTAGGTAGTTTTCATCTATTGTTTTTATTTTGTTATGATGAGCTTTCAGTGATAACTAATTAATGTGATGGAGTTGTGATCCGAATTTTGTTGGTTCGACTATGAAAGTTTCGCGGTGCGATTCATGTTTGTGATTTTTAATGGGATCCGACCTTTTATGTTCTTGGGCCTAGAACTTATTTATACGCACATACTATATAAGTGTAATTAGTGAATCGATTTTAGTTATTTCAGAAATTACGTCATTCTCCACATTGTACTTCTCTCCTTTCATAGTGAAATTCCTCTGCCTCTGCCCATGATTTTTTCTGCAAGAATTTTCATGTAAATCTTGTATGTTGTTCTTATTTTTCTTTTACTTGTAATTTGCTTATTTTATCCGAATCATAGCATAATGTTATTCTTAATTTTTTCTTTTGACATAGAAATTTGAATATATGATACTAACTTTTGGGGAGTGTTTATGACATCGCTGTAACTTAAAGTGATTTTCTTTTGTTTTAATATATTTAATATATACATATTATTACTATTTAGAAGTGTGAAATACACAATTGATGGTCAATATGTGTTTAATGGCTATTTGTACAGATATTTCGATTGAACCGACAAGAAAAGAAAAAATAATAATATTTTCATATGAAAAAATTAAAAAACTTTTCACTATTTTGTAAAAAAAAATATTTTAAATCATAATTTTCTTTGTAAGCTGATATGGTGGTGAATGAGTGAGAAAATCATATTTTATAATACAAATTTTTCATTAATCCTGGTGGGAAAGCATTAGTTTCCAATAGCATCACTCTTCAGTAAATTATCTATGACTTATTTTAAATTACAAATTTAAAAAGTCTTTCTTAAACTACATAATATGTGTAACTGCATTACCTAGAATGAAAAAAAGAAGATATTGATAAAAGAAAAGTTAAAGGATCAAAACTACATTTAAACTATTCTAATTTTGAATTTCATACCTAAATTCATACTATCACTCAATGGTTAGCAAATACATCTCAACGAATATTTGATGATGTATATGTATGACACTCTCTTTTTTTTGTTTAAAATTCTGCCACATTTCACTCTCGTAGAATAATAATTTCATCGTAGCAAAGTTAATAAATTAATATTAGGTTAAGGATTACAATTAACACTACATAATTTAATTTATTATCTCCATTATGATATTGAATATCTTTTTCTCCACCTTCTTAGTCGTGGTCTCATCTCTATTGTGGCGTCGATATCTCTGACTTGATAGGAGAGAGTTTAGGATTTTAAAGAAATTAATTGAAAAATATATTTAAAAAAGTAAAAAATGATAATGTATCAGTTAATAGAGTTGTTATAAATCAGGCGGATAAAGATTTTAGCCAAATGCATCCAAAAGCATTTGTAAGCAAATGGTTTATTTAATTTGTATTTAAGTGTGTTTCGTTAATCGTTGAGTGATAGTTCAGATAGTAATCTCACACCTTCAATACCTCATGTATAAAATAATTAAAAAAAAATTAAATGTATTTTCAAATCTTACTCATAAGAAAATATTAAAGCATTAAAATTTAAATGAATTGAATCATTGTTTCATGGCTTGACCCTTGAACCGGCAGGCAGTTATCAACTGCATGACTGCCCATATGTTGCGGGTCCATCATTGCTTCGAAATTGATGGTGATATTACTGGTGCAAAATGAGGACTGGGGTTTCAACACCATGGATTGAGTGGTCCACTATTTGATTTTTGTTGTACATACATTTCAAGTTGTCTGCAAATACTCATTTAAAACGCATAACTTTTATGAGGGGTTTTATGTCATTGATAATTCTTTTTTGTTTATTTTTATTTATAACGCTTGAATTTGATAAATATTTTAAGAAAATAATAATAGACATAAATATTTTATCAGTTTATCTCTATTAATTGATGGTATTTCGTTAGATCTTGAAAAATAATTTGAATAATAAGTAATTAATATCGAAAGTAAAACATAAGAAAAAATAGTAACCAATTTTTCTTGATATGTTAAAATTTAAAAATTATTTTTGAAATAATAGACAAATAAAATTAAATGAAGAGAGTATTAATTGCATGAATAATTTTTTTTATTTCACTAGAAGAGTAAACTAAATAGTTACACTCTATTTTTAGGTCTACAAAATTTAAGTTAATTTTTATGTGAAAAAAAGTGAATATCTGATACTTCGTCCGTTTTAATTTATGTGAGGTAGTTTGACTTGACACATGATTTAGGAAAGGAAGAAAGACTCTTGACACTTCAGCTCTACCAAAACTCATAGATATTTGTGTGCCTATAAATCATTTCATTAAAAGTAAAATAAGTATTTTAATGTTAAGTTGCTACTCCATCTGTCCTAATTTACGTGACTTACTTTTTTTTTAGTCAGTTTCAAAAATAACGACATATTTTCATATTTAGTAATAATTCAACATTAAAATGTTCATTTTACTCTAAATGAAATTATGTATAGCAACAGAAATATGTGTGACTTATTTTAAACCAGAAGTTTCAAAAATCTTTCTTTCTTTCTTAAACTCCATTTCACGACAAATTACCTCACATAAATTAAAATAAAGAAAATATGAATATAGAAATGTATCATTTTATTTGAAACTGACTAAAAAAATAAGGCATATAAATTGAAACAAAAAATACAATTATATTAGTTAGACACATAATGAAGCTTTTTACTTGAAATAATTGGATGAAAGATTAAAAAAAATTAGTCAAAATAGTGACTTAAAGATTTGGCATGCAATCCTGTAACTAAGGTGTGTGTGACGAAAAATATTTTTCCACAAAATGAGTCATTATACATCTTACTCTCTCTTTTTTTTAAGAGGCGGACCCACGTGGTTCTGCAAGGGTGCACGTGCACCCGGTAACTTTTTTAAAAAATCTTATATATATACATAGATATCCTACTAAAATATTAATATACTTAATTATGCACCCTTAATAACCAAACATATTTGGGTGCACTAGTTCAGAATTTGAACACTAGCATTCTTTGGCTCTCAATGCCTCGGGTTTGATTCCTGATGGATGCCATTTTTTTCATTTACATTTAATTGCCACCAGCTAGGCAGACATGTATTTGTATTTGAAAAATGCATATTACTCCCATGCCAAATGAGATCTTGTGGCACAGTGGCAAAACAGAGAGCGAAAAGTCTAACTATCCTCTTGTTCGTGAGTTCGAACCCAGATGCGTGTAAATATTTTTTGAGTATAGAAATTTTAATTTTATATCAGGAAAATCCCTCTTTCTTCTATCTTTTTTTTTTTTAAAGTGAATTTTATCCTATAGGAGAAAACAGAAGTTTAACAATTTAAAAAGTAAAAAAAAATTATTTGCAATATATGTTTTTCTCTCCCTGCTACATATGTAGATTAACAAAAAGAAGAATTATTTTTTAAAAATAAAAACATAAAATTTACCAGAAAAAGCAATATATATGTGTGTGTGTGTATTGTTCAAGTGTTTCGTTTCTTTTTTGAATACATATTGAGTATTGTTACTCATTTGGTAATTTACCAATTATAATATTTGTTTGAAGTCGTCGTTGTCCTGTATAAATATTCAGAAACCCCAAACCTTAAATTCTGGCTTCGCCTCTGCTCCCTGGAAAGTGGAAACTAGAATTTAGAAGTAGGGGTGGGCATAAATATCGAAAAAATAAAATACGAAACCGAACTGAATTATTTCGATTTTTTGGTTTCGATTTTTTGATTTTTCGGTTCGGTTTTGATTCTTTTTTTTATAAATTCGATATTTCGATTTGATTTTCGATTTTTAGATTGACTTCATTCGATTTTTGGTTTAAACCGAAATAAATTAAAATTTTAATATACTTTTTTAATTAAAATATCTGTATATTAATATATATAATATATACTATATATTCATTATTTAATATTTATAATATATAATCCCATAAGCTATTAGGCTTTAGCTACAACCCATTACTGTCTCGAACGCTTATGTTATGATAAAGGTGCACCCGCACTCTTCAAATGTTGGGTTCGCCTCTGCGTGTATTTGGTAAGTTAATAAAAACATTATTTCATGAGTATCAATATATACTTCCTCCTTTCCAATTTATATAATGTGATTCAGGTTATCAAGGTTAAACTATCTAATTTTTTGTGTGAATTCGGCATAATATGTTAAGTTTTATGAAATAAAAAATATATTTTTAAAATTTACATATATAAACAGATATAAAGAATCACAAAAAATCATGATTATCAATATATACTTCCTCCATTTCAATTTATATAATGTGATTCAAGTTATCAGGGTTAAACTATCTAATTTCTTGTATGGATTTAACATAAAATGTTAAGTTTTATGAAATAAAATATATATATTTTAAAATTACATATATAAACAGATATAAAAAGTCACAAAAAAAAAAAAACTATTACACTATACTATTAGTGGCATCACATAAAATCAGATATATAATTTAGATAAATATTATGAGGAGAATGTAAAAACGGTAGGGTTGAGCGAGATCTGAGGGTGGGATAATTTGGGAGGGATGTGTGGAGGGAGTGTGGTGGCGGGAGGAGCAGGGGCAGAGATGGGAGGTGAGAATGGATTATTGGGGGATGAGAGGTTAACAATAACATGCAATATCGCTTACTTCTTTCATTCAATAATATTTGTTTATGTTGTTAAAGATAGATATTATTTATTCAGTTTAAAAAATTAATGAATAATATATTTATTTTTATATATTTTACTTTTTATTATTAATTATAGTCATTATTCTATATATTTTTTAAAGCATTAATTACTTATATTCAAAGGTTGATATGATAAATTACCTTTATTTCTTAATTTGTGTGTCAAATTAATAGTGGACAAATATTATAGAATTTAGTCTTAAAAATCATTTTTCCTCCCCAACTTTATCTTAAAAATCAAACTCTCCCTCAATTTTGAACAATAATCATACTCCCCCTTTATCCTAATTGACTTGTTAAAATTTCTATTTTACCCTTTATCATCAATTTGTTTATTCTTTTTTTTTTTTTAATTTCTTTAAAACCATCATATTTTCATTTTAAAAAAAATTCATATAACAAATTTTTCATAAAAACATAAACATTATTCATATAACAAAATTTTCATAAAAACATAAAGATTATCTTCTAGAAAAAAAAGTAAGAAATATATAAGCTAATGATGATCTTTATGAAGTAAATTAGCATAATAAGAAAATTAGTTTTATTAATAATAATCAAAACTATAATATTTTTTTCAACAAGTGAAAATAATAAGTACTACTAATTTTATAAACATATTTCAATGCAGAAAATACAAACAATAAATGAAATAGATAAGCCTCTAGTACCACCCCGAACTATGATCAAAGTTGTTACGACACACTCCAACTTCACTATGGTCCTATTATCCCCTGAACTCAAATTTAGCGTATTTTTATCATTTTTTGTGCTAATGTGGCACCTTTATTACATAAAATGGAGCCCATATCAAAGGTGTCACGTCATCTAAAATGATTGACAAAAGGTTTCACGTTAGCTAAAAGGATTGACAAAAATACGCTAAAATTTAGTTTAAGGGGTGATAGGACCCCGTGAAGTTGACGTATGTCGTAGAAAATTTATCATAGTTCGGGGATACTAGATGTTTTTCTCGAATAAAAATAAGGTCAAATTTTAAAGATTATATTTATTTATATAAATTATAAAATATGTAATACTCTATTAATGGCAATCACAGTTTATTTACTGATATAAATAATAGATAATATCATTTCTTATCACTTGATCCTCATGCCAAAAATAAATGTTTTAGTTTATTTGCTCAATTTGTGAAATCAAGAGAATTGTATTATGTTTTTTTTTTCTACCCTTTAGTGTTAAATAACTATATAAAGTAACAATATAGACAAATTTAAAGTTTCAAATTATCATTAATAAGATTAATTTAGCAAAATATACCTCTAAGTAAAATTTTCTTAAGGATTATGTTATATCAACAAAAAGTTAAATAATATAAAATAAATTTAGTAAGAGAGTGATAAAATATGAAAATATACGCACATGCATGTACGTACATATGTATATATATACACTTAGGGGTGGGTTGTTTGGAAACAAGTTATCCCGGGATTAGTTATTACAAAATAAGTTGTACTAACATGTATGTGTGATAACTTATCTCATCACTGTGGTATAAATGATGCGATAAATAATTTTTAGACTACCTAATACATCTAATTAAACGCAGGATAAATAATCATGAACTTTATCTCTGAATTATTATAATTATACATCACACCAAACGACTCTTTAATACATATAACACTAAAATAAAGATCTTAAAAATAATATTGAATTTTGTGATAAATTTATAAAATGTATTAATTTGCGTATAAAGTTAATAAACTTAAATAAAATACTATAAATATACATGTTAAAAAAATATTCATTACATATAATATGAAAAGATAGTACATAAATATAGAATTAAAATTATAAGAACAAAATGGACATTGCATTGGATAAAGGGAAGAATATGATTATAAGGGGGAAATTTGATTTTTTAAGTGAAAATGATTTTCACCCAATTTTATTATAAATGTCATTTTCTTAGTTCAAAGTTCTTAAAGAAGATTTTTTTCATTCTTCGTAAAGTATAAAATGATTCACCAATCGCAATCGCTAACGGAGCAGAAGTGGAGTTTTCAACTGAAAAAGATGTGAGTGTAGATTTGAGAATTGAGAGTACTGGGGTAAGGGAGGCGGGGGGGATATGTGAGTTTTACTTTTACCAATATAACTAATTGTCACTGTCTTGGATACCACTGCATATATGGTCCAATTATACAGTAATATCCGTGAGGAACGTATGCTTCAACTATTATGTTGTTGTTGAGTATATGACATTTTAAGGCGGCATCCACCGACAACTCTTTAAAGTTGACATTATTTTTTACTTAAACATCTTAATTAGGTATTGTTCATTTTATACTTAGAGTCTTATATGCCATTTTGATATTTATGCACAATCAGTTAAAATTACAAAGTGTGTATTGACGTGGCATGATGATTAGTTAAGAGAGTACATGTGCATTTTGGGTCACAAAAATATTTAAATATTAATTATAAGAAGAAAAAAGAAAAACTATTTCAACTTGTTTAACTATTTCAAAAATATGTATTTCAATAACGAAAGAAAAAAAAAAGAAACTAGTTTCTACAAAACTCATTTCCATCCACATGGGCCAGGCCTAACAGAAAAATAGAGTTTCGTCGAAAAAAGTTGAGACACGGACTTGATCCCCTTTAATGAATTTCTCATATTTCTTTTTTAAAGTTGATAATTTTAGTTTTCGATAAAAAGGGTTATTGAAGAGAGAAGGGAGAGAAAGAGAGTGACAACAATTGTGAATCTCACTTTTTTCGGCGAAAAAGATCGTAATGGTATTTTTTCAGATCTAAAAACGATAAGAAAATGGTTATTTAAAAGAAATATTTAACTTACAAATTATATCTAAATTAAAGTTTTTTTAATAAAAAAGAACAAATTAATATCGAACGAGTAAAAGGGAGGAACCAAAGAAATGAGCAATTTTTGATTTATGTCGGTCTTTTATTTGAAGAGTTGTAGTGGGCTGCTCCTCAACTCAGGAACAACTCTCAAATGAACTCAACCAATAAGAACTAGGAAAAAGTAAAAATTATAAAGTGTGAGGAGAGAAAGTAAATAGTGTTGTTTCGGGTACACAATTTGTATTATATCAAAACAAGTTCAATACAAGTTTAAGATTAAATCAAGAATACTTATGAAGTTTTTCAACACCGAACACAAGTTCAATATGAACTATCAAAGAAGTGTGTTATTTATTTTAAAGAAAAAAGATGAAACAGAACAAGTCAAGTCCTCTAAATTCACGAAGTGTCCTTAAGGAAATAACTTCCCTCAAGTACCCGAGGTTCCGGAATTTTCCTCACAGGATAATATGGCTTCACAACCAGAATGTAGTGGTACCTCAAACTTTCTATTTTTTTTCGAACTCACTCAACGGTAGATGATCACATGGAATTTTTAGAAGCAAGAGAAATATTTTTTCTATGCAGAAATTTTCATACTAAACTTGTGAAAAAAATGCAGGTTTATATAGCCATGAAGTGCCTCTTCGGAAAGGAGACAATTGTTCATTAGAAAGATGTATCATTTTGAAATAGTCATGTCTGTCGATTCCGAAACAACATTCCTTTTTTGAACAGTTACAACTGACTGAACAATCACCGCTTTTCTAAAGCAGTATGTCTTTTCCTGGAAGGGTTGTGTCCCTCCATTTTTCATTCACACCAATTGAACCCAACAATCCCCCACATGAATGTGAAGGACTATTCTTTGTAAAACTTTACGGATAAGTATGTGATCATCAAACAAAGACTGATTGCATCTGGATAAGTGGGTTTTTCTTTGAACTTTTCCTAGCGAACATGCATCGAGTGCACTCGGTCAATCGATAGATTTGATATCTTTGAGCCATCGAGCTTTAATGTACACCTAGACAATACATATCATACAATCAGCCTTTTACCGTTTATGGTTCTCACGATTTTGTTTGTTTCATCCATTAACACATCCCGGTTTCATGAGAGCTTTGAGAATAAGCATTTTCTAACATTCTCCTTGAAGCGGCTTCCACTTCGCCCTCACATAGGTGATTTCTAAACGTTCAATCCTATAAATTAAACTATTTGGTCAAATCTTCCAAATTTAGATAATCATTAAAAGACTTTACACTATAAGTCTTATCCTTGTTTACTAAATGTTGTCTACATCATGAGAATGGGTTGAAAATATTGACAATGTTGAACCTTTCAGACACAACTTTGTTTGATCTCCTTGAACCTAGCTCTTGGGATCTCCAGTTTGCTAGATAGAGTTACCGCCATGCTGACTTGTCCTAGATTGTAAACACATTCCCTTGGATGTTTTCTCAACTCCCTCTCTAGATATACCTTTTGTAAGTAGATCCGACATATTATCCTTTGACTTCATATAGTCAACAATGATAATTCTACTAGAGAAAAGTTCTCTAACGGTATTATGTCTTCGTCTTATGTGACGAGATTTACCGTTGTACATAATGCACCCTGCCCTACCTATTGCCGCTTGACTATCACAGTGTATACATACTGGTGCCAATGGTTTGGGCCAATAAGGAATATCTTCCAAGAAGTTTTGGAGCCATTTTGCTTCTTCACTGGCTTTATCTAATGCGATAAATTCTGATTCCATTGTAGAGCGAGAAATACATATCTATTTGGACAATTCCCAAAAGATTGCTCCTCTACCTATAGTAAATACGTATCTACTCATGGATTTTACTTCATTCGATCCGGTGATCCAATTTGCATCATTATATCCTTCAAGTACCGCTGAATATTTACTATAATGCAAAGCATAGTCTTGACTGTATTTAAGATACCCCAAAACTCTTTTCATTTCCATCCCATGAGTTTTATTGGGGTTACTCGTATACCGACTCAACTTACTAATAGCACATGCTATGTCTGGCCGTGTACAATGCATGATATACATTAACATCCCAACACTCTTGTGTATTCCAACTGTGAGTCACTTTCACCTTCATTCGTTTGAAGTGCAAAGCTCACATGCAATGGAGTCTTAGCGATACTAAATTTCAAATACTTGAATTTGTAAAATACCTTTTTGATGTAATGAGACTGTGACAATACCAACCCTTGTGGAGTTCTATGGATTTCATTCCTAAGATCACATCCGTAACTCTAAGGTCTTTCATATCAAACTTGCTCTCAAGCATTCGTTTTGTAGCATTTATGTCACAAATATCTCTACTGATGATTAACATATCATCCACATACAAATAATTAATGACCTTGTGATTTGAAGTGTCTTTAATGTAAACACATTTATCACATTTATTTATCTTGAACCTGTTTACCAACATGGTTTGGTCAAACTTTGCATGCCACTGTTTAGATGCTTGTTTTAGTCCATAGAGTGACTTAACAGTTTGCACACCTTTTTTCTTTATCAGGAACTACAAAACCCTCGGGTTGTTCCATGTAAATTTCTTCCTCCAATTCTCCATTCAGGAATGTTGTTTTCATATCCATTTGATAGATTTCAAGACCATATACTGCCGCCAAGGCAATTAACATTTGAATTAACGTTATCCTTATTACTGGCGAGTATGTATCATAGTAATCAAGGCCTTCTTTCTGTTTGAAGGTTTTTACTACAAGTCTTACCTTGTTTGTCAATAGAACCATCCGCTTTCATTTTCCTTTTGAAGATCCATTTAGAACCTAAAGGTTTATTTTCTAAAGGAAGATCAACCAAGTGCCACGTATGGTTGCTTAAGATTGAATCAATCTCACTATTGACTGCCTCTTTCCAAAAGAATAAGTCTGAAGACGACATCGCTTCTTTAAATGTTAAAGGCTCATTTTCTAAGAGAAATGTTACAAAATCTGATCCAAACGAATTTGACATTCTTTGGCGTGTACTATGTCTTGGATTCTCATCATTATTTACATCTTCACTTGGTTCCTCTCGAGGTCGTTTAGACCCCCCACTAGACTGTTCATGTCTAGTTTTATATGGATAAATGTGTTTAAAGAATTCAGCATTATCTAACTCAATTACCGTATTTTCATTGATATCTGAATGTTTGAATTTATGAACCAAAAACTGGCATGCTTTACTACTTTTAGCATATCCTATGAACACGCAGTCCATTGTCTTAGGTCCTATTTCTATCCTTTTAGGCGTAGGAATTTGGACTTTTGCTAGACACTCTCACACTTTGAAATATTTCATGTTGGGTTTCCTTCCTTTCCATTTTTCATATGGAATTGATAGTGTCTTACTATGAAGCACTATATTGAGTATTCTGTTAGCTGTAAGGATAGCTTCCCCACATAAGTTTTGCGGTAAATTTGTACTTATCATTTTCTTTAAGGTTCGATTTTTTCTTTTCGCAATTCTATTAGATTAAGGTGAATATGCGGCTGTAGTTTGATGGACAATTCCATTCTCTACACATATTTCTGCAAAGGAAGATTCATATACTCCACTCCTATCACTTCTTATCGTTTTGATCTTTTTCTCTAACTGATTTTCAACTTCTGTTTTATATTGCCTAAAAGCATCTATTGCTTCATCCTTACTATTTAGAAAATAGAAATAATAATATCTAGTGCAATCATCAATAAAAGTTATAAAATACTTTTTCCCACCACGAGATGGTGTTGACTTCATTACGTTCATTTTGAATAGGCCTTCAGCGAGGTAGCCTTTTCCTACTACACTTCTCCTTTACTAAGTATAATTTTTTCGAAAATAAATACATATTTGAATCCATTTTTATCAAGAAGTGATACAAAAATCAAGTTCTTTCGTAACTCCGATACATACAGGACATTGTTGAGAGTCAACATTTTTTCTGAAGTCATTTTCAAGCATACTTTTTCTGTTCCTTCAACTTTTCCAATTGCAGAGTTTGCCATATAAATCTTCTCTTCGTCTTGAGCCAGAGTGAATGTAGCAAACAACTCTTTATTTGCATATACGTGGAGGGTGGCACCAGAATCCTTCCACCATTCTCGAGGATTTTCCACCAAGTTATATTCTAAAAGCATGACACATACATCATCCATTTCGTTCTTAGATTCAGCCATATTTGCTTGATCCTTCTTTTTGCCTTTCTTTGGGACATGACAGTTTGTAGAGTTGTGGCCAATCTTGCCATAATTAAAGCATTTTTCCTTGAATTTCTTCTTAGGCTGATTGCTTTATTGTCCAGCTTTCTTCTGCTTCTTTGAGTTGTTAGGGTCGTCTTCTACAATAATAGCTCCATTTATTGTAGAATTTTCTTTAGAACTCCTCTCTGTGGCTTTATTGTCTTTCTCAATGTGCAACCTCACAATGAGGTCTTCGACTATCATCTCCTTTCGTTTATGTTTTAAGTAATTCTTGAAGTCCTTCCACAAAGGTGGCAACTTCTCAATTATCGCAGCTACTTGAAATGCCTCGTTCACAACCAAACCTACAACAAAGTTTATGTTATCATTAAAAATATTTTTAACATGTTCAAATAAGGTATTCATTAAATTTATACCTTCTGCAAGGAGATCATGGATGATGACTTACAACTCCTGTACTTGAGAAATGACAGTTTTGCTATCGATCATTCTGTACTTTAGGAATCGTGCAATGTCGCACCTCTTTTTCGCTCGCAGGACCGAAGGATTTTTTCAATTAAAGTGATAGTTTTGAATAAGGATTATTTTTATCATTTTTAGAGTCGCCACTTGAAATTGAATTATGGTGTTCCAAGTCACCTTTTTGAATCGCTAATCAAAAGGAAATGACTCTATATTATGATTTGGAAAAACAGAAGGCTAGGTGAGAAATTCTGTTGATCGAGGGGAAGGTGTGAGGTGACTTACCTTGACTTAAAAAACTATTTCAAATTATGTTTAGGCCTAAGTTCGCTCATTTTTATCTAAAGTCTGTCTATATATTTTATATTAAATTAGTGAAGATTATTTTTTTTATAAAAAATATTTGTCAAGATGCATTATTGTATCCTTGAATTATTTTAAATATCTCAGAAAGATGCATATGCCACATTCTTAATTGAGATGAATATATTAAACGTGTCTAGAATTTGTTTAGCGTTAAAGGCGTTGGTTTGTAGCTTATAGACTTGAAAATAATTTTATGTATTCGAAAATGGCATTTAAACTTAATAATAAAAATTTAGCGAAATTCTTTTAAAGTGATATTAATCTACAAATAATTATTAACCTTAATTAGTGACAAAAATAAAAATAAAAATAGAAAAGATAAAAGTAATAAAATAATACAAATATACACACCAAAAACTAATTATATTTATTTCTAATGTTATTATAATCCCCAATTGATATATTTTTTATTTAAAATCAAATCAAGTAAGTCAACTTAAATATAAATCCTAAAATAAACAATATATAAAGTTTAAGAATATAAACATAAACACAGTTAAAATCAGTTTCATAAGTTCAATGACTGTTGTTGGTAGTGGCGGTGTTGTTTGCTCCGACGGTGGACATGGTTGGCTGAAATTAGCGAGAAAGAGAGAGGGGTAGGGGGGACGGCAGTGCTGACCGATGAAGAGTGGCGTCACCGGCGACGGAAAAGGGAGAAAGGGAGCGGCGCCGGTGTAGGTGTTTCCAGCTGGTGGAGCAGCAATGACAAAAGGGGAAAAGGTGGCTGAATTCGATGGATTTTCCGGCGAGGAAAGGTTGAATCTTGGGGTCCTGGTTGGATCTGGAGCAAAAACGGTCTGTCAATGGCAATTTCGGTAAGAACCGACTGGAATTGACCCGAAAATGGGTTGGTTTTGACGAGGCGATGGTTTTGGTGGTTTCCCGATCTAATTTTGGAGACGGATGCCATATTCCAGCGAGGGAACGGTTCCGGCAAGGGTGGTTTCGAAACTGATTTTCTAATTATTATATTTTTCTATTTTTTTATTTTGTTTTTCTCTCTCGTTTTGGTTTCACTATTTTTTACTCCGTTCTCAATTATTTTTTCTCTTGCTGACTTTTTTGTTCAATTTCTTTTCACTGTTTTTTACTCTTTTTGTGCATGTCTGTGTAATGTGAAAGAAAAGAATAAAAAAATGTGTGTATTTGTGAAGAGAAAAATGCAGAGTAAATAGTATGTGTAGTGTATTGTGCAGTGAAAATAACAAATTAAAAAATAAGCAATATTTTACTCTATTTTTGTTGTCATGTACAAATAAAAAATAATATATTTTACTGCAAAATATTAGTTTCTTTTCATTATTATAATATACACAAGATAACATTACAACAAACTCATTCAATATCAATTCATGAAATCACTAAAAACAATCATGTTAAGATTCAATTTATAATAAAACTGATAAAATAAAATATAGGACTTAAAAAAAACCTGTGATGAAAATGAAGCAGAAACTTTGAATATCACTTTCGGAAACTTGAACATGATCCAAACTCGACTTCACCGATATTTACTCCCTGTTTTATTTTTGTTTGATGATTTTACTTATATTTTGTCTGTCTAGTGTCACTTTGTTTTTCTTTTTATCAGATACAGTTGTAATACTCCATATTTTCCTAACTTAAATTAACCCTCATTACATGGGTTATCCTATTTAATTTTTAAAAAATACTCAGTATTTTTCAATTTTGAGCTTACCAATGCGTAGAAAATTTAGTCAGCTTTCCAACGATATAAGATCCACCCAAATCCGATACCCGGGCGAGGAGTTAGAGCTATTTTAGTAAAATAGTGTGCCAACTGACACTTCAGCGCGTCGCAAAGGCATGCCAAATGGCAATTTTCAAAAACCAATAAGCCAACGCAATAATCTCGCACGCGGTGAGCTTCCAGGTCTCATGCAGTGAAGCAATGCGATCCTACCGCGTCGCGCCAAGCCTCCAGTTCACAATTATCGAATTCTAGTGAAACGACGCGATAGGGCCGCGTCGCGCCAAGGGTGAAAATTGAGAATTTTCAGTTAATTCTGAGTTTTAAATTTCAAAGGATTTTAGGTCTTTTTCCTCATTCTAGTCAGCCTAAACACGGGATTAAAGCCCTAAATAGCCTAATATCTCATTAATTGCTCACTTATCTCAAGAAAGAAATCATTCTCTCCCAATTAGCAAACACTAGCTCTCAAGAAATCAAGAACAAAGCTCAAGAAACTCATTAAGAACTCCAAGAACTCATCAATTCAAGTATGTTAGGTGTTCATTCATGGGTCCCTTTCACCCATGAAACCCAAGAACCACTTTTTAAATTACAAGTTATAGATTCATGATTCAATGATTGAAATTGATTGTACACATATCTATGATGTTAATTTGATTTTCAATCCATGATTATGATAAGATTCATGAAAATAGAATAGTATTTATGGGGAATTATATGAATTGCATGTTGAACCCATGAATTTGCAAGTTTGGGCATTTTAGTTGTAATGCTTATATGTTATCCATGATTATATGCATAAAGTTGTGCTATCCAAGTGGTTGATAAAATGTCCATGTGAATTAAATGATGCAATCATGACATGCTAGTATATGTACAAACTTATGCCCTACAAGTGTTTGATAAAATGTCTCTATGAATAAATTATGGACAAGTAATTATTGTTATGTCTTTCAAGATTATGCTATGCTTTATTTTCATGCTATCGAGTCTTGGGGGTATTTAATATCCAACAATCTAGTTGTTTACCTAGAGCCAGTGTTAGTTATAGAATAGTATCAGTTATGTTATGATCAGTAGAATTCAGTTAGCTACCGAACTCAGTAGAACTCAGTCATTTACAGAACTCAAGAAAACTCAGTAAACTCAGTATCAATCTAGTCCAGTTCAATATACTCAGTTCAGTGTCTTTTAGTTGGGAGTAGGATTCAACACCGAGTGAACTAAAGGATAGGGGCTCACCTGCTAGTAGAGGGTGTGATCCTTAGAAGCAATCCTTGCATTTCAGAACTACATAGTTAGCATAGGTTGAGACATTAACCTGCCAGTTGAGGGTTGATGAGGTGTTTTAACTTGCCAGTTGAGGGTTCTACCATTCTCATTAGAGTACCTTCTAGATGAGGGTAACTCTTCAGTGTCTTTACCCATGGCACAGTACTAACACCCTTCCAGCTAGGGTTACAGGTTGGACCCCAAATCTATTCAGAAAAGGGGCATGTCGGTTAGATGGTTACTTCCTACAGTCTCAATTTTGGTCTCAGGATAGAACTTAATTTAGTTCTATAAAATCAGGACTTTCAGATACAGTCAATCAGTTTTAGTAACTTAGTTATCAGTAATCTCAGATATCAGTTACTCAGTTATCAGAACTCAGCTTCAGTAAAAGCTCAGTTATAGTATACACGCATATGTACAGTATTGCATACTCAATATTTATATTAGCTTCAGTTATCTATGTACTTTCATATTCAGTTACTCTATATCATTCAGTCAGTTATTGTTCATACATATGAACCCTCGCATTCAGCCTTACCTCATCTAGTATACCAGTACATTCCACGTACTGACGCATACTCTTTCTTTTCACTATGATATCTCATATCATAGGTTCGAACGCACAGGTTCCTGACCGCGCATAGACAGATCCAGTTCCTGACCGCTCATAGACAGATCCAGTTATTAGTGGCAGTTTCAGTAATGAGTACTCATCTATCGAGGGCATGCTTTTATTTCAGTATTTTAGTTTATCAGTAGTTCAGTAGTCGGAGTTAATTAGGGGCTTGTCCCATTAACTCCACCTTCAGACTGTTCAATTAGAGGCTTTTCAGACTAAATTTTCAGACATTATTTAGTTTTGCAGATTATTATTACAGTTGATATTCTTTACTAGTATTTCAAATTTTGAACCTTATGGCATTTCAGCCTATTTTCCATATTTATTACAGTATTATTATTCAGTGATCACAACAGATATCAGTCATGGGTTAGCTTGTGGTCCTTCGGGGTCGTAAGCACCGTGTAGTGTTCGGAGTATAGAATCTGGGCGTTACAAACTTGGTATCAGATCCTAAGATTCAACAGAGTCATAGGGAGTCTGAAAGCTACATCGAATAGAGTCTTATGCATGGGTATGTAGCGTGCCACATTTATGGACAAGAGGCTATGAGATGTTTTAGGAAAAGTTTCCCTTCTTTCAGTATTTATGTCGTGCGAGTGAGCATAAGCTCAGGCTAAAATTTCAGTCTAATTCATTTTTTCTTTCGTTTACAGGACATGCCTTCTAAAAAGACTAATTGAAGAAGGACTGGAAATCAGCCAGTACTTCAGCCCGTTCAGGCAGATCTCCTGGATGAGCATGTCTCTCATGCAGAATTCAGAGCTGCATTCACTACTCTAGCCAATTTTGTAAAAGCTTAAAATAAGTGGCCAGCTACTGTTCAGGCCAACCCAGTGGACAATACTGCTGCAGCCAGGATTCGAAACTTCACCCGAATGAATCCCTCCCTATTCTCAGGATCTAAGTCAGAAGAAGACCTACCAGAGTTCCTCGATCAGGTTTAGAAAGTCACAGATATTATAGGAGTGACTTCCAGTGAGAGTGCTGAGTTAGCTGCCTATCAGCTACAAGATATAGCTCATATGTGGTTTAAACTGTGAAAGGTAAACAGGGGTACAGATGCAGAGCCCATAGAGTAGGAAGAGTTTGCTACTGTTTTTCTTGATAGATTCTTTCCCTTAGAGTTGAGAGAACCCAAGGTGTTAGAGTTCATCAATATCAGGTAGGGCAGTATGATCATGAAAGATTATTCCCTCAAGTTTACTTAGTTAGACAGGTATGCTCCCCATGTAGTGGCAGACAGTATGTCCAGAACGAGCAAGTTCGCGTCTGGGGTGTCAGATAGTGCGGTTAAAGAGTGCAGAACTGCAATATTGATTAAGGAGATGGACATATCCAGGCTCATCGTCCATGATCAGCAGATAGAAGAAGCTCAGAATAGAGAGAGAGAGAGAGAGACAGAACTGTTGACACCTAATTTTTTCCCTCCACAACCCAATTTAATTTTGAGTTTCTTTAATTTTAAAATAAAGTCACAACAATTATTTTATGCCAATAAATGCAATTTAAAATATTTATTTGAGTTAATTTTGTCATTTAATTAACGATTATACATTTTGTATTTTTATACGAGAATGTATAAATTTTGTTATTTAAATGAACATTCTTTATTAAAATTAGACTTTTATTGTGTACACCTGAAAATTAATCTAAATGGATAAAGTCTTGATTTTAAATATGATTTGTTCTCAAAATATTTTATTTGGAGGAATATTTGTTTGATTTTTATCAAATCAAGAAACTCGAGGTTAATTTGCTACTTAATTCGTGTCGGATTGCGATTCAATTTAGCGAACTAATTAAATATGACCTCAATTGAAATCAAATTGGCCCAATTGTAATGAAATTGACCAATGGATATTCAATTTGGTTAGAGTTTAAATAAGTCACTTAAATTATAATTCAACCTTAATCCCCCAAATTATCGTTCCTAATTGGAATTATTTTAATCCAATTAAATTTAAATATGGTTATTTAATAACCCCCATTAGATTTAATTAGGGCTATCAAATAACCCCCAAATCAACCCCAATTTTGGCCCAACATCTTCACAAGACCCAAACCACCAGCCTCTTTTCTTCTAATTAAACCAACTAGCCCACCTAAGAAACAAAGCAGTCCAGCGACCTATTTTTATTTCTACTCCATTCTCAGCCCAATACCCATAGCTGCCCCAAAACCTGACCCAGCCCACTACTCTATTTCCCTCTTTTCCCACAAGACATCAAAACATTACCCAATCTTAACAGCTAATCTGCGTACAACCAACAGAAACAACAACCTCAACAACCTAAATCAACTTTAAAAATCTGAACCTGACCCGCCAACGACCCACAATCTACCAATCAGCAACCTGACCCGACCTTAATCTTTAGCGTACCAGCCGACCCGATTCCTCATGCATCTCACGCATCAATAGGACGAGCAAAGGAGCCAAAAACCTTCTAGAATAGGTCCAGGTGTCCCCTCAACGGATGAATTCTGCAAATCTCGGTAACAATGGTACAAATTCATACATACCTAGTTGTTTTTCATTGGTTTTGGGGTAAAAATTCATTTTGCCCTATTCTAATTGGTCCCCCAATTCCAAACGGGTAGAATGGTGGTTGAAACCCTAAGAAATTTTGAATTTAAAATTGAGGGATACTTTTCTTTCAGGTCAAAAGGGGACTTCGAATTGGTCTCCTATAAAAGGTCCCTGAGGTCACTGTTTGGAGGATCTGGGGTTTTTTGTCCTTTCAGGAGTTTACTATTTAGGATTCATAATTGGTGGATCTTTCTCTTTTCGAAGAATTGAGGTTGGAAATCCTAAAGAAGAAAGAGAGAAATTTTTTAGAGGATATCAATCTTTTAGCAAAAATCAGCTCTTCTTGTCTTTGAAAGTTAATGATTTCGTTGGAAATCTAGAAGGTTCGTAGACTGGTAGTGATTTTGAGTTGGTGACAACACTTTTTCTAGTGGCTGTGAATCCGATATTAGCTCGTAGTACTATTTTGCTGCTCCAAAACAGGTAACACTCCGCTACGTTCAATTTTTTTTATTGTTTCTGCTTCATTTCGTGGTTCTATGGTGATGAATAATACCTTGGTATGCTGGGTTGTTTGCTAGTAGAGGCCTTAAAGGCCATAGTTTTTTTTTCTTCTTTCTTTTCTGTAGCTGTGAAGCAAGGGTCGGATTATTATCGCATTGAAGTAATTGTCTTGAGTTGTCTGGTGTGCGATTTCTGTTGTCTGTGCCTCGACATTCATTTTATCATTTAATATTGATATTGTTGCTTAATATTCGACTTAACATCTCATCTTGGGTACTACTTGTGACTCGAAACTGGTTTTGTTGCTTAAAGTTTTGTGCTTTGAATATTGTTTGACAGTTTTGGGCTAATGACGTTTTGAACAAACTGATAGAGTTTCACGCTTTGGATTTGCTTAACAGATTTTTTTTAGGTTGATGGTATTTTGTCATGGCTGATTTTTTTTTTACGTTAAGTCTCGCGCTTTGATTGCTTCGGGTTGGTAGTGCTTTCACTGTAGTTGGCCTCATAGTTAAAGCTCTTCACTTAAATCTTTGTTTAATAGCTTAGGGCTGGTGGTATGTTATTATGGTTGATTTCATGGCTTAAACAACATGCCTTTCATGTCTCCTGCAACTTCAAAAGCTTTTTTTTTTTTTTTATGAAAGTAGGTTCTTTTCTTATTTCTATCCTTTTCCTTTTGGATCGAACACTGTGGTGGCTTTATTTCTCTCTTATGGACATTTATTAGCACCCGATTTTAGATTCAATGTCTCGATAGGGTAAAAATGTGAGTCCCTGTTTTCATTTTAATGTTTTCAATTCTAATTGTTAAAGTTTTATTGTGCTAATTGGACATTGATCGCGTAGTTTAGGATTGTTAGCTCATATGTTGTTGTGACTCATCATGCCAGTAGCATAAGTGATTGGAATCCACGGTTTGTTCAAGTTTTGTTAATCTACCATTAACCCGTTGCATGAATGATTCAAGGTAGCAACTCTTGTACTAGAATTTTCTTGACTTACAAACTGATTAGTTCTCTGTTTTTTTTGAAATTGCATCCAATTCTCTCTCCTTTCACCTATTCCTTTAATCTCTCAGGATATCCAATTCGCGTCTCTATTTTTCTTTGTCTAATTTTTTATTCCTTATGGTCCCCTTGTTTGATTTTCCATGTACGAGTTTGATTCATGTTCCTTGGTTGTCCAAACTATTCATTCTTATGAACGTGTATTAATTCATATATCTTTTCCTTGCATGAAACCATCTTTGAGCCCAAACGGACTCTATCCCATTGTTGCATATTCAGTGTGGGCCATTGAGGCCCATCCCTCATGATTCAATTTCGAAGGCCCTAAGGAGAAAATCTCATAGTGCATGGATACAAAGATTCGAAGAAGAAAAGTGGATTAAAGTCCTATGGTTGAAGTGGCCAAGAGACTTGAAAGTTTCAGATTTCATTCATTTATTATTATTGTCTTTATTTATTTAGTTAATTCTTTATTCATTTATTTGGGGCCTCAAAGACAAAGTTGTAAATTTAATACAGGTAAAGTGAAAATCGAGCCAAGGGCTCGAAAACATAGGATTAGGACAGGTGAAAAATGGGTTAAAAAACCCAGCCAGATCAGGACAGGGTCGACGGTTTGGGCTTAAAAGCCTAAATCACCACTTTTCCCTTTTCCTCTTTCCCTTTTGCTTACTTGTTTACGTGTTTCTTGCGAACCTAGTTAATCCTTTAGTCGAGTCGCTAAAAAACTGGTTTTGCATAAATGTCAAAATATTTCTAAAATCAAGTTCTTTTCAAAAATCAATCTTTTCAGAAGTTAATCAAAAGATGTTTTCAAATAGTCCGAATAACCTCAAGTTAGCGGACGTTTTAGGTGCCTAACACCTTCCTAAAACGTTAATAAGAACCGCTTACTTAGAATCTCTTAAGTTAAACAATTTTCCTATTTTGTTTCATTTGAAGTAACTCTCTAAAGGTTTCTTAATTCCTTTTCAAAATTAAGTGGCGACTCTCTTTCAAAAGTTAAATTTCTCCGCAAAATAGAAAGGCGACTCTGCTGGGGATCTCTAACTAGGTTCTAACCAAATGTTTGATTTCGTCTTTTAATTAACTATTCATGTGTTTATGTGTTTCGATTTTGTAGAGTTTAATTATCGCATCTCATGGCATATTCCTGCATTATTTAAACTATTTTGGAGTTTCGTGGGTATCCCGAATCCTATTGATCAATTCCAAAAATGTATTGGAAATACAAATAATTTATTAGCACATGAGTCATCTGATGGCTATTTGTATTTTTAAACTCAAGTTGTCCGCTTGAGAACCAATGTTCAAACCCACTCTAGATACCTAGGATAGAGCGAAACCAAAACCCTATTTCAGGCATGAGCCTAGGACGACCCAATACCCGAGCGGGGTATTGGGCCCATTAGAAAACCTGCCCTATGTCTATTGACCCCGAGTCAATTACAAATGAATTATATTTATGTGTTGAAGAAATATATGTTTGTCTAATTTAATCCATTACCCTTTGGGGGACGGGGGAAGGCTTATCTTTGTTTGCTTTTGTGTAGGTATGGCTCAATAGCATTCCCACGAGAAGTTCAAGATGGTTACTAAACCCGACGATAACCTAAAACTATGGTGGGGCTATATGAGCACAGAAAAGAGAAAAATTGTTAGAACACACATCGGATACCTGCCTCATTGATCAAAATGGATACTTGGCCCGAAATGATCCATGTGCTTACCACTTTTTTGGACGATCAGAATATGGTGTTTCACTTTGGGGATGTGGAATTGACTCCTACCATCGAAAAGTTGTTAATTTTCTATAAGAGTATTGAAATGTGTTTCAAGAGAAAGAAAAAATCTGATAAGAACATTTTAGTTCCTGCCGTGTGGGACCGTCAAACAATCAAAGAGGCTTTTTTAACTGACGACGACACCTGGCTAGGGGAACGTGATGAAGCAAATATCACTTTTCGGGAGTTGTATCATCGGTTCGGAAGATTCAATGCCTTCCACAAATTTGGACATAAATTTGAGTCCAAAGCAAAATGAAAGGAGATGAGAGCCTTTGCATTTGCGGTAGGTCTACTCGGAACCATGGTATTCCCACAGGGGAAAAATGGCACAATTCATCCAAGGGTTGTTACGGTGGCTCATGCACTTTTCTTTGGAATAGATTACGATTCTAAGAAGGTATTCCACAATTTAGCTCCCATGATTGTCACCGACATATATCGAGCCTTAGGAAGGTGTCAAGTCGAAAATCGTTTCTTTCAAGGTTGCAACCTCATATTACAAAGGTGGATGATGAAGCATTTGGTAAAAGATTCTAGAATGGTATAACCTGATCATAAGACAAGGGTGGATATGCTGTCTTTGCACGACATGTGGTTGTTTCTACACAAGTTCAAAAGGGAAGCATCTCACGAATTTGGTTTAAGACTTTCGGGGAATTAAGAGATGACGATGTGCAATGGTCCATTAACTCTCTTCATTTAGGGAAATACACCATTAGAGGGGGCAAGTGGCCTTTACTAGTGCTTCCCGGTCTTAGAGGGACCCATCCCTACAATCCTGACAGAGTTCTTAGGCAATTCAAGATCAAGCAGGAGGCACCACAAATAGATTCCATGCTTAGGTTTTTCACCGAATACTATGAAAGTGAGTCTCTGCTCAAAAACGGCATGATAAATTTATGGAGAGGAAGAAGGTGGACGGAAGTGACTTTTCGTATAGAGCATGACCCTGAAGTCAGCGATACTTACAAGGGGTGGTTGAAAAAGAGCCTCGCAGGAGCATTGATTCCGGGACCAAATGTGCCCACTCAGGTTGTGGATGTAGAATCCAAGCATCAAGTTCGGCTCCACAGGCTACAAGATGAGTTCCAGAAAAGTGAAATTGCACACCGGTAGGTACATATGGAGGATGCTTTAACAATACGTATGTTGAGGGAAGATCTGAAAAGAGCTAGGCAAGAGGCTGATGATGCTAGGCAGTGTTTAATCAATTTGAATGATAGCATGGCCTCTCAACTTGATAGTATAGGGAAAATGACTTACGACAGCAAGGAATAATTATGCGGGAGTCATCTTATTATAAATAGGTATCAAATAGCACAGGAGGTAAACAAGGCAAAGAAAGCAAAGGCAGACGAAGGAGCCTCCAGTAGCTAGTTTTTATATTTCCCCTACGCGGGAACTTATCTTCTTTCATGTTTTTTCCCTTTTTCCCTAAAGATTATATCCCTTTTTCACTATCCTTTATAGGTATTTATGCCCTTTTTCATGTCTATATAAGTAGGGGGTTAATGGATTGACTTCAAGGAAGCATATATTTTCTTCAAAAATCGTTAGGCCTGAACCCTTGGCTCAAAAAGGGTCACCCCAGCTAGGATACACGTTATTATAATATTTTTGTGTGATATAACTATTTTATGTGCTTATGTGCGTTTGTTTGGATCAAAGGCAAGTTTATCCACTATGTCCTAGGGATGAATTTGGCTATGACTCAAACAACTCTATGTGATTATTTCCTATCAAATATATTGCATTACTTATCACATACAAAAACTAACACATCTGCCTTTGAGTTGTTTTACTTTACAGATAATAGAAATTACTCCGTGTTGATATAAGCTGGCAGAACATCCCTACTTCACCTGGTCGAAAGCGCACAAAATCCCATCCTCTGACCATCATTCAAAAATGACAGGAAATGATGAAGAAAACGCACTGACTATCCGGGACAATGTGATAGGGGAACAAAATGAGATGATTGCGGAACTTGCGAGAAAGTTAGAAATACTTCATGAAGAAATAAATTGCACTCGGGATTTGCATAACTTGGCCATCATCATCAATGCCCCCTCTCCGGGAGAACACGGGACTCCACTCCAAATTCCTCCCCTCAGCACCCCTACTTTTGGGGATCAGCCAAATAACATATCGTCCGTCTCTACTCCCCTATTTGTCTAAAATACCAATCGTGAAAATAACCCAGACGCTTAACATTTGCAAAATCCATCTCTAACCCCACAGAACCCGTCTCCGAATCCATTACTAAATCCTCAAAACACATTTTCAAATAAACAAAACGCATTCCCAAATCCACAAGATTCACTCTCAAACCCATAAAATACGTCAAACCTACCTTCGAATCCCCTAAATTCATTTCTAAATCCGTAAAACCCTATCATATTTCGCCAAACTACTCGCAAAATCCATAGAATCCTTCCCATTTCAAAAATGTCCTCCCCGCTTACCAACCAAATTCCTTTCATACGCAAAATCAAGCCCTCCTTCCAAATCCCCCTCAGGCCATCATATCCTCTGATATCTATGAACCCCTTCCTAATCTCGAGATGGACCATTACGAGGAGAAGGAGAGAGAGTGGAGGACCAAGCATGAAAGAAATTTTCTAGCTATGAAAGAAGAGATCAGGAGGATCAAAGAGTCTCATGGAGCCAAGGACCACGACAATTTGGGGTATGACAACTTATGTGTTCACCCGGGAGTAGACCTACTAGATGGGTACAAATTCCCTAAGTTTGAAATGTTTGATGGTACTGAAAACCTAATGGCCCATCTGAGAAGGTACTGTGAGCAACTGGTAGGGATAGGGAAAAACGAGGTGTTGCTGATGCGCCTATTTAGTCAAAGTTTAAGCGGAGAAGCCTTAGAATGGTTCATGTCTCAGGAGCCGAAAAGAAGGACTGGTTGGAAAACATTGGCCAAGGGTTTCCTTGATAGATCATATTCAACATTGAAATAGTCTTTGATCGATATTCACTAGATCGAATTAAGCAGCGGAATAACGAGAGTTTTTGAGACTATGCTTTTTGTTGGAGGAAAGAAGCTACCAAATTACAACCCCCCATGTCTGAGGAAGAAATGGTATCCGTGTTCTCTCGCACTCAAGAAGAAGAATATTATACCACGAAGGTGTCCGCTGTCAGGGCAACTTTTGCGGACTTGGTAAAAATAGGAGAATCATTGGAAGAAGGCATTTGGACAGGGAAAATTTCCAAAACCCCAACGTCGTCTGGGACTGTCATGTTCTCAAAGAAGAAAAAGGAAGATGTAGGTGCAATTTCTGCTGATTCTATTGCAAAAATGAAAAAGAGGTTCAACTCTAGGAATGTTTTCTCTTCTTCGCCATCACCAAGCCTTGAACATGTATTCTATGCCCACCCCCAATACCATGATCCACTACCAAACCTCCAATCCTCATACCAAGATCCACAACCAACTATCTTTCAACAATACCCAGCTCCACATTCAAATTATCTATCTCATTTCCAATCCACTCCACCAAATGACCGAATAAATTCCCAAGAACCTCCAAATTATCACCAAGTACCTCCTCCTATAAATCAAAGCCATTATAACCCCCCTACGTCCAAGCCACGAAAAAAAACCTCTCTAAAACTTCACCCCATTAGTGAAAGTTGCACCCAATTGTTTGAAAGATTGAAGAATACTGGTCATTGGCAACCAATACAGCCAAGTCCTGTCAACCCCAACTCTCAATTTTTTAATGCAAGTCAACATTGTGTCTATCATTCAGGAGCAGTGGGGCACAGTACTGAGGATTGTATCTACCTGAAACATAGGATCCATGATTTAATCGATCAAAAGGTCATCATGCTCCAGGCACCTACACCAAATATTAACAGTAATACATTGCCCAATCATGGGGGACCTACAGTTAATATGATTGAAATTGAGGGTGAATAGGCATCTGGAAAGATCATTACTAAGGTGAACTCTGAAAAACCTAAAAGGGCAGAAGAGGTAGGAAAGATAGAGAGGGTTGTGGCTGCTTTAAGTGTCAATGAGAAAGCCCATTTATAGTGATGATGGCTCCAAGTTAGGTGCACCCTCCCCCATCAAGGAAGGAATTCATTGTACAGACCGTTGCTGCCCAAAGGATGACATGGTCGGGACGATGCTATATCCCTGAGAAATTGACAAACAAAAAGAATTCACATAAAAGGCCAATCACTGAAGGAGAGGATGAGGAATTTTGGAGGCGTATGCAACCAAAAGATTACTCAATTGTGAATATTTAGAGAAGACACCAGCCTAAATCTCCATTTTGGCACTATTAATGAGTTCGCAATACCACTGATAAGCTTTATCGAAGGTTTTAGATGAAGCATATATTCCCACAGGAATGAGTGTTGAGAACCTGGCTGTGATGATAGGAAATATTATGGGGAATCATCGCATATCATTCAGTGATGAAGAGTTGCTGTTTGAAGGAGTGATGCACAACAAAACCCTGTATGTCACTGTCATTTGCCGAGATTATGCGATTAATCAGGTATTAATAAATGATGGATCTGGTGTAAATATTTTCCCCCTCTCTACGTTGGTTCAAATGGGCTATGATCTGGAGAAAATTCATCAAAGTCACGTAAATATGAGAGCATTCGATGGAGGGCAGAGAGATACTATAAGAGAAATTAATTTGTATATCCAAATGGGACCTGCTGAGTTCAAAACTAAGTTTTATGTTATGGATATCCATCCTAGCTACAACTTGCTCTTGCGAAGACCATAGATACATGGTGCAAAGGCAGTTTCTTCACTCTTTCATCAATTATTGAAGTTCATTTGGGAGGATCATGAAGTAGTCATCCAAGGAGAAGGAAGTCAAGCGGGTTATCCCAATGGTTATGTGTCGGTGATTGAAGATGTTCCCAAAGGTAGTAGTTTCTATATAGTGAAAATTGTAACTACTGTGGACAGGGATTCAACGTCCAAAGTGCCAATGCTTTCTGTCTACAAAATGATTGTGATGGTGATGTTAAGAAATATGTTCAAACCTGGTCGAGGTTTGGGTAAGGATCTACAAGGAATTATCAAGCCTATTTCGATCCTAGAGAATGGCTCTAAGTATGGGTTAGGATATCAGCCTACCAAGAAGGATAGGGTTGAGGATGAGTCTGAGAAGAGTCTGTTTAGGCCCTTGTCACTCCTGTTCCAGTCATTTCCTATACGACAGGTATCAGATGATGATGGTCTTAGGGATTGGATAGAAGATTTGTTTGAGGGATGCAATGCTGTACCAGAAGATCTCCCAAAGTCCAGCGGGGTGAAGCAAATTGCGCCAGGGGAGGCCTTGCAAAACTAGACCTCCACTCCACTCATAACCCATCGCCCGTCGTGGTAGATGAAAGGGCAATTACTAATTATTTTTAAAATTGGTGATGATGTAAAGGAGGCCCGCGATGCACCTTTTATATCTCAAAACTTTCTTTTCGTATTTTACTGCTTAAAAAAAGGCATGAACTTATATTTGTGCAAGTCATGAGCCATGGTTTTGTATTTATCTCTCAAATTTCAATGAAAAGGCCTTCATTTATTTAGAAAATTGTATTATTTCTAAAACAGTCCTAGTCATATATTTTGTTATTATCTTGTTATCATCTAACTTGGTTTATTTGTCCCTTACAGTAACAATAACTTAAAATCTGCCAATGTCATGTCATGTCAAAGTTTAAACAAACAAAATAAAGGGAACGATGATGATTGGAAAGATGGTGATGAGGAACAATTAGTTGAAGATATGGAGGAGTTTGAGAATTGGGAAAAACCTAACCTGGAGAAAACTGAAACAGTAAACCTCGGAGATCATGATGAAATTAAAGAAACAAGCGTTAGTGTCCGCCTGGCGGAAGCACAAAAGAGAAAGCTCATTCACCTGTTGCGGAAATATATTGACGTGTTTGCTTGGTCCTATGATGACATGTCGGGATTGAGCACCAATATTGTGTCGCATAAGTTGCCGATAAATTTGGAGTTTGATCCAATCAAACAAAAAATGCGAAAATTTAAGCCAGATTTAAGTCTAAAGATCAAGGAAGAAGTGAAAAAACAAATCCAATCTAAGGTTGTGGAAGTCACAAAATATCCGATGTGGTTGGCCAACATCGTCCCTGTGCCGAAGAAGGATGGCAAGATTCGAATTTGTGTTGACTATAAAGGCTTGAATAGAGCCAGTCCTAAAGATAATTTTCTATTGCCCGATATCCATATCCTCATCGATAACTGTGCAAAGCATGAAATGCAGTCATTCATTGATTGTTTTGCCAGGTATCATCAGATATTGATGGATGAGGAAGATGCAGAAAAAATGGCTTTTATTATGCCCTGGGGTGTTTATCATTATAGGGTAATGCCGTTTGGTCTCAAGAACACGGGTGCAACATATATGAGGGCTATGACGTCGATTTTCCATTATATGATTCATAAAGAGATTGAGGTGTACGTGGATGATGTAATTATCAAATCCCGCGAGAGTTCAGATCATCTGACTCATCTGGAGAAATTCTACAACAGATTAAGAAAGTATAGTTCGTAGTTAAATCCTACAAAGTGTGCTTTTGGTGTGCCATCATGGAAGTTGCTGGGGTTCATAGTCAGCAGAAGAGGCATCGAGCTAGACCCATCCAAAATCAAAATAATTCAGGACTTGCCACCACCGAGGACTAAGAAGGAAGTCATGAGTTTCATGGGTCTTTTGAATTACATTAGCAGATTAATCGCTCAATCGACAGTCATATGCAAGTCAATTCTCAAGATGTTGAAGAAAAATGCATTGAATGAGTGGACAGAAGAATGCCAGAGAGCTTTTGACCGCATTAAGGAATACCTATTTGCACCGCGGATTTTAGTGCCTCCAAGAGAAGGAATACCATTGTTTCTTTACCTATCAGCCTCAGAAAATGCTTTTGGATGTGTCCTCGGGCAACATGATGAGACCGGTAGGAAAGAAAAAGCCATTTACTACTTGAGTAAAAAATTCACACCATATGAAGCCCATTACACTCTTATAGAAAAGACATGTTGTGATTTGACTTGGGCAGCACAAAAGATGAGGCATTATCTGTCGTCCTACACAACATACCTCATATCAATAATGGATCCGTTGAAGTATATATTTCTAAAGGCCATGCCTATAGAAAAGCTAGCCAAGTGGCAAATGTTACTGAGTGAGTTTGACATTGTGTACGTTACCCAAAAGGCAATCAAAGGACAAGCCTTAGCGGATCATTTGGAAGAAAATCCGGTTGATGAGGAATAGATCCACTTCAAACTTACTTCCCAGATGAAGAAATTTTTTTCATAGGGGAATATATTACAGAGATTTACCCCAGATGGAGGCTATTCTTTGATGGAGCAGTTAACTTTAAAGGTTCAGGAATCGGAGCAGTTTTGGTATCAAAGATGGGCCAACATTATCCGGTACTGCTAAATTGCATTTCCCATGCACCAATAACATTGGCACTTGATATGGGTGTTCGTGAATTGTTAGTCATCGGAGATTCAGATTTACTGATTCACCAGGTACGGGGAGAATGTGTGGTAAAAAATCCCAAGATTACTCCTTATGTGGAGCTAGTGCAAGAATTATCCGAAAGATTCAAAGAAGTTGATTTCAGACATATCCCACGGATACAAAATAATTTTGCTGACACTTTGGCCACTATATCTTCAATGATTCAGCACCCAGATTAGAGTTACATTGATCCTTTGAAATTAAGCTTGAAGGAGCAACCCGCGCATTGTGCGCACGTGGAAGAGGAGCCTGATGGAAAGCCTTGGTACTATGACATTAAAAGGTATTTGGAATTTGGAGTATATCCTGAAGAGGCCAGTAACAACCAAAAGAAGACAATCTGGCATTTGGCAAAGAACTACTTTACAAGTGGAGAATTTTTTTTTAGGAGGACTCTGGATTTAGGATTCCTAAGATGCGTCGATGCTGCGGAAGCCAATAAATTGATAAAACAGGTACACGCTGGAGTTTATAGGCCCCACATGAATAGGTTTGCCCTTGCCAGAAAGATCCTGAGAACGGGTTACATCTGGATGACTATGGAAAATAATTGTAGTAAGTATGTACAAAAATGTCCAAAATGTCAGATACACGGAGATCTGATTCGCATGCCTCCACATGAGCTTTATGCGATAAGTTTCCCTTAGCCTTTAGTAGCTTGGGGTATGGATGTAATCGGACCGATAGAACCATCAGCATCGAATGGGCATAGGTTTATTTTGATTGCCATCGATTACTTTACTAAATGGGTTGAAACTGCTTCATACAGAGCCGTCACTAAAAAAGTGGTTGTAGATTTTGTCAAGAATAACCTGATTTACCGATTCAGAGTGCCAGAATCAATCATTAAGGATAATGGGGCCAACTTGAACAGTCACTTAATGAATGAAATTTGTGTTCAGTTCAAAATTGTGCATCACAACTTGACTGCATACCGTCCTCAAATGAATGGAGTCGTGGAAGCTGCTAACAAGAATATTAAGAGAAAGATGGTCGAAAATGATAGATCATGGAACGAGATGTAGTGATACCTGCTAAAGTTGAAATACCTTCCCTAAGTATTATCCAAGAAGCCAGACTAAGTAACAAAGAATGGGTTTGTGCTCGCTATGAACAACTCATGTTGATTGATGAAAAGAGAATGGTCGTTGTATGCCATGGTCAGCTGTATCAATACAGGATGATTCGTGCCTTTAACAAGAAAGTGAGAGTTCGAACATTTGAAGTGGGGAAATTGGTTCTCAAACAAATATTCCCTCACCAAGAGGAGTACAAGGGAAAGTTTGCTCCAAACTGGCAAGGGCCATACATAGTTCGCAAGGTACTATCTCGAGGAGCTCTGATTTTGTCTGAGATGGATGGCACAGAGTGGACTAAACCAATCAATTTTGATGCAGTAAAGAGATATTATGTTTGAAGGACGTTCTAGTTTTCGTGTTTCTTTAGTTAATTTACTTGTAATCATGTTCGTAGTAATGTTGTTTTCAAGTATGTAGCTGCCTAGAATCCTTTCCCTCTATGTAAGAACTATGTTTCACCTGAATTCCCAAGAAAGGGATACGTAGGCGGCCTATGTCGGCTTCGGTCAACCCCTTAGGATAATTTATCGTTTCTCTTTATGTATGAACTACGTGATGACCTGAATTTCCAACAAAAAGGATACGTAGGTGGCCTATGTCAGCTTCGGTCAACCCATTAGATTTTTTAATATATATCCCTAGCGTAGTCCTGAACTACGTTTGACCTGATTCCTACTTCAATGGGATACATAGGTGCCCTAATGGCTCGGTCATATAACCCTAGGAAATGGAAACTAGGGTAAAATTTTTGAGAAGGAATCTCAAAAATTCATAAGAGAAGATCAACGAAGAGAATGAAGACCAACAAAGACTTCAGATCCACTCGAGATGATATCATCTCACACTACTTTAAACTGGGGCAGAAATTTTGAGGAGGTCCTTAAAATTTCCACTAATATATTGAAATATATTTCAAATTCCCCAGTACTAGAGGTCGAAGTTGAGATTGGAGAATCACCACCTGTGATAAAGTCTAGAAAGATTGAATCTCCATCTTTGATAAAACTTCTGGTAGAGAGCCTCGAAAATGTAGAATCCCTAGCAATCCTCCGTCAAACGCCGGACATTGTCAGAATCAAGAGAAAGATGGTCGTTGGACTAGAACATGACATGACTGGCAAAGATTTTCTAAAGTTTTATAAAAGTTTTCAAAACTATTTTCTAAAATTTAAGACTACTTTCAAAAATCTTCATAAATCTTTTAATTAGTACTTACCTAGACATCAATTGGGATGGAGAGTCAGGGGTGGAGGTCCCAGCATGACAAAGAACTTGAAAGATGGCGAGGAGCAAATCAAGGATTGAAGGAGGTCAATACAGAGTAATTTTATTCAAGCTAATCATTTTTCTGTGGATGCAGGGATCAATACACAAAAATGAGAGTCTCTTTCAAAAAATCCCCAACAAATTGGGAGCCACACCAGGGTAGCAATGCTCAGGAACGGTATTTTAGGATAGCCCTAAAAATGGGTTTAATACCCATTTATTAAGGACCTTTTGATTTGTCCACCTCATTTCTTGAGATCATGGAAAACAAACAAAAGCGTCTTATCTTCTTTACAAATATTGTATTTAGAAGTTTCCTAAAGTTAGTCTCTAGCAAAAGCGACTTTGTGTCTACTAATCGTCTACCTTGAGTACAGGTACATGTAGAAAGCAAGACACTGACAAATAAAGTCAGGTAAAATTATTTTAAAATTTGCCAAGAGGGCCATTGCATATCATTGTCGCAAGGGTCATTGGATATCATTGCCGCAGGGGCCATTACATATCATTGCCAAGAGGGCCATTTTATATCATTGCCAAGAGGGCCATTGCATATCATTACCTAGAGGGCCATTGCATATCATTATCGAAAGGGCCATTGCATATTATCGCCAAGAGGGCCATTTTATACCATTGCCCAAGAAGGCTATTCAATATCTGTTGATGCCCTAGACACAACGCTGGCGTCAAAGATATCATCAGCATTCAATATATCTATTGACACTCAAGACACAACGCTGGCGTCGAGGATATCATCATCATTCAATATCTATTGACATGCTAGACACAATGCTGGGGTTGAGGATATCATCAATATTCAATGTATCTATTGACACGCAAGACACAACGCTGGCGTTGAGAATATCATCATCATTTTATATCTTTTGACACGCAAGACATAAATGTTGGCGTCGAGGATATCTCATCATTTTACGAATCAACATCTAAATGCATCAAGAGCACACGATTTGAAGGGACGTCTTTAAGTCGCTATCTAAGGATGAATAATATATAAGATTTCTTAGAAATTGACAATTTGAGGGTCATCTATAAGTCATATTATTTGAAATAAGATAGTTTGCAAGATCACCAATGAGTTGATAGCCTGTAGGTCATCCGTAAGTCATAACAACATCCTAATCGAATAGTGTGCAAGATCGCCCAAAAATCGATAGTTCAAAGGTTATCCACAAGTCGCAACTAAATTCTTACCGAAGAATACGCAGGATTATCAAATTGATACGTCCAAGGGTTCTGTATAAGCCACATCATATCGAAGATCGATTATGTGAAGGATTACCCAAAGACTAACAATCTGAGAGTTTATCTATAAGTCATATTGTATCCAAGGTCGGATGATGTGCAGAAACACCTGAAAGCTAGCAATTGGAGAGATATATGTAAGCCATCTCTTATCCAAAGTCGGATAATGTGCAGGATTACCTAAAAACTAACAATTCAAAGGATATATGTAAGTCGCCTCATATCCAACATCAAATAATATGCAAGATTATCCAAAGATTGGTAATTTAAGGAAAATTTATAAATCGATCATCGACTATAACTGGAGAGGTTATATTTCCACATAAAATAAGTGATATAGGCAACCAAAAGGGTTACCACACCCGCACAAGATTACACGATTGTAGGGACCGTTCTGCATAAAGTATCACCGGTGTCTAAAAGGACGACTCCATTTTGAAGACATATTCAACCGATAATGTCATAATTATACAAAAACCAAGAGGTTTGTTGTGTTTGTTGTTGCCAGTTATTTCATTCCAAACAGGTACATGAAGAGATGACCCCGCTTTTTAGGCGACAACTCACGTGGAGATATGGTAAAAGACTACATACCTTCTCGTGAATTATGTTTAGCACTAACACTTTTTACTTGAAGCATTATCCAGATCATCCGAGAGGATGAAAATCTCAAATCAAAACCACAGGTGTGGACGACTTCAAACAGGATGCGGCACAACATGGAACTCTTTCTTAGCAGCAAAATGGGACATAGTCTAAAGAGGGACGTCTAACTCTTTGGACACGAGCTAAAGGATGATCACCACCACCATCCAACCACACCCCTGTTAGAAGGCATGTGGGTATTTCAGGATATTCTAGTTTCAACTATACCTTTCGAATATTTCTAAACTCATGCCGAGGGTAACCTTCTCTTTCTTTCAAATTCGGGTGGCAACACACTTAGAGTTTTGGAAATTATGTCCAGGTAAGTTCTTGCCTGTGGATGTGAAGGATCCCACATTCATGGTTAAGAGGTTACAAGCCTCTTTTCCATAACTCGATCAACTTGTCACTCATTCTGAGCTAAAGATGGTCTGAAATAAAAAAAACTATCTTTTCTACCGATTGAGTCGAACTACAAACAGTCCGATTCCCTAAAATCTTGGGGATATATAAGTTGGGCTCTATGTAGAAAACTTGACTGCATTCCAACCTCCCCCCAAATCCCTTATTCCCCAGCTTCTCGATTTAACCAAAACCTCTAAGACCGTGATAGTTGGTGAATTTTATCGAAAATCGTGCTTTAAATCAAGCTCTATGAACTACAAGTGACTTGAATTCTCATGGAACCTGAGATATGAAGGAAACCTGATACCGAGGTTCAGCCATAACTCCATGAAACTCGTGCGAAAGCTAACCTCTTTCAGATTTGAATTTGTGGTCAGACAAAAATTAGGAACGTTAACCTCCCATTTCACAAGGTTACTTGCATTCACCCTACCCAAAGGGAGGGGGCAGCTGTTGACACCTAATTTTTGCCCTCCACAACCCAATTTAATTTTGAGTTTCTTTAATTTTAAAATAAAGTCACAACAATTATTTTATGCCAATAAATGCAATTTAAAATATTTATTTGAGTTAATTTTGTCATTTAATTAACGATTATACGTTTTGTATTTTTATACAAGAATGTATAAATTTTGTTATTTAAATGAACATTCTTTATTAAAATTAGACTTTTATTGATTACACTTGAAAATTAATCTAAATGGATAAAGTCTTGATTTTAAATATGATTTGGTCTCAAAATATTTTATTTGGAGGAATATTTATTTGATTTTTATCAAATCAAGAAACTCGAGGTTAATTTGCTACTTAATTCATGTCGGATTGCGATTCAATTTAGCGAACTAATTAAATATGACCTCAATTGAAAACAAATTGGCCCAATTGTAATGCAATTGACGAATGGATATTCAATTTGGTTAGAGTTTAAATAAATCGCTTAAATTATAATTCAATCTTAATCCTCCAAATTACCGTTTCCTAATTTAAATTATTTTAATTCAATTAAATTTAATTAGGGTTATATATAACCCCAACTATTTAATAACCCCAATTAGATTTAATTAGGGCTATCAAATAACCGCCAAATCAACCCCAATTTTGGCCCAACAGCATCACAAGACCCAACCCACCAGCCTTTTTTCTTCTAATTAAACCAACCAGCCCACCTAAGAAACAAAGCAGTCCAGTGGCCCATTTTTGTTCTACTCCATTCTTAGCCCAATACCCATAGCTGCCCCAAAACCTGACCCATCCCACTACTCTATTTCTCTCTTTTCCCACAAGACATCAAAACATTACCCAATCTCAGCAGCTATGCTGTGTACAACCAACAGAAAAAACAACCTCAACAACCTGAATCAACTTCAAAAATCTAAACCTAACCTGCCAACGACCCATAATCTACCAACAGCAACCTGATCCGACCTTAATCTTTAGCGTACCAGCCAACCCAATTCCTCACGCATCTCACGCATCAATAGGATGAGAAAAAGAGATGAAAACCTTCTAGAATAGGTCCAGGTGTCCCCTCAATGGAGGAATTCTGCAAATCTCGATAACAATGGTACAAATTCATACATACCTGGTTGTTTTTCATTGGTTTTGGGGTAAAAATTCATTTTGCCGTATTCTAATTGGTCCACCAATTCCAAAAGGTTAGAGTGTTGGTTAAAACCCTAAAAAATTTCAAATTTGAAATTGAGGGATGCTTTTCTTTCAGGTCAAAAGGGGACTCCGAATTGGTCTCCTATAAAAGGTCCCTTAAGGTCACTGTTTGGAGGACCTAGAGTTTTTTTTTCTTTTCGGGAGTTTACTATTTAGGATTTGAAATTGGTGGTTCTTTCTCTTTCCGAAGAATAGAGGTTGGAAATTTTGAAGAAGAAAGAGAGAAATTTTTTAGAGGATATCAATCTTTTAGCAAAAAACAGCTCTTTTTGTCTTTGAAAGTTATTGTTTTCATTGGAAATCTAGAAGATTCGTAGACTAGTAATGTTTGCGAGTTGGTGACGACACTTTTTTCGGTAGCTGTGAATCCGATATTAGCTCGTAGTACTGTTTTGCTACTCCAAAATTGGTAACACTCCGCTACGTTCAGTTCTTTTTTTTATTGTTTCTGCTTCATTTCATGGTTCTATGGTGATGAATAATACCTTGGTATGCTGGGTTGTTTGCTAGTAGAGGCCTTAAAGGCCACAGTTTTTGTTTCTTTTTTCTTTTCTATAGCTGTGAAGCAAGGGTCAGATTATTGTTGCATTGAAGTAATTGTCTTGAGTTATCTGGTGTGCTATTTCTGTTGTCTGTTCCTCGACATTCCTTTTATCATTTACTCTTGATATTGTTGCTTAATCTTTGACTTAACATCTCATCTTGGGTACTACTTGTGACTCGAAGGCTGGTTTCGTCGCTTAAAGTTTTATGCTTTGAATATTATTTGACAGTTTTGGGCTAATGACGTTTTGAACAAACTGGTAGAGTTTCACGCTTTGGATTTGTTTAACAGATTTTTTTTAGGCTGATGGTATTTTGTCATGGCTGATTTTTTTTTTTACGTTAAGTCTCGCTCTTTGACCGCTTCGGGTTGGTAGTGCTTTTGCTGTAGTTGGCCTCATAGTTAAAGCTCTTCGCTTCAATCTTTGTTTAATAGTTTAGGGCTGGTGGTATGTTATTATGGTTGATTTAATGGCTTAAACAACATGCCTTTAATGTCTCCTGTAACTTCAAAAGCTTTTGTTCTTTTTTATATGAAAGTAGGTTCTTTTCTTGTTTCTATCATTTTCCTTTTACATCGAACACTGTGGTGGATTTATTTCTCTCTTATGGACATTTATTAGCACCCGATTTTAGATTCAATGTCTCGATAGGGTAAAAATGTGAGTCCCTATTTTCATCTTAATGTTTTTGATTCTAATTGTTGAAGTTTTATTGTACTAATTTGACATTGATCGCGTAGTTTAGGATTGTTAGCTCATATATTGTTGTGACTCGTCATGCCAGTAGCATAAATGTTATTTGTTGTGATTGGAATTCATGGTTTGTTCAAGTTTTGTTAATCTACCATTAACCCGTTGCATGAATGATTCAAGGTAGCAACTCTTGTACTAGAATTTTCTTGATTTACAAACTGATTAGTTCTCTGTTTTTTTTTTTTGAAATTGCATCCAATTCTCTCTCCTTTCACCTATTCCTTTAATCTCTCAGGATATCCAATTCGCGTCTCTATTTTTCTTTGTCTAATTTTTAATTCCCTATGGTCCCCTTGTTTGATTTTTCATGTACGAGTTTGATTCATGTTCCTTGGTTGTCCAAACTATTCATTCTTATGAACGCATATTAATTCATATATCTTTTCTTTGCATGAACCCGTCTTTGAGCCCAAACGGACTCTATCCCATTATTGTATATTCAGTGTGGGCCATTGAGGTCCATCCCTCATGATTTAATTTCGAAGGCCCTAAGGAGAAAATCTCATAGTGCATGGATACAAAGAGTCGAAGAAGAAAAATGGATTAAAGTCCTACGGTTGAAGCGGCCAAGAGACTTGAAAGTTTCGTATTTCATTTCATTCATTTATTTAGTCATTTATTATTGTTGTCTTTATTTATTTAGTTAATTATTTATTCATTTATTTGGGGCCTCAAAGCCAAAGTTGTAAATTTAATACAGGTAAAGTGAAAATCGAGCCAAGGGCTCGAAAACATAGGATTAGGATAGGTGAAAATGGGTTAAAAAACCCAACTAGATTAGGACAGGGTCGACGGTTTAGGCTTAAAAGCCTAAATCACCATTTCTCCCTTTTCGTCTTTCCCTTTTTCTTACTTGTTTACGTGTTTCTTGCGAACCTAGTTAATCATTTAGTTGAGTCGCTAAAAAATTAGTTTTGCATAAACGTCAAAATATTTCTATAATCGAGTTCTTTTCAAAAATCAATCTTTTCAGAATTTAATCAAAAGATATTTTCAAATAGTCTGGATAACCCCAAGTTAGCGGACGTTTTAGGTGCCAAACACCTTCCTAAAACGTTTATAAGAACCGCTTACTCAGAATCTCTTAACTTAAACGATTTTTCTGTCTTGAGTCATTTGAAGTGACTCTCTAAAGGTTTCTGAATTCCTTTTCAAAATTAAGTGGCGACTCTCTTTCAAAAGTCAAAATTTCTCCACAAAACAAGAACAAGAGAGCCAGAACAAGTAGCTTTAATTTCAATCAGCCTAAGTCAGAGGGCGGTAACCATTCCTAGTTTCATCCAAAGTCTTTGGTTCCATCTCCATCCATTGCTAATGCTCCAGTCCCTAAGTTCAAAAATGGTAACAAAGATAGGCCGCTAGGCTCTAAATCTCAGGGTAGAGTCAGCAGTACTCGAACAAATCCTCTTTGTCAGACATGTGGCAGAAACCATCAGGGTGTCTGCAGAGTTGGCAATGATATTTGTTTTGGGTGTGGTAAGCCAGGACATAGAGTCTGAGATTATCCTCAGTCAGGTTCTTAGGGTCAGTATAATCGTCCTTCGGCTCAGTTGGGTTGCCCTAACCAGCAGGGTGCCGCTTCCAGTGCCACAAGTGGGCAACATCCAAATAGGCTTTATGCACTTTAATTATAAAAAGATGAGGAAAATTCTCCTGATGTGGTCACTGGTACATTACATATCTTTCATTTATATGTTTATTCCTTGATAGATCTAAGAGCTTCTTTATCTTTCGTAACTCCTTATATTGCCATTAACTTCGGAGTTAATCCAAAAATCCTAGCAGAGCCTTTCTTACTTTCTACCCTAGTGGGTAAATCTATCATAGCCCAATGGGTATACAGGAACTGTCCGGTTATGATATCTCAGAAAGTTACTTCAGCAGACCTTGTAGAGCTAGAGATGATGGATTTTGATGTCATTCTTGGCATGGATTGGCTCTATTTTTGCTATGCCTCAGTTGATTGTAGAAACAAAATAGTTTATTTTCAGTTTCCAAATCAACCAGTCTTTGAATAGAGGGATAGTACCACAGCGCTTAAGGGTTAGTTGATTTCATACCTTAGAGCGAGAAAAATAATATTCAAGGGATGTGTCTATCATCTTGTTAGAGTCAACAACTCTAGTTTAGAGACTCCCAGTCTTGAGTTAGTTCCAGTAGTTAATGAATTCTCAGATATGTTTCTTGAAAATCTTCTTGGGGTTCCTCCCAAAAGGGAAATTGACTTCGAAATAGACCTTATTTCTGGCACTCAGCCTATATCTATTTCGTTATACACAATGGCACCAGAAGAACTCAAAGAGTTAAAAGAGTAGTTAAAATATCTCCTAAATAAGGGATTCATCAGACCCAGCATTTCCACATGGGGAAAACCAGTCTTATTCGTGCGTAAGAAAGACGATTTTCTTAGAATGTGTATAGACTTTCGTCAGTTGAATAGAGTCATAGTCAAGAATAAATATCCACTTCCCAGAATCAATGACTTATTTAACCAACTTCAGGGTTCCAGTTACTTTTCTAAGAAAGACCTCAGATCAGGCTATCATCAGCTCAGAGTTAGGGAATGTAACATTCCAAAAATAACTTTCAGAACCCGGTATGGTCACTTCGAGTTTCTAGTCATGTCCTTTGGTCTTACAAATTCCCAGTAGCTTTCATGGACTTAATGAATCATGTGTTCAAGCAGTACTTGTACATGTTCATTATAGTCTTCATCGATGACATTCTTGTCTATTCCCATAGTGAGAATGATCACGCAGATTACCTTAAAATCATACTTTAGACTCTTGGAACTCATCAGTTGTTCACCAAATTCAGTAACTGTGAATTTTGGCTAAGGTAAGTAGCATTCCTTGGTCATATTATTTTCGGTGATGGCATGAGAGTTGATCCTCAAAAGACCGAAGCGGTGAGAAACTGGCCTAGACCCATCTCTCCATCAGATATCTAGAGTTTCTTCGGTTTAGCAGGCTATTACCGTTAGTTTGTTGAAGGGTTTCCGTCTATTGCATCCCCCATGTCCAGATTGACTTAGAAAAAAGTCCAATTTCTGTGTCAGATCCTTGCGAGGAGAGTTTTCAGGAGTTGAAGACTCGACTTACCTCAGCCCCAGTCTTGACTCTACCAGATGGTTCAGATGGGTTTGTTGTGTACTATACATCTAGAGTAGGTTTAGGTTGTGTCCTCATGTAGAGAGGTAAGGTCATAGCCTATGCCTCTAGACAACTTAAGCCCCATGAGCAGAATTACCCGACTCATGATCTTGAGTTAGCAGCTGTAGTGTTTGCCAAAAAGTTATGAAGGTATTATTTGTATGGGGAGCGTGTTGATGTGTTCACAGATCACAAGATCTTGCAGTATGTATTTTCTCAGAAAGATTTGAATTTACGTCAGAGAAGGTGGTTAGAGTTATTGAAAGATTATGATATGAGTGTTCTGTATCATCCGAGCAAGGCCAATGTAGTGGTTGATGCTCTCAGTAGATTATCGATGGGTAGTGTTGCTCATATTGAGGATGATAAGAAAAAGTTAGTTCAGGAAGTTCATCAGCTTGCCCAACAAGGTGTCAACTTAGTCGATTCAGCAGAAGGCAGTGTATGAGTGCAGAATAATTCAGAATCATCTCTAGTTTCTAAAGTAAAGGAAAAGCAGGATAGAGACCCCAGTCTAGTGAAGTTGAAAGAGTCAGTTAGACATAAAAAAGTATAGGTTTTCTTCCAAGGGAGAGATGGTGTGTTTGTTTCCAGGTTCATTTATGTGTGCCAGGTGTGGATGACTTGAGGCAACGAATTCTTGCAGAAGCGCATGGTGTGCGATACTCTATTCATCCAGGGGCCACTAAGATGTACCACGATTTGTAGAAGATTTATTGGTGGAGTAGGATGAAGAAGGATATTGCAGAGTTTGTAGCTAACTGCTCTACATGTCAGCGGGTTAAGATTGAGCATCAGAAGCCTAGTAGGTCTATGTAGGAGTTCAGTATTCCCACATGGAAATGGGAGAAAGTGAACATGGACTGTGTGATGGATTTTCCTCGTACTAGTCATCAACATGATTTCATTCGGGTTATCGTAGACGGGATGACTAAATCAGCTTATTTCTTTCCAGTTCATACTTCCTATTCAGCCAAGGACTATGCCAAACTCTATGTCTGAGAGTTGGTCAGGTTACACAGAGTCTCAATGTCTATCATCTCAGATAGAGGTATCCAGTTTACCTCTTATTTTTGGAAAGCATTCTAAAAGGGTCTTGGTACCCGAGTTTACCTCAGTATAGCCTTTCACCCTCAGACAGATGGTTAAGCAGAAAGGACCATTCAGACTCTAGAAGGTATGTTAAGATCCTGCTTTATCGATTTTAAGGGTAGTTAGGATGACCACTTGCCTTTGATCAAATTCGCATAGAATAACAACTATCATTCCAGTATTCAGATGGCTCCGTTTGAGGCTCTTTATGGTAGGAGATGTACATATCCAATTGGTTGATTTAAGGTAGGTGAGGCCACATTAGTAGGGCATGACTTAGTGTTTGATGCCTTAGAGAAGGTTCAGTTGATCAGAGAAAGGCTTAGGGTTGTCCAGAGCCGACAAAAATCGTATGCAGATATGAGGAGAAAAGATCTCAAGTTTGAGATCGGTGATTTTATGTTCTTGAAAATCTCTCCCATGAAGGGGGTAAAGAGGTTCGGCAAGAAGGGAAAGCTCAGTCCCCACTATGTCGGTCCTTACAAAATTCTCAACCGTTTCGAAAAGATAGCTTATGAGCTCAAGTTGCCTTCAAATCTAGCTTCAATACACCCAGTATACCACGTCTCTTTGCTAAATAAATAAATTAGTGACCCAGAAGTCATAGTTCCCTTAGAGGGCGTTGACATTCAAAATGATCTCGCTTTCAAAGAGGTTCCAGTTTAGGTTTTCGATCGTTAGATTCGCAAACTGAGGAACAAAGAAGTTCCCTTGGTCAAAGTTCTTTGGCGGAATCAATCCGTTGAAAGAGCTACTTAGGAATCAGAAGCAGATATGCGGACCAAGAATCCTCACCTCTTCTCCGCGAACTCAGATTTAGCTCAAGGTAATAGTCTTCCTTAGCTCTACTCAATTCCAAGTTTAGTTACAGTTATAAACTTGGTATTCTTTATCGTTGCATATCCAATCATGCATTCACGAATCAGTTCAGTCATGTACCCATTCATCAGATATGCATGTTCAGTATGAGAACTCAGCTTGCCAGTAGCTTCAGTCATGTATTCTATGCATCAAATATGCATGTTCTATGTGTGAGCTCAGTCTATCAGTGTTTCTAAGCTTAATCAGTCTCATTCGAGGACAAATGTTCCCAAGGGGGAGATATTGTAATACCCCATATTTCCCTAACTTAAATTAACCCTCAGTACATGGGGTTATCATATATAATTTTCTTAAAAATATGCAGTATTTTTTTAGCTTTAAGCTTACCAATGCGTAGGAAATTTAGTCAGCTTTACAACGATAAAAATCCGCACAAATTCGATACTCGAACGAGGAGTTAAAGCCATTTTAGTAAAACAGTGCGCCAACTGGCACTTCAGCGCGTCATAGCGATATGTCAAATGGATATTTTCAAAAACCAATGAGCCAACACAATAACCTCGCATCGAAGTGAGCTTCTAGGTCTTATGCAGTAAAGCAACGCGATCCCACCGCGTCACGCCAAGCCTCCAGTTCATAATTGTTGAATTCCAGTGACACGACGCGATAAGGCCGCGTCGCACCAAGGGTAAAAATCAGGAATTTTAGGCTAATTCCAAGTTTTAAATTCCAAGGGCATTTAGGTCTTTTTTTCTTATTCCAGTCAGCCTAAACACGGGATTAAAGCCCTAAATATCCTAATATCTCATTAATTGCTCACTTATCTCAAGAAAGAAATCATTCTCTCCCAATTAGCAAACCCTAGCTCAACAAGAAATCAAGAACAAAGCTCAAGAAACTCACGAAGAACTCCAAGAACTCATCAATTCAGGTATGTTAGATGTTCATTCATGGGTCCTTTTCACCTATGAAACCCAAGAACCTCCTTTTAAATTACAAGTTATAGATTCATGATTCCAATGCTTGAAATTACTTGTACACATATCTATGATGTTAATTTGGTTTTCAATCCATGATTATAATAAGATTCATGAAAATAGAATAGTATTTATGGGGAATTATATGAATTGCATGTTGAACCCATGAATTTGCAAGTTTGGGTATTTTAGTTACAATGCTTATATGTTATCCATGATTATGTGCATAAAGTTGTGCTCCCCAAGTGTTTGATAGAATATCCATATGAATTAAATGATGCAATCATGACATGCTAGTATATGTACAAGCTTATGCCCTACAAGTGTTTATAAAATATCTCTATGAATGAATTATGGACAAGTAATTATTGTTATGTCTTTCAAGATAATGTTATGCTTTATTTTCATTCTATCGAGTCCTGGGTATATTTAATACCCGACAATCTAGTTGTTTACCTAGAGCCAATATTAGTTACAGAATAGTATCAGTCATGTCACGATCAATAGAATTCAGTCAGCTATAGAACTCAGCCAGTTACAAAACTCAAGAAAACTTAGTAAACTCAGTATCAGTCCAGTCCAGTTCAGTATACTCAGTTCAATGTCTTTCAATAGAGAGTAGGATTCAGCACCGAGTGAACCCAAGGATGGGGGTTCACCTACCAGTAGAGGGTGTGATCCTTAGAAAAAATCCTTGCATTTCAGAACTACGTAGCTAGCATAGGTTGAGACATTAACCTACCAGTTGAGGGGTGATGAGGTGTATTAACCTGTCAGTTGAGGGTTCCACCGTTCTCATTAAAGTACCTTACAGTTGAGGGTAAATCTTTAGTGTCTTTACCTGTGGTACGATACTGGGTTACAGGTTGGACCCCAAATCTATTCAGAAACGGGACATGTCGGTTAGATGATTACTTTCCACAGTCTCAATTTTAGTCACAAGATAGAACTCAATTTAGTTATACAAAATCAGGACTTTCAGATACAATCAATTAGTTTCAGTAACTCAGTTATCGGTAATCTCAGATATTAGTTACTCAATTATCAGAACTCAGAACTCAGCTTCAGTAATAGCTCAGTTACAGTATACACGAAGATGCACAGTATTGCATACTTAGTATTTACAGCAGTTTCAGTTATCCATGTACTTTCACATTCTATTACTTTATATCACTCAGTCAGTTATTGTTCACGCATATGAACCCTTGCATTCAGCCTTACCTCATCTAGCATACCAGTACATTCCATATACTGACGCATACTCTTTCTTTTCGCTATGATGTCTTATATCATAGGTTCGGATCCCCAGGTTTCTGATTATGCATAGACAGATCCAGTTATCAGTGTCAGTTTCAGTAGTGAGTCCTCATCTATCGAGGGCATGCTTTTATTTCAGTATTTCTGCTTATCAGTACTTTAGTAGTCGGAGTTAGTTGGGCACTTGTCCCATCTACTCCACCTTCAGATTGTTCAGTTAGAGGCTTTTCAGACATTATTCAGTTTTGCGAATTATTATTATAGCTGATATTCTTTATCAGTATTTCAGATTTTGAATCTTATGGTATTTCAGCCTATTTTCACATTAATCACAGTATTATTATTCAGTGCTCATAGCGGATATCAGTGATGGATTAGCTTGTGGTCCTTCGAAGTCGTAAGCACCGTGTAGCATCTGAGGTACAGACTCGGGGTGTTACAACAGTGTAGGTAGTAATAGTACGTACCTTCTTCTCTTTTCCTGAGGTTCAAGAGTCTTTTAAAAGGGGGATTCTTGGGGGGAACAGTTAAAATTATAAGATAAGGGAGGGCAAATTTAAATTTTGAAAAAACAAAACTCTTTTTCTCTTTTTTTTCTTTTCTTTTTTTATTAATAACAATAAATAAAAATAAATAATAAATAAAATAAATAAATAAATAAATAAAATAATTAAAAAAATAAAGATAAATATAACTAATTAACTTTTATATTTTAAGAACATACAATAAAATTTTATAAATATCCTTAAATAAATATAATTAAGATAGTACTAAAACAACTAGCTTATTTATTTAAAATTTAAAAAAATATATATTTTTTATTTGTTTTATTATTTTTTTATTAGAATAACAATAAAATAAAAAATTCTTAAATTAACTTCATTTAGTTATTTATTTTTTAACTAAAAATTTATTAAAAATAAAATAAGAATTAAAATAATATCAGATAAAATATAAATATTTAATATCGAAAAAGAAATTAAAATTTGGGGAGGATAAAAAATCATGTCTACACGCAACATAGAACTTCTTGGTCACGCATCCTCAGTCTTGTATTTCTTTTCCAGCACATTCCATAGTTCCTTAGATGTCTTCATTACATTGTAGAAGTTGTACAAGTCATCTTGGAGGCCCCTTAGGATGTAATTCCTACATAGGAAATCAGAATGTTTCCACGCCTCTGTTACAATGAATCGCTCTTAGTTCGAAGTTGCTTCGGGCACTTCTGAAGTATCTTCTGAAATAAACCTTTGAAGACATAAGGTTGTTAAATAGAAGAACCTCTTTTGTTGTCACCTCTTGAAATCAACTCCAGAAATTTTTTTGAGCTTTTCCGCTAGTGCCATAGCAGGAAGCGCATTTGTGCGACTAGTTGTAGCAACACTTGTCACACCTTCAACCTGACCGTTTGTAGTCAGTTTTTCCTGTGACAAAAAAACAGTCAACTTTGGTATAAAAATTATACTTATTACAAGTTTGTAGAAACTTATAAACACTACTTGTTTCTAGTTTAACAATGAAGCTTATATGTCTTCCAATCGTTAACCGAATGACCATTAACTTGTGATGAAGATTTTATTTCTTTAAATCACTTGTTACGTTCAAACGAAGTAGAAAGCTTAAAGCTTTAATCTCCAGAAACCAAACAATACAAATTATGATAAAAAATTTAGTGAAAAAAAAATTTCACCAAACAAGCATAGAAAAAAATTTCAAATTATTTCCTTAAGATTGTTGTTTTGGGTACACAATTTGTATTATGTCAAAAAAACTTCAATACAAGTTTAAGATTAAATCAAGAACACTTGTGAAGGTTTTAAACACCTTCAACAAAAGTTCAATATAAACTATCAAAAAATTGTGTTATTTTATTTTAAAGAAAAAAGATGAATTAAAATAAGTCAAGTCCTCCGAATTCACGGAGTGTCCTTAAGGAAATAATTAGCCTCACGTACTTGAGGTTGAGGAATTTTCCTCCCAGGATAAAATGGCTTCACAACTAGAATTTAGTGGTACCTCAAACTTTCCGGTTTTCTTCAAACTCACTCAACGGGAGATAATCACACAGAGTTTTTAGAAGCAAGAGAAATGTCTTTTCTATGAAGAAATTTTCATACTAAACCTGTGGAAAAAATGGAGGTTTATATAGCCATGAAGTTCCTCTTCGGAAAGAAGGCAATGGTTCATCGAAAAGGTGTATCATTTCGGAATAGTCATGTTTGTCCATTCTGAAATAACATGTCTTTTCTGAACAGTCACAACTGACCGAACAGTCACCCCTTTTCTAAAATAATATGTCTTTTCCTCGAAGGGTTGTGTCCCTTCATTTTCCATTCACACTAATTAAACCCAACAAATAGCAGACACAAGAGTTTTACGTGGAAACTCCTTGTTCAAGGGAGAACAATCCACAATCTACCTTTAGGATTTCTAAGCTCCACTATATCCAAGCAACTTCTTGAATTCAGACTCCAGCCTCAGGATTAAACTCTTAATCCTTAATCTTCTAGTAATAACTTTATTACAAGCAAAAGGTGCAGCAACTCTACTGCACCCATACACCAGCTAACTCTAACTGAAAACTCAAGCTAACTCTATCTTGAAGAATCACCTAACTCTAAATAATTACAATATAAATGGTTTTATACCACAGCACCTACTAACAATCATACAAACAAGAGTAGGAAAACGTTTAAGAACACCCTACAAAGACTCAAATACAACAAGAAAATAAAGTACAACTTGATGGGTTATCTGTTTTTTGTTGCAAAAAGGAGTCTTTGACTCACAGCTTCGAAAGAGATATTTTTTATAAGAATATTGAAGCTTGATTTTCTTATTGAGAAAGATTAGAAATATATTGTATGACACAAGAAAACCTAGGAGCGATCCCATTGGCTGAGACAAAGGGGTGGTAATAGCTTTTTTGCCAACTTTTATACTTTTCACTAGCTGTGGCAGATGATTGTGATAGTGATAGGTAAGCCCAACCTGTTCCCTAAGTTATAGCAGCTTTGTTATCATATAATCTCCAGGAAACAAGTCCCAACATTTAATTTGTCAATCATCAAAATGAAGGACTTAAAATTTTTTTCCTTTTTGATGATGACAAACCCATGTAAGCATTCAGCATCTTCAAACATCCACATAGCACACAGCTTACCCAGCAGGACTCAACAACACAAGCCATAAGAGTTCCCCAAATCACTGATACCTCTAAGTAACCTGCACCTTATTCCCCATGTCTATGAGTATCATGTTCCGTCTGAGTATGAGAAACCCTTGTCTCTACTCACTATTACAAATCACAGAGCCCAACCCCAATGTGCATAAATACATCTTAATTTCTCCCTTTTGGCATCATCAAAAAGGTTAAGTAGTAAACAAGGCATAAATAAGCACATATGTTAACTTATGGCTATTGAGGCAATAATTACATGAGCAGGGAAGACTATATAAGAAAGAAAGAAAGAAAGAAAGAAAGAAAAATAGCACCAAGATAACTCATGCAGAAATCAGGAGAAAATATCAAACACTATTCAAATAGAGGCCCATAATAAGAAGAAGCAGCAGTGCCATGATCATAGGAAAAATAACATTTGGGAAGCCAGACCTACTAGGGACAGGGAGAGGATGTGTCAGGACAAAATGTACTAACCCCCTTCTCCCTATGCTGAACATAGAGATTTAATATATATATATGTGTGTGTGTGTGTGTGTGTTTGTTTGTTTATTTTATATGTTTTTTTTTTTTGCATTTTGTATGAACATATCTTCCAACTGTGGAATCCCCAAACAATTAAAAAATGGTTCAGTAGCTACACTCTTTGTTCCTATCATAGAGAAGTGATATTATGGAGTGTAACAATTTACATGGCACTTCTACTGGTAAAGAAAATATGGTCACTATTCCAGAATAGAGTGTGATACAAACCTTAATAGGTACCTGTTCCCTGCATGATGATCTAAGTGCGCATAGGTACACAACACTTGAGCTGTTTTACCCTTATCTCTATTTTTTCCTCCCTCCCAAGGGTGTATACCTGCAAAATATATCAGGCTGAGTTAGATATACGTGAAATAATCCAGCCTGGATACCTTCTTACTATGTCATATCCAAAGTAGGAGAATGAAGAAGATCAACATACATTCAACTTGGACTCATTAGCCCCAATCTTGTCATGTTTCTCTCAAAAGGTTCTCAACCAAATACTTTGGTAAAAATTTCAGCAATTTGATCTTCAATATTGCAAAATACCATCTTGATTTAGCCCTTTTCCATATTATCCCTCAGAAAGTAATGTCTGACATCAATATATTTTGTTCTTTTATGTTGAACTGGATTAGTTACTTACAAGGGTATAGAATCTAAGAAGATGTCAAAGTCTTTAAGTTGTTGCTTGATCCATATTAGTTGAGCATAACATGATGTAACTATAACATATTCAGCTTCAACAGTAAAGAGTGCCACTGAGTTCTGCATGTTGGTACTCCAAGATATCAAGGATGATCCATGAAAATGAGCCATTCCTGAGGTTATTTTTCTATCAACCAGGTACCCAGCATAATCAACATCAACATATTTAACTAGGTCAAAATTGTCACCAGTAGGGTAGAAGAGAACCAGGCCAGGAGTCCCTTTAAGATATCTTAAAATCCTCTTGGCTTCCTTCAAGTGAGATTTCTTTGGACTTGATTAAAACCCAGCACACATCCCAATACTAAAAACAATGTCAGGTCCACTAGCTATCAGGTAGAGTAGTGAACTAATGATCCCTCTATACATAGTCTCATTTACATAGGGACCAAGTTCATCTAGATCCAGTTTAGAGGAGGTTCCTATAAGAGTGTCAATAGGCTTTGCATCCTCCATATGGAACTTCTTAAGCAATTCGTGGATGTACTTCTGTTAGCATACTGTAGTTCCTATTGCACTCTTCTTAATTTGCAAACCAAGGAAGAAATTGAATTCTCCCATCATACTCATCTCAAACTCACTGCTCATCAATCTGGAAAACTTATAGTGAGCTGATAATGGCTCCAAAGATGATATCATCCACATACACTTGAACAATGAAAAGATTTCTTTTTCTATCTTTGAGAAAAAGTATGTTTTCAATCTTTCCTCTTTTGAACCCATTGTAAAGCAAGAATTTGGACAACCTTTCATACCAAGCTCTAAGAGTTGTTTTAATCCAAATAGGGTTTTGTTCAATTTGAACACATGATTAAGAAATTAACGGTTTTCAAAACTTAGAGGCTGCTTGACAAATACTTCTTCCTTGAGGAAATTATTTAATAAGGCACTCTTTACATCCATGTGGAACAATTTGAGCTCCATGTACAAGGTAAATACAATGAGAATTTGAATTGCCTCCATTCTAACCACTAGAGCAAATATTTCATCATAATCTATGGCTTTCTCTTAGTAATATCCTTGCACAATAAGCCTAGACTTGTTCCTGATAGTATTCCATGTTTATCTACTTTATTTTTGTAAAGCCACCTGGTCCGGGTGATAGTTCTATCTATGGGCCTTGGGACCAGGTGTTAAACCTTGATTCTCTCAAACTAGTAGAGTTCTTCTTGCGTAGCATTGATCCAATCAGCATCCCCCAATGCTTCCTTTATATTTTTGGGTTCAATTTGCTACAAGAATGTATAGAAAGCACAAAGGTTTTTTGGATCTATTCTTTATTTACATGCCTGAGTTCAAAGGAGACAATAGATTATCAAGAGGATAGGAGAATTGATGCTTCCAACTAGATCTGAGAGGTGAGGATTGATTAGTGTTGGGACCAGTTCCTATTGAGGTGTTACCCTCAGTAGACTGATCATTTCCTTCACTAGATAAAGGGTTAAAATTTGAAGAAATAGATTATAACTTATCACAATTCTGCCGATATCCTACATCTTTATCTTCAGTTCCTAATGTTAGATCTTGAGATACAGATTTATTATCTCCCTTATATATATTTTCTAAAATATTCATGAGGTTTTCTAACTCATCATCATCATCATTAGGAGAGCTGCCCTCGGTGATGTTCCTAGCTTTATCAAATATAACATAAATGCTCTCTTTCACACATTGTATCCTTTTGTTGTAGGTCCTGTAAGCTTTACTGGTATGTGAGTAACCAACAAGTTTTCCCTCATTACTTCTTGGATCAAATTTTCCGAAATCCTCCTTACCATTGTTCAGTACAAAGCACTTGCAACCAAAAGGTTTGAAGTAGCTCAGCTTAGGTTTCCGTTGTCAGAAGTTCATAGGGATTGTTTAGAATAGATCTCACAAGACACCTATTGGTCTCATAGCAAGCTGTATTGATTTATTCTGCCCAGAAATTGTGAGCAATCCCAACATTTAGTAGCATAGTCCTTCTAATATCCACAAGAGTTATATTTTTCCTCTCCATAACACCATTTTACTAGGGTGTTCTGGAAGCTAAAGAATTGTGACTAATTCCTAGTTTAACGCAGAATTGATTGAACTTAGAATTTTTAAATTTTGTACCATGACCAGACCAAATTGCTATAATCTTCTCATCATACTTCACTTACCTTACTTTCCAAAAGCCTTAAACACATGAAATATTTCATCTTTTGATTTTAGAAAGAAGGTCTAGGTGAATCTGTAGTAATCATCAATAATAACCAAGATGCACTTCTTTCCACCTTTGTTGGAAGGTTTTATAGGTCCACACAAATTCATGCGGAGAAGTTATAGAGGTATGGATGTACTCACTTCGCTATAAGGATTGAAAGAGGACTTTGTCTGCTTTCTTGTTGCACGAGCATCACGTACCTTTGAACTAACAAACTTTACATTTGGAAAACCTCAAACCAGGTTCTTCTTGACCAATTTATTTAGTAGTTTACAACTAAAATGACCAAGCCTTCTATGTCATGTATCAGCATCATCTTTTTATGCACTAAGGCATGTCATGTTTTTGGACTCACAAGAACTTAAATCAACAAAATATATATTCTTGTTTCTCCAGGATGTCAGCATTTCATTTCCATCACTGATCCTAATGATAATACATTTGTCTGACCTTAAACTGACTTAATTTCTTTTATCAAATATTTGGACAATACTTAGCAAGCTGAACTTGAGTCCATCAACAAAATGGATATCATCAATTTCCTCATTCAGACTATTCCCAATTTTTTCAATTCCAATAATGTACCCTTTGTTTCCATCACCAAAGGAGACACTTTATCCTTTATGGGCTTTAAGTGAGAGGAAGTTTTCAATTCATCCACTCATATGATTTGAATAGCCACTATCCATGATCCAGTGGTGGCTGCTTCTCTAGCTTTGCCCTGCAATGACAATCAGTAATCAGCTTTAGGAACCTATTTTAACTTGAGCTCTCAGTAAGGTAACAGTGGACGTATTAAGTTCTTTCTTGTCCATCCAGGTAGGTTTACACTTCTTCCCTTTTTAATTAACTCTAGATACATCATTCAACCTTTCATTTGGGGACTCATTTTCAACAGACAGAGATTGCTTAGTTTCTTGAAGTTCAGTTACAAGTATATTCAATTCACCCATCTCTTCTGTATAATTTTTTAAGATTTATCTTAAAGTACTTCTTATCTTTAGTAAGGTCATTTACATTGTCAATTAATACAGCAGCAAGAGATTTTAGTCCAACAAGAATTAATTACCCCTGAACTAATTAAAATCGTATTTTTGACAATCTTAATGCCTACGTGGCACATATGTGGCACAACACACTGAAGGGTCCACGTAGTCACATGTGTGTGTCACGTAAGCACTAAAGTTGTTAAAAATACAATTTTAATATAATTAGTCCAAGGGGTAATAGGACCCTTCTAAAATTCGGATGTGTCTCAGCCTTTTCGCGTATAGTTCCAGGTGGTAATAGAGCATTTTCCGTTAAAGTTTTGATACAATGACTTATAGGTCCTAGGAGATGATTTATTCTGTATATTTCATTATTACTCTTCGTTTGAGATATTGAATATTGATGCTAATGAGATTGATTTAATTGATTATTTTTGCGTAAGTGTTGGATGGATTATGGAGTAAAATTGATTCTTCCACCAGCGGGTTAGTGTGTGCACCACTTATGGTGGATTTGCGATCGTGACAGGATACAACTTCAACTTATTGAAAATATGATTGTAACTTGTTGAAAATATGATGTAAGGCCACATATTACGGTAGTGTTAAATAGGTAATTGAGAATTGTCTTACTTATTTATTCTTTCATGCTTGCGGTTGCAGTATTATTCAAGGAGATTCTTTTTATTCCATTTTTGCTACTATTTTGATGTCTCTTGCTTTTTAATTATCATGTTATTTTATTGCAATGTTTGTTCTTTTTTAAATATGTTTTGTTACTTTTTTTAACATTTTGCCTTGTCTTCTTTTTTTCTGTTGTTTACTTTTTTCGAGCTGCTTTATTATGCATTTACTGGGGCGAGGGTCATGTGAAACACTCTTTCTATTTCTTAAGGTAAGAGTACTTTCTCCATCACATTTTATACACATCTTTTTTTTAAATTGTTTAAAAAAGAGTCATGTTATTATAATTAAAAATAATTTAATTTTAATCCTTAATAAATGATTTAGAACCAAACAAATATGTACAGACAGTTTTAGAGAATAAATTTTAAAGATCTTTATTTTTATTTTTTGAAAATATGCCAGGAGAAAGTATCATATATGACTGTAGGGAATACTACAGTCTAGTTTAGTAAATAGTCAAATTGAATGTTTATTGTTTTTTTCCTTTTTTTCTTCACTATGGTGTGGACGTGTGGTACATGCGTGTAATTACTCGCACCACATGATTAATATGATTTAAAAAAAATCCTAAGGTGCAGCGCATCATACTAAGGATAATAGAATTTCCTTAATTACGAAAAAGACCCCTATGTCGGGAAGGTCCCACGTGCTTCCTCTCTATAAATAGGCTTAAGCATGAATTTAATTTGGTTATTCAGGTGGGAAGAGCTCTAGTTTCTCCACTTGCCTATATAAAACAACTCTTTGTTGGAGAAAATTAATTACGAGATGGTTAGAACACCTAGCTATGATGAAAATGGAAGGAAGAAGGGAACATGGACACCTGAAGAAGATAAGAAATTAGCAGCATATATTACAAAATATGGCTCCTGGAATTGGCGCCAACTTCCCAAGTATGCTGGTGAGAATGTCCGCATGTCTCATAATTTAGTACCCAATTTAATCTTCCTGTTTTTTGTGTTATAATTTGAACTTTATGAGTTAGAAGTTTTAGTTCGATATAATTATTGAATTTTAAATAAATAATTTGTAATATTGAACGAACTTTTTAAAATGCAAAAATAAAAAATTTGATCAAAGCTATTGATTTGGCCAAACCCATAACCAGAGGGCTAACTCTCCCCTTTGTGTTTTGAATGTGTACTTGTATAGTATAACGGCATCCGATACATCGTAGATACTCTCACATGTACTGATTCGCATCCGAACATATAACGATGACTCGAACCCTATAAATATGTGTTAAGAGAATGTGCTACGATAGAAAATTCAGAACTCGATCAATGCGTACACATTAAGTTCAATATCTTGATTTATTGATTGGCTTTAAGTTTCATTATAATTATCATACTGTTGTAGAATCCCAATGACCAATTATTGTTGCTTGTGAAGGTTTAGCAAGGTGTGGAAAGAGTTGCAGACTTCGATGGATGAATTACTTAAGTCCCAATGTTAAAAGGGGGAACTACACCAAAGAAGAAGACGAAATCATCTTGAACCTCCATGCTCAACTTGGAAATAAGTACGTTTTTCTTCCACGTGTCAATTTCACAAGCTAAAATTTGTTAATGTCAGAAGTGTTGTTTTTTGAGTTTAGTATAATTTGACTTTTACAACATAATTCCAAACACATGTTTAAATTAAAGTATGAACAATCAAATGAATTTGTAACTCTGTATTCACAACTTTAAACTTTTAACAATAAGTTCAACCGAACTTATGAACAACCAAAAATGAAGTTCAAGCTATTTTATGAAAAATAGCAAAATCAAACGTTCAGAAAGAGATGAAGATTGGAAGATTCAAGTCCACCAAATTCATGGTGTGTCCTTAAGAAAATTATTCTCCTCAAGTACCTGAGGTTAATTATGTAATATATCCTTTCAGGATAAAATAAATCACTTCGATAGAATAACAGTATCTCAAACTCTGTAGAACTACGAACGCATTCAACTGTAGCAAATCACACTAGAGTTTTTCAAGAAAAAAGAGTTTTTTACTTCAAAATTTCATGTATGTATCTAGGAAAAAAATCAGATATTTATAGTCACCAAGTTATTGCTTCATGAAGAAAAGTAATGGTTCAGAAAAATGCAACTCTTCATACAGATGTAATTTTTCAGAAAAGTCACAACTCATGAAAAGGGCAAAACCATCCGAACTGAAAAAATGTTTATAAAAAAAGCACCATTTTTCTTGATGTCTTTTCAAAAAACACCTATTCATTTTTCATCCATACCTCTTAAACACATAATAAGCAAAAGTATGTGCATTTAGAATTTAAACTTAATAAGTTTCTAATCAAAATAAATAAATTAATAAGTTTCTAATCAAAATAAAAAACAATCCGACAAACATAATGAGTTAAGCTTTTAAAATTTTCAACATTAATTTGGAACTCATTGCGTTAGATATGTACATTGTACATTCTTATACCCATTTAGTTTGGTTGTTTATTTATTTATTTTGCGTGTAAGGTTGGCTAGGGCACCCGATATATGATTCGCCCTTAATATATATAATTTTGTTTAAGAAAAATGTAATCACCCATATATAGAGCGTTGGTTTGCTTTATACCATCATAGCAAAAGGAGGGGACTAGACCATAGCAAAAGGAGGGGATTAGACCATAGCAAAAGAGGAGAGAATTGGCCATGCTATACACCACCAAACGATACCAATAGGGGCGGAGCTAGCCTTTTGGTAGGGGGTTCATCCGACCCCTCTTTTACGAAAAAATATATCATTTATACATGATTAAAACTATTTTTATATATCTATAATGGTAGTTGAACTCCCTTTGGCTAGATTTTCTTCGAATATTGAACCCCCTTGGTTGAAATTCTGACTCTGCCTCTGTTGATGCCAACTATGTCGGATTTTTAATACTTAGGAGAATTCCCTATAAATACAAAATAAGACTCATATTTACAAAATGCAACTGGAGTTTTCCGTTTACAGGAGGCCGTTTGGCCATAGAAATTATTCACTTTTTTTCGAAAAAAAATTTCACTTTATAGAATTTGTGGTGTTTGGCCATAGATATTTCAAAAATAATTTCAAAATTGTTTTCTGAAAAGTAAAAATAACTTTTTGTTGTTTTCACTTTTTTCCATTTCAATTCCAACTTTTATTATTATTACATATAACCCTAATTTTTTTAATATTACACAAAGCCCTTATTAGTTGCACATATCCACAACCAACAATCATAAACAAATGCCAACTACTATTTGTATTTTTCTTTCACTTTAATATTACACAAAGTTTATTAACTGCACTAGATCGGAATGACTCGAGAGTTTTACAAATTCAATTTGGAACACATATCCGTAGTCCTATATCACTTAAACAGTGCAAAAAATGTTATATTCAGTACTTATTTGCTAACTTTTCTTTATGTGATGCAATGAGCAATCAAAATGTCAAAAGTAGTTGCATAGCACTAACATTAGCAATATAAATTACAACCTTCACCTCTTGTGATAAGTATATGGCCAATAAGTCGCTCAGGCAAACACTTCATGATTCAGAACTAATTATCCAGATTAATAATAAATGCAACTTTATGGGGGCAAGTACATTGTTTGTGTTGCATTTGCCCTGAGCAACCAACATTTTTTTGTCAGAATATATTGTGGAATGCATTTTGTGAACCAAAGCCAAAATCGTCAGAATATTTTTTCGTCAGGTAATTTCTTGAGACATTAAAGTCATTTAAATAAGTAGATAAATTAGTTGGGCAATTTTAATAGTTTTTAAAAGTTTAGGACATAAAATTAAATTTAAAAAAGACTTTTCAAAAGTCTAAAAACATCTTTCAAAAACACATGGTCAAACACAACTTCAACTCCAACTCCAACTCCAACTCCAACTTCAACTTCAACTCCAACTTCAAATTTTTTTAGTTTTTATGGCCAAACGCCTACTAAGTATAGTAGGAATTTTTTTCCACAACATATGCAAAATCATACATTGAATCTAAAAAATAATTTTACTCATGAAATGTGAATTTTTCTCACAATTTCGTGTACCAGAACCATGTAGAATTGGCATCAAATATGTATATAACTATTTAAATTTTAATATAAAAAGTTAATGCTAGGTTTCCAGGAAAATCACGCTTAAAATCTCTCGGGATTTACAATTTCACTCGCAGTTAGGTGTATAAAAACAGTATAAAATCGTTCTGAAATTTTTATCACCGTAAGATTACAAGATTCGAAATTCTCTCTTTATTTCGGTAATTTCGTGTCTAGTTGAATTAAGATACTTAGAATCGAAATGAAAAGAGTATTACCATAGATATGATTCAATTTCATTGATGTGAAAAAAGATAGTTTCACATTACTATCACTTTACTACTTTCATAGCCACATTCTTATTCTCATGTGTCAAACTGTAAATTAAACTTGTATTATTGCAGGTGGTCGGCAATTGCGGCTCACTTGCCAGGAAGATCAGACAATGAGATAAAGAATCATTGGCACACAACACTCAAGAAGCATGCTACCCATAATGCCACAAACTCATCAAGTGATAAATCAAGCAAGAAATGTAGTAATAATAAGAATAAGAATACCAAAAGTAATGCCAGTAAAGATGCAAGTCCTAATAATAATATGCATGAAAATGCTATACTAGAAAGTTCAGAATGGTCGCCAAAAGAGTCATTAAGCGATCAAGAACTAATCTCCTCTTATTCCACTAGTGTTGATTATCAAAACGACGTTTTTCAAGAAGAAAATTTGGTGGAAATAACTAGCGGAAGCTTTTGGACAGAACCATTTGTTGTAGAAAGTTTCAATAGTCCTAGAATTGATTTTCTAGGTCCACCTTCAATAGATTATGGACTCGTGTGTCCACCTTCTCCTTTTATAGGTGAAGGATTTGTTTCCTCCTTTGATCTAGATGATTATAATTGGTAAAAACTAGGGTTTGGGTTCGTTTGGTTGGGGGGTGGGTGTTGGGAGGGGAGGGGATCTCAATAGAAATACTCGTATATATGTAATTTATTTCCTATGATCGTGGCACATAATGTAATTTAGTTAAGTTGTATATTTTAAAATTAAAAGGTATAAGTTGTATTGATAATTTCTGGTCTTAGATTTTGTCATATTTGACGAAGCATACTCACTTTTCGTTTGGAATTTAGACTTTTGGATCTTCGCTAGTGAATTTCTTGAATTTATTGTAAATGGTTCACCTTTAATAATTACTTGTGTGTTACTTTAAATTTGTATTGTAATTCTATATTAATTTAAGGACAATGTAGGTCCAAAAATTAATCAAAATATAATATGTTATTACATATAGGAATTTAAAAAATATACATTTTTTATTAATTGAAGTTTAAATGTATTGAATCACAACATATCACAAGGATCATCTACTTATAGCTATATGAGTAGGAGTAACTGAAAAAGTAATGGTCATGTGACTAGGACGTCATGAGCTCAAGCCGTGGAAACAGTCTCTAGCAGAAATGCAACATTAAGCTACATTCAATATATAATACACTCATGTGATTCGACCCTTCCCCGAAGCCCGGGCATAGCGAAAACTTAAGTGCACCAGATGCCCTTAGCTATGCTATATATGGTTGCGAATACTTCACATTTTAATGTTTTGTCCTATTTTTACGAAATTGTACCTTCTCCTTTCATATATCGGTATCTTGTCTGACTAAAATTTTAAAAACTAAAGCCCTCACAAAACCATTCATTTTAATTTGTACTACAAATTTGTATCAAACTTGATAAAGGACTTTCATGCTGTTTTTCTACCTACCTTCCCATTTTTTCCCTTTAAAGTTCCTTTAATATATTCCTTGTTGAATGTTATCTAGTAACCTCCCCTGCTTTTTTATTTTTGTTCATATTATATTTGCGTAAACATATGCTTACGGGACTCTGGTACTTTGTTAATTTCGACTTTGTATTTTGTAGATAACACTTCATCAAGATGCATATTTTTCAAAAGGAAATTATATATTGATCTTTATATGTTTAAAATATGATAATTTATATGAATTTTTAAACAATATTTTGTTTTTTTATAATAAAAACGTTGGTTCTTCGTTTCGTCCTTGCCTATGATATGATCAATGGTTTATTCAACACGTACATTATTGCATAGCGTGACTCAAAGTTGCTTGTAAACTATGTAAATGGAATCAGCTCTATTCCTTGGAGGCTATCCAAGCAAGTGGAGGAACTTAGCAAGTTCATGAACAACTTGATTTCTTTTTGAAATATTTCTACAAGGAGGGAAATAGAGTTGCTGACAAATTGACAACCCTTAGTCATGAATAACCGAATTTATCACATGGCTAGCTTGGGAAAAATTGGCAAAAGCATACTTTGGCAAAATTATTTTGCCATACAACCACTAAATTTATTTTTTATTTAATTTTTAGGGTTAGGGTGTAAAAAGTGGGGAAAAATTGAAAAAGCGGGGTCCATATGTTGGTCAAGGGACCATTTCATCATTTTTACAACTTTGCAAATTTAATATAATACACCTAACACCCTCCACTTATTTCAATATAAAAAAAAAACTTCTCTTTCTCCTTTTCAACTTCAACTCTTCCTCTACTTTCAGAAATTTTCTCCCTGACACCATTTTTTATTTTTCTTCTTCTCCAGTGACAAAGAGCTCGTTTTTGTGTTATAAAGTAAGTTAAAATCAAATTTCGATTATTTGTAGATCTATTTTATCGATTTTTATTTTTAATCGTTTCGAAGTGATGTAGTATAGGAATTTTTTTTGAATGTGGTTGATTAAATAGTTAAAAAATGAGAATTTTATAGGTAATTAGTTTGATTCCGAAGCAATGGTTGAGTTTGATTCAACAGTTTCGATTGATTTTTTTGTCGATCACAATGTTGAATTTTGAAATTTTGTTAAGGAATTTTGATTTAGTTCTAGTATTTTTTAAGCACTGCAATGTTAAATCGGGATAATTGTTAATTTATGAGTTATTTATCTATTTAATTCGAGCAGTGAACTGTTTCTGTCAGTAGACTTGTGGTCTATGAAATTAATATTTAGATGTATAGAATTATTTTAAAATATGATTGATGAAATAGTCAAAATTAAAAGATTAATAGCTAATTTGTTTGATTTGTAGCAATAGTTAAGTTTTGATACTACATGTTTGATTGAAATTTTTTTGTTCATCACGCTGTGAACTGTTTAATGGTAGGATAATTTTTAGTTATTTTGACTTTTTTTTTAGCATTGAATTGTTTCTGTTAATAGACTTGTGGTATATGAATTGACAGTGGCAGAATTGTTGAAGAAGAAGCTGAAGATGGAAAGAAACAACAGACAAAGAAGAAGGAGAAGACAAAAAAGATGAACAGAAAGAAGAAAAAGAAGAAGCAGACAAAAAAGATGTGGTCTTAGATATCGTTGATTTCAGCATCGATAACATTTGTGATGATGATGAAAAAGACATTTGAATGCTAATATTGTTAATGTTTAAGATTTTTTTCTTTTTAGAAACAAGGGAGTTGAATGATCTGTTGTTAGGATATGACGACAAACATGTTTTTATTTTATGAAAATTGTTACGATTCTGCACTGAATCTGCTTTTATCAAACTGTATTGTTGCATAAACTTTTAATTTACATTGTGTTGTCATAACTGATACAGTGTATGATTGACTTCATAGAATACATATTTAATCTTTTTGTATGATTGACTTCATAGAATACATATTTAATCTTTTGTATACTGTTAGCATAGTCTATCATTATCATGCTACTCGATTTTAAGCTGATGGTGTAGTTTGATCAACTATGATTCTATGAAAAACAGTACTAACATTATAGAAAAATATAAGTATTTTTATTTATTCAATCGCATTACATTCATGTTACACCTTTTCAAATAACGAATACTAGCATTATACCACATAACATCATTTTTAGGCCATTTTCCCTTTCTTTGGCCGAAACTAATTTTACTGTTATAAAATTTGTGACCTGAATTTGAGTCTGCGTATGCTGTCCTCAAGACAGACGCATTTTCACAATGATAAATTAGAGTCTTTTTAGAATTAGATGTTTGAGATGCTTGAGACATTGTAGAATTTTAAAATAAGAATAAAGTAGATGAAATAAAATAATGAGGGATGGAGGAATTTATCTATGAAGTAAAAAGAAGTGTTAATATTGAAGGAATACAAAATTAGTCGTTTGTTACCGTTGGAACATTAATTATATTTTTTGAATTGTTGGTGACACTTAATAGACAGTCATCGATCATGAACTATGTCAATCATCAACGAAATATTAAAGTCTACCATAGACACTCGTAATCGATGGACCCTCAATAACATGTTTGAAAAGAAAATAATTAAGTAAAAAATATACTTGTGCTTTGAGAGTCTGTCGATTCAATTGGTCTATCGTAGACTTACACTATAGGTAGTGCATCGATTGATCTCTGAATCATTGGTAGATCTCGTAAATGTATGTACATGATTATAGACCCTTACTAACATGTTGTTTAAAAATGAATAAATAAATAAAAAATAAATGTACTGTGAAATTATACACATATGAGTGAGTTCAAATAAGTCACATAATCATATTAAAGCTTATACAAATCAGAGGTAGTGAATTAAGATGTGTGTGGATGGGTAGTGGTTGAACAAACAATATCTTAAGAGTAATGTTTGTAGAAGAACAAGTATGTTTTGAAGATGTTAGTTATATTTGATGCCTGCCCATCCACACACTCCTTCAATGACCACCCCCAAACCAAAAGAGTATATGGATGGGTAGTCATCAAATACAATCAACATCCTCAAAACATACTTGTGCTTTGACAAATATTACTTTGAGGATGTTGATTGTTTAATCACTATCCTTCCACATAATCCTTCAATCACCACCCCCAATTTATATAAGCTCTAACAAGATCATGTGACTTGTTTAAATTCCTTCATATGTGTAGAAACTCCTTCATATGTATAACCATGTAAATAGATCTATGTGATCTATGAATGATCAAGACAATAATCAATGCATGACCTACAGTGTAGGTCTACGATAGACCAAATGAATTGATGGACCCTCAAAGCACAAGTATAATTTTTACATAGGATTGACATGGGTCAGCATCGATGATAATCTATTGTCATCAACAGTTCAAGATTGTTTGTTTAATCAAAAGTTCAAGTAATTATGTGTTTAAACTTTTTCTAATTTAATTATTTTCTTTCACCACCCTCAAACCATGTGATTATGTGTTTAAACTTTTTAAAATTAATTATTTTCTTTCAAACTATAAGCTACTGATGATTCATCGATTCATATGATTTACAATTGATCTATATGTCTGATCGAGGAGTGATAGTGTCTAAGATCGATGATAGTGCATAAAATATTATCTAGTGTAGCGTAGATCAATTTGCTTAGCTACGATAGAATATATATGTGCTATGAATTTATTATCACATAATTATTACTCTTCGTGAATTTTATCAAGGCAGTCTACAATTGTATTCATTGAACAAGCATCTCCCTAAACACAATCCTCTGAATTTCTATTATGCTTGGACCCTTACCATCACGAAAATGATTTACGCATAGTAAAGCAATCATCTTGGATGAGATTTTTTTATGCCTGTTCGTGGTGTGTTCAACACCACATGTGTGGAATCCAACATACTTTTATATACAAAATTTATTCGAGGATTCGTACTTCCTTGCCTGCAACAATCAGCCGCAACCACGAGATACACATTTCGCTTTCAACAATTTGGTGCAGCTCTTCTTCGTAAAATAATTAAAAGACTTTTCCACCGATACTTTGTCTAGTAGCATTTTCAACTTTTTCTTGTCGGAGAATGTTTGATCACGATAGAAATTGATTCCATTAGCAAAGGAATTTCTTGGTTGTGATTCTGTTCCACAATCTTTTTCCGCATCTTGCGAGTCCGATGAAACGTATTTCATATGCATAGAATCATCTTCCATATTATTTGGATGATCGCCATCGTTCTCATAATCATTCAAATCATCTTCGACTGTCGGACACTTAGGTGGGGGTTGTGATGAATTCAACGGTTCTTTAAATGGCCCCTCAACAACATTTATCCTTAAAATAGGCCTAAAGCCATCAGCATCAATATCCATCATGTACCACGACACACATTTATTGTTATTTATGATCGTAGGATGCACTTTTTCCCTCAAATGCATTAGATAACTAATCACCCTGTCGCTCGATGCGTAATCTAGCTAGATCCCCGCTCTGCATTACGCTTGCAACCAACTCATCATCTGAACCATTGCGGCGAACCGCAATAGGCAATGTCAACTTAGTAAAAGATTTTCATTTCCAACATTTGGGAGTCTCCTCCCATTCTCCCATGAAATCATCAGAAACCAGAACAAATTCTGTAATAGTCATCCTAAAATTAATCTTTGGTCGATGGTAGATTATGCTGAGGATCTATGTCGGGATGTATCCAATGTCGATGACTGGTCTATGACTGGTCGATGAAAAATTTAAAATTGTAAATATTGCTTCTAATCAACGATCATTGGGTTTATGGAATAGAGAAATGAACTTGGAGTCGCCTTAGCTACTGTAATGTACTTACTGAAGAGTTTTTGAGTAATGTGGGTGATTTAAAGCTTTTTAACAATGGTGGAAAGAGTGTTTGAGAAAATATCAAGCAAATAGGGTAACAATGGATGCAATAGACAAGCTTATGATGTTTGTGGACTGATTTAGAGCTGATCGTCGAAATCGGAGCTTTTTGGAGGAAAATGGAAGCTTCTATTTTAAGCTATTGGATTTTTTTAAAATTATTTTTGAAAACCCAATATATTTTATATATAATGGTGGATGATGGAGTGGGTTGAAGTGTATTATTAGAAATTTGTGGGTGAATTTATTAAGTTGGAAATATTAGATTAAAGTGAATTATTATTAAACTTGTGGGTGAATTTGTTGAGTTGGAAAAGTTAGTGATGATGTGGATTAAAGTGGATATACGATAATTTTTTAAAACTTGTGTCTATTTGGCTAAATAGTTTGATTTCAAAAATCAGTGTGTAATTTTCATTTTGAAAGATGGAACAAAATTCATGAAAATTTGAGGTAATGAAAATGAGGAGAATGAAAGTTATTTCTACCGACTTATTTGATATCATAAATTTCGAAGGACTTTAATATAAATATTACGTATAATGTATCTTAAAATTTTATATATCTTGAAAAGGGATATATTTTTTTAACAATAAAATGTGAAATTTTATCATACCGACAAAAAAAAATCAATAAAACTAACAGAACATTCATACTATTTCATAGCCTTAATCACCTTTTAGGAAGAAAGCCAAAAGCAAGTGGGACTCTAGAGAGCGTAAGTATATAATGAATCAATAGGTGAGCACGTTTTCTACCATTCATGTAGTTTCTGTACGTCTCAAGTCTATCCTTAATTACATTTTGTATTTGTTCTATCACAAAACTGCTACTACAATTTGGTCTGGAAAAAATCTATAGTTCCAAGTGTCCAGATATATAATGGCTCCCATTCACAGCTGCCATTGTCAATTTTTTGAATTTGTACTAATTCTTGTTTTTTAGCTTGAGTAGAACTGCTTGCAGTACTAATTGTTGCAGTTTAATGCCTATCCACCCATTGTGTTTCCCATATTGTCTTTATGCACTACAATTATAGAATAGATGGGTGGAATCCTCCATACAATTGTCATCACATAAGCCACACTCGGGTGTCATTTGGTTGAGTGTGTTAAACAAAAATAATATAATTCACTTATTAATTTTGGATATTATTAATATTTTATTTGATATTTTTTAATTTATGTATAACAAATGCTTAATTATTTTATTGTGTATTAAGGCATGCAATAATATTATCCTTTTTCATGTATTAATAATACTAACGATTTCAACATGCATGTGCATTAACTTGATTAATAACAAAATTATCCCTCAAATTTCTTTGGGTGAAAATCATTTTCATCCCCCAACTTTGATTAAAAAATTAAACTTTCCCCTCAACATTGAACAATAATCATACCCCCCTTATCACATGCAATGTTCATTTTGTCCTTATAATTTTAATTTTATATTTATGTAATATCTTTTTATATTATATGTAACAAATATTTTTTTTTAATATGGATATTTGTAGCATTTTATTTTAGTTTATTAATTTATACGCAAATTAATACTTTTTATATTTATCACAAAATTCAATGTTATTTTTTAAGGTCGTTATTTTAGTATTATATGTATTAAAGAGTCGTTTGGTGTGAGATATAATTATAATGATTCAGAGATAAAGTTCATGATTATTTATCCTACATTTAATTAGATATATTAGGTAGTCTCAAAATTATTTATCGCACCATTTATACCACAATGATGAGATAAATTATCACACATACATGTTAGTACAACTTATTTTGTAATAACTAATTCCGGAATAACTTATTTCCAAACAACCCACCCCTAAGTGTGTATATATACATATGTATGTACATGCATTTGCGTATATTTTCGTGTTTTATCACTCTCTTACTAAATTCATTTCGTATTACTTAATTTTTTATTGATATAACACAATCCTTAAGAAAATTTTACTTAGAGGTATATTTTACTAAATTAACCTTATTAATGACAATTTGAAACTTTAAATTTGTCTATACTGTTACTTTATATAGTTATTTAATACTAAAAAGGTAGAAAAAAAATATAATACAATTCTCTTGATTTCATAAATTGAGCAGATAAACTAAAACATTTATTTTTAGTATGTGGACCAAGTGATAAGAAATGATATTATCTATTGTCTATACCAGTAAATAAGTTGTGATTGTCATTAATAGAGTATTACATATTTTATAATTCATATAAATAAATATAATCTTTAAAATTTGACCTTATTTTTATTCGAGAAAAACATCTAGTATCCCCGAACTATGACCAAATTTGCTACGACACACATCAACTTCACGGGGGTCCTATTACCCCTTAAACTAAATTTTAGCGTATTTTTATTAATCTTTTTAGCTAACGTGATACCTTTTGTCAATCGTTTTAGATGGCGTGACACCTTTGATATGGACTCCATTTTATGTAATAAAGGTATTACATTAGCACAAAAAATGATAAAAATACGCTAATTTGAGTTCAGGGGATAATAGGACCCCTGCGAAGTTGGAGCGTGTCGCAATAACTTTGATTATAATTCGAGGTGATACTAGAGGCTTATCTCTTTTATTTATTGTTTATATTTTCTGCATTGAAATATGTTTATAAAATTAGTAGTACTTATTATTTTCACTTGTTAAAATAAATATTATAGTTTTGATTATTATTAATAAAATTAATTTTTTGATTATGCTAATTTACTTCATAAAATCATCATTAGTTTATATATTTCTTACTTTTTTTTCTAGAAGATAATGTTTATATTTTTATGAAATTTTTTTTTATATGAATAATGTTTATGTTTTTATGAAAAATTTGTTATATAATTTTTTTAAAATGAAAATATGATGATTTTAAAGAAATTAAAAAAAAAATAAAAAAATGATGACAAAGGATAAAATAGAAATTTTAAATAGTCAATTAGGATAAAGGGGGAATATGATTATTGTTGAAAGTTGAGGGAAGTTTGATTGTGGGTAGATGAAAGATATTTCCAAAGTTCTTTTCCCCACGGTAAGTTGCATCACTCCTCTCTGTACTTTGTGATGGAAAAGGAAGAGTCATCTTCTCCAATCTTCTTCTTTCTTGCAACATTGTTTGATTTTCTCTACCAGGTTGACAGTTTTATCATATCTATATCTTTAGTTATTGTTTGTTTTTTATATCACTAATTCATAATTTGTGTGTGACGGAATCAATGATGATTTTTTTTTTTAATTATTTGCAATTTTGCCATCGTGGACTCACTATTTGCTTTCATGTAAAGATATACAAATAGCTTGATGGCACAATTGAATTCTCAGTTCTGCACTACTTATACACAAATAGTGAAGTTTTATGAAAATGTCAAAAACAAAAAATTATGAAAATGTACAGGTAGAGAGTATTTTGTATACGAATTTTGTTACAAAGAAAATACACAAACTAAAAAGCATAGACGATATTTTTATAAATAAATATTTTTTATAAAAGTTAAGTTAAAAAAAAAATATTTTTAGCATATCAAATCAAATAATATATAAAAAATAAAGTCAAACATAAATATTGCAAGCATAACTGATACCCGTATTGATTTATGCCCCTCCCTAGTGTTGGGTTCAATTGGTGTGAATGGAAAATGGAAGAACACATCCTTTTATGAAAAGACATATTGTTTTGGAAAAGGAGTGACTGTTCAGAAAAAGACACAATCTTTCGAACGAACAGATATGACTCTTCCAAAGGATACACCTTTTCGGATGAATCATTGCCACCTTTCGAAAGGGGCACTTGATGGCTATATAAACCTGCATTTATCCACAGGTTTTGGTATGAAAAATTTTCTGAAATACAAACTCTTCTTGTCTTCAAAACATTCCTTGTGATCAATCAAATCATTGAAGGAGTTCGACGAATCCAATTATTTGAGGTATCACTATAGCTGGATTGAAAGTCATTTTATCCTGGGAGGAAGATTCCAAAACCTTGGGTACAGTGAGGAAAATTATTCCTGAAAGACACTCCGTGAAGTCGAGGGACTTGGCTTTACATTTCTATTTCATCTTAATTTCTGAAAAAATAAAACACACTTCTTAGAAAGATCGCTTTGGTCTTGTGTTGAGAGTGTTGTTGTACTTCATAGTGTTCTTGTTTTAAACTTGAACTAGTGTTAAAGTTATTGTGTCAAATTACAGATTCTTGTACCTGAAAACATTGAAAAACAACAATCTTAAGAATAATTTTTAGAAAAAAAAAATAAAATTCTCTACTTGTTTGGTGAAGTTTTCTTTTCACTAATGTTTTTTTTTGAATCTATATAGCTTGGTTTCTGGAGATTAAAGTTTTTAACTTTCTACTCCGTTTGAACTTAACTAGTGATTTGAAGAAATAAAATCTTCATCACAAGTTAAAGATCACTCGGTTGACGATTGAAAATCATAAAAACTTTATCGTTAAACTAGAAACAAGAAGTATTTAAAGTTGCTGAAAAATTTTTTAATAAGTATTTCGATATACTTAAGGTACTGTCTTGTGGTGACAGAAAAATGATGATTGATAGTCAAATGCATGATGTTGGAACGACTATGGCAACAACTAGTATTGCCATGGCGAGTAGTACTAATGCTCTGCAAGCTATGGCATCAGCGGAGAAATCCGAAAAGTTCACGGGTATTGACTTCATGAGATGGCAGAAGAAAATGTTCTTCTACCTCACAACTCTGTGTCTTTAAAGGTTCACAATTAAGGGAGCTCTGGAGGTGCCCGAGGAAACCTCTGAAAAAGAACGCTTTGTGATTGTGGAGGCTTGAAAACACTCAGATTTCCTTTGCAGGAATTATATCTTGAGTGGTCTCCAAGATGATCTTTACAATGTGTATAGTGGAACCAAAACTACAAAAGAGTTTTGGGGAGCGCTAGAACGAAAGTACAAGACGGAGGATGCCGAAACTAAAAAATTTTTTGTTGCAAGATTCCTGGAGTACAAAATGATAGACAACAAGTCTGTTGTTTCTCAAGTGCAGGAACTGTAAGTGATCATCCATGATCTCCTAGCAGAAGGTATGACTTTGATAAATACGATTGTTGAACAATTTAAAAATGTTCTTAGTATTCACATGAACTTTATTGTAGGTTTGATTGTCAATGAAGCATTTCAAGTAGCGACAATAATAGAGAAGCTATCACCTATATGGAAAGACTTCAAAAACTATTTGAAACACAAACGTAAGGAGATGCCAGTCGAAGATCTGATTGTACGATTACGCATTAAAGAAGATAACAAGGCTGTGAAAAGAAGGTCAAGAGGCAATTCTGTAATGAGTGGAGCAAACATTGTAGAAGATGACCAAAACAACTCTAAAAGGAGAAAGAAAGCTGGAAATGAAAGCAATCAACCCAAGAAAAAATTCAAGGAAAAGTGCTTCAACTGTGGCAAGATTAGACACAATTCTACGGATTGTCATTCCTTAAAGAAAGAAAAGAAGAGGACCAAGCAAATCTGGTTCAGTCTAAGAAAGAAATGGATGATCTGTGTGCTATGCTTTTCGAATGCAACTTGGCGGGAAATCCTCGCGAATGGTGGATGGATTCTGGTGCCACCCGCCATGTTTGTGCTAACAAGGAGCTGTTTTCGACGTTCGCTCCAGCTCAAGTAGAAGAAAAAATCTACATGGTAAACTCCGCTACTGCAAAAGTGGAAGGAACAGAAAAAATATGCTTGAAGATGACTTCCGGCAAAGTGTTGACACTTAACAATGTCTTGTAGGTTCCTGAGTTACGAAAGAACTTGATTTCTGTTTCAATTCTAGACAAGAACGAATTCAAACATGTATTTGTTTCAGGAAAAATTATACTTAGTAAAAGAGAAGTGTATGTAGGAAAAGACTAATTCAATGAGGTCCTATTCAAAATAAATGTAATGAATGTTAAAATCAATAAAAGTTCAAATTATTCTTACTTGCTTAAGTCTCCCAATTTGTGGCATGAAAGACTAGGCCATGTTAATTACAAAACATTACGAAAATTGGTTAACTTAGAAGTTTTGCTAAACTTTGAGTGCAATAAATTAAAGTGTCAAACTTGTAAGGAATCAAAGTACGCTAAGCATCTGTATAAGTCCATTGAAAGGAATTCCAATTCCTTAGACTTAATCCACACTGACATTTGTGATATGAAGTCAACACCATCACGTGATGGGAAAAAGTATTTCATAACTTTCATTGACGATTGCACTAGATATTGTTATGGCTACTTGCTAAATAGTAAGGATGAAGCAATAGATGGGTTTAGGCAATACAAAACTGAAGTTGAAAATCAGTTAGAGAAAAAAATCAAAACTATAAAAGTGATAGGGGCGGAGAATATGAATCTCCCTTCGCCGAAATATGTGTAGAGAATAAAATTGTCCATCAAACTATCCCGTATTCACTTCAATCTAATGGAAATGCGGAAAGGAAAAATCAAACTTTGAAGAAAATGATGAATGCCTTATAAGTTCAGATTTACCGCAACGCTTGTGGGGGAAGGCTATCCTTACAGCCAACCGAATACTCAATAGACTTCTCCATAGTAAGACACAATCAATTCCTTATGAAAAACGAAAAGAAAGGAAACCCAACTTGAAATATTTCAAAGCGTGGGGGTGTCTAGAAAAGGTCCAAGTTCCTATGCCTAAAAGGGTTAAGATAGGACCTAAAACGGTAGACTGTGTGTTCATAAGATATGCTAAAAGTAGTAAAATATATCGGTTTTTGATTTATAAATCTGAACATCCAGATATTAATGAAAATACGGTAATTGAATCAGATAACGCTGAATTCTTTGAAAATAGTTATCCGTATAAAACTAGACATAAACGGTCTATTGGAGGGTCTAAACGACCTCGAGATGAACCAAGTGAGAATGTACATAATGACGAGAATCCTAGACGTAATATACGTCAAAGAACGTCAACTTCGTTTGGATAGGATTTTGTAATATTTCTCTTAGAAAATGAGCCTCAAACATTTAAAGAAGCAATGACATCTTTGGACTCATCCTTTTAGAAAGAGGCAGCCAATAGTGAGATTGATTCAATCTTAAGCAACCATACGTGGGAATTGGTTGATCTTCCTCCAGGAAATAAAACTTTATGATCTAAATGGATCTTCAAAAAGAAAATAAAAGCGGATGATACTATTGAAAAATACAAGGCAAGACTTGTAGTAAAAGGTTTCAAACAAAAAGAAGGCCTTGATTACTTTGATACATACTCGCCGGTAACAAAGATAACGTCGATTCTAATATTAATTGCCTTGGTGGCGGTATACGGTCTTGAAATTCATAAAATAAATATGAAAACTGCATTCCTAAATGGAGAATTGGAGGAAGAAATTTACATGGAACAGCCTGAGAGTTTTATGGTTCCAGGAAAAGAAAATAACGTGTGTAAACTTGTTAAGTTACTTTATGGACTAAAACAAGCACCTAAGCAATGGCATGCAAAGTTTGACCAAACCATGTTGGAAAACGGATTCAAAATTAATGAATGTGATAAATGTGTTTATATTAAAGACACTCCAAATCACCAAGTCATTATGTGTTTATATGTGGATGATATGTTGATCATTAGTAGAGACATTTCAGATATAAATGCAACGAAACGAATGCTCAAGAGCAAGTTCGATATGAAAGACCTTGGAGTTGAGGATGTGATCATAGGGATAAGAATCCATAGAACACCACAAGGGTTGGCATTGTCATAGTCTCATTACATCAAAAAGGTACTTGACAAATTCAAGTATATGAAATTTAGTATTGCAAAGACTCCATTAGATGTGAGCTTCGCAATTCGAAAGAATGAAGATAAAAGTGACTTACAATTGGAGTATGCAAGAGTATTGGGATGTTTAATGTATATAATAAATTGTACACGACCAGACATAGCATGGGTTATTAGTAAGTTGAGTTGGTACACGAGTAATCCTAATACAACTCATTGGATGGCAATGAAAAGAGTTTTGGGGTATCTTAAATACACTTAAGACTACACTTTGCATTATAATAAATATCCTGCGGTACTTGAAGGATATAGTGATGTAAATTAGATCACCGGATCGAACGAAGTAAAATCCATGAGTGGATATGTATTTACTATAAGTGGAGGAGCGGTCTTTTGGAAATCATCCAAACAGACTTGTATTGCTCGCTCTACAATGAAATCTAAATTATCGCATTAGATAAAGCCGGTGAAGAAGTAGAATGGCTTCGGAATTTCTTGGAAGATATTCCTTATTAGCCCAAACCAGTGATACCAGTATGTATACACTGTAATAGCTAACCAGTGATAGGCAGGGCAGGAAGCATGATATACAACGGTAAATCTTATCACATAAGACGGAGACATAATACCGTTAGAGAACTTCTCTCTAGTGGAATTATCTCTGTTGACTATGTGAAGTCAAAGGATAATGTGTCAGATCCACTTATAAAAGACCTATCTAGAGAAGGAGTTGAGAGAACATCCAAGGGAATAGGTTTAAGGCCTAGGACAAGTCAGCATGACGGTAAATCTACCTAGCAGACAGGAAATCCCAAGAGTCAAGTTCAAGGAGATCAAACTAAGTTGTGTCTGATAGGTTCAACAGTGTCAAAATACCAATCCATTCTCATGATATAGACAATGTTTAGTAAACAACGATAAGACTTAAGGTGAAAAGTCTTTTAATGATTATCTAAATTTGACAGATTTGACCAAATAGTTTAATATATAGGATTGAACGTTTAGAAATCACCTATGTGAGGGCGAAGTGGAAACCGCTTCAAGGAGAATGTTAGTAAAGACCTATTCTTTAAGCTCTCATGAAATCAGGACGTGTTCATGGGTGAAAAAAATAAAACCATGAGAACCATAAACGATAAAAGGTTGGTTGTATGAAATGTGTTGTCTAGGTGTACATTAAAGCGCGACGGTTCAAAGATATTAATCTACCGATTAACCGAGTGCATCCAATGCATGTTCACTATGGAAAGTTCAAAGGAAAACCCACTTATCCTGATGCAATCAGTCTTTGCTTGATGATCACATATTTGTCTGTAAAGTTTTACAAAGAATAGTCATTCCCCATTTATGTGGGGGATTGTTGGGTTCAATTGGTGTAAATGGAAATGAAGGGACACAACCTTTTATGAAAAACATATTGTTTTGAAAAAGGAGTGATTGTTCAGATAGTTGTGTCTGTTCAGAAAAAAGACACAATGTTTCGAATGAACAGACATAACTCTTTCAAAGGATACACCTTTTCGGATGAACCATTGCCACCTTTCGGAAGGAGCACTTGATGGCTATATAAACCTGTATTTATCTACAGGTTTTGGTATGAAAAATTTTCTAAAATACAAACTCTTCTTTTCTTCAAAACATTCCTTGTGATCAATCAAATCGTTGAGTGAGTTCGACGAATCCAATTATTGAGGTACCGCTATAGTTGAATTGAATGCCATTTTATCCTGGGAGGAAGATTTTAAAACCTCGGGTACAGTGAGGAAAATTATTCCTTAAGGACACTCCATGAAGTCAGGGGACTTGGCTTTACATTTCTGTTTCATTTTAATTTCTGAAAAAATAAAACACACTTCTTAGAAAGATCACTTTGATCTTGTGTTAAGGGTGTTGTTGTACTTCATAGTGTTCTTGTTTTAAACTTGAACTAGTGTTGAAGTTATTGTGTCAAATTACAGATTCTTATACCCGAAAACGTTAAAAAACAACACCTAGTATCACACTGCATTCCCATTCCATTAAACCTATTTTTGGTGAGAAGACTCTCTTGAATAAGTGAATTTTTTCACTCTACAAAATCTATTTTTATCTAGTTACAAAAAGATCAAAATTTTATTTTGGTGTTTTTTTCAAAATCTCAAACATTGTAACAAGTTATCAACTTTATATTATATTTTTTTATTGAAAATTTATAGTGTTTATATTCTTTGTGTACATTCTGCCCTTTTCAAACCTAATTATAGGATTACATAAAATATATTATTATTTTTATTCAATTTGTGTCGATCTGTCAACTAGAAAAAAAAATTAAGGCCTCTATGAAGTTTAATTTTAGGCTCCAACCTTATTAAGCCGACCGATATTAATTATATCACATGTAGATGCAGATCTAATGTTTTAGATTGTAGCGTAGCCATCAAATGTTACTTTCTCCATCTCATATTATTTGACCGTCTTTTTATTTACAAATTACTTAAGAAATCATAAAAAAAATGAGTATACTAATTTATCTTTTAATTCTTTTTAATAAATTCTATAATTAGTTCCTTAGTCATCAATATTAAAATTAACAATGGAAGAACTACTTTCAAGTTCGGCAATATTTATACTTTCAATAATATTATTTTAAAGGCAAAATTTTAATAGTATTTTGACTTGTAAATCAACAAAGAATTTAAGATAGATATATTTTTAATAACGTGGACAAAAAATATGAGGCAAAGGAACTACTAATTAATGGTGGAAGAATATTCTCAAGTGATTTAATAGATTCAATTCCGTTTGAGAACAATTAAGTTCATGAACACTTAACATCTAGACCCATTAATATAGATGGTCTAGATACTCTAGGAACTATATAAAACATTGTATAATAAAGTTTTCGTGGGACTGTTTATCGGTCGGATTGGTTGAATAATTATACTTAATAATTTAATTTATTGGCTATTAGTTTTTAAATGTATTAATTCGTTAGTCACTCGATAAGATAACGGTTGGTTTGGTATCGGATTAACAATTGGCAGGCGATCATCAGGTGGTGTAACGGATAAATCTAAGATACAATAAAATATTGAGCGATTATTGATTTCTTCACAGACTAAGTTGTTTGTATATTATGATTGATCTATTTATTAATATTTCAGGCTTCTTGAGTTTTGTTTGTATAGTTATTTAATAGGTTAAAACATAGAAACAAATCTTCTAGACCTAAAATTTATGTATAAATCTTTTTAATTACTGGGTCAACAGAAAAATCAAATATTTAATATTATTTGAATTTTTATGTTTTATTTCACACTTCGTGAAGGACACATTGCGGTTCTTTTATTTTTATTGCGGTCCTTCGTGTTGTCAGGAATAATTTATATTTTGATTTTAGAATTAATTTCAGATTTCGTTTATGTTTAGGGAGTCTGACTGCGCTTTATGGTTAGATGTCACAAGAAGTGACTTGTTATTTTCTAAATTAAAAAGTGAATAGAACAACAAATGGAGTTTGTTGACTTTACAAAAGATACTTGATATATTTAGGGGTAAAAATATAATTTAATAATTCTTTGTGGATTAACGATTTACCCGACAAGAAAATTGAGTAATTTGCCCCCACATCAATAAGCTATTAATTATAAAATTTTGATCCATTTTCTAACTTTTAATTCGATAACTTATTATCAATAAGTCAATAAACTAATTTTATGATTGAGTTAACGATTACAATTCGATTTTGAATAGCCGTAAAGTTTTTGGCCGTGAGTGCACGTAACCGTATCTACTATAGACAAACAAAGCTTGGTGGTAGCTATAGCCTATATATGTTGAATATGTTTGTCGGAATTTTAATATGTTAGTTAATTGAAGATAATAGTAAAGCAAATTTATCCGTTAATATCTGCTTATAAAAGAGCTACCTAAACTGTCGTAGATACTTAATGTCTTTTTAGTATTTTATCCGTTTTATCTTATGTATCACAAATTCGGAATTTATCTCGACTCATAATATTTTAAAAATAAGACAAAGTTTTGAATTTTTTGTGTTTTTAAAAATGTTATATCCGATGTTAAAATTATATAGTTACTAAATATAAAAATAAAATTCTTTTTAAATAAATTCAAAAAATAGGTAAATTGAAATAGAGGAAGTATTCCCTTTTAAAAAAATAGTCATGTATGTTGTAAATCTTTCCTGTTGTGCTAAAAAAAAAAACGGCGAGATAATTAAATGTTAGTGAAAATTTGTAAGCAATTGAAAGCTCCGATAATGATTATGTAAAACCCATACTCCCTCCGTCCCATTTTACTTGAACAGATTTTATTTTATATAATAATTAAAAAGTTATAAATTAAATGATGAATTTTAATATTTTATCCTTTATCCATATTAATGATATTTATTGGGTATAAGAAAAGGACATTGAAATTATAATTGTTCGCAGTAATGTATACTATTAGTTATAGAGATAAAATGAAAAAATAATTAATTCTATATTGATTTAATAAGTTATCTAACTAACATAAATGACCAACTAAAGGGGCGGAGGGGATATCATTCCTTTTTATTTTCTACATTATATAACACGTTTTTCTTTTTTATGTTGGTCAGTTTAAAAGGATGGTACACTTTTAAATTTAAAAATAATAACATTTTTCATTTTATTCTTAATAAGAATCTTTTGATAACCATACAAAATGTTATAGCATATTATTATGATTAAACTTAGTTCCTGAAAAATGTAATAATCAAAGATAAGAAAAATAGAGACAAGCATTTAATACCCCCTTCGTCTCAAATAGTTGGTAGATTTAGGTTTTACACAATTTTTTAAAAAAATTAATCAAAAATGTATTTTGATAAAATATACTCCCTCTGTCTCATTTTACTTGTCCCAAATTGGAATGTCACAACAATTAAGAAAAATAATAAATAACATGACTAGTTTACCAAAGTACCCCTATTAAATGATGTTTACATTTTAATTTAAAGAAAAAGTAATTAATGTAAAGGGTAAAACATGGAAAGAAAAATTTGTCTTATCTTGATAAGTAAAATGGAACAAGTAAAATGGGACATCAACTTAGCCAATTTGGGACGGGTAAAATGGGACGGAGGAAATATTTCTTATCAATTCTCTAATCTTTATCTATTTACGTGTTTCTTAATTCTAAAATAATTAATATTAAGCAAAAAGTTGAAAAATAATTAATGTCCTATTAATCTTTTAAATTGTTAACTATTTTGAGACAAGTATTCTTGATAAATATGTCAACTATTTTGAAAGGAAGAAAATATTTAATTTCAATATTATGCGGGTTACAATCTTTAGCAATCTTAAATAACAAGATGTAGTTCTCTAATTTTTTTTTTTAAAAAAGATGTAGTTCTCTAATTATTCCCCTCACAACCGTCAATTCAAGATTTTGGCTTGTTCTTGAATTGGTTGGTTGGATTTGACATCGAATGCCTCTAGGCTTTGATGATCACAAATGCGAAGGTAAGAAAGACTTGCTGCTCACTACTAAAAAGACGAAAATTTCTTGATAAGTGGAACGCTTGCGGATCACCTCCTGAAAGGAGAACGTTGTACTGTATTTTTCTTGATTTGCGAAAGACTTTGGATTACTACCAAAAATAAAAAAACTCATTTGAGGATCACTTAATGAACCAGCCCAATAAACTGAGTTAATTCATTATATTGTCATTGAACTATTGACAATATCTCACAAAAGTTACTTTTATTTTTTTATAACAAAAATGTCACTGAACAATTATTTTATGTCTCATATTGTCATCCTAACATTTTAACCTAATAAACTCACTTAATTAAATTTAAATTTAATGAAAATTCATTAGATTATACCACCCCAAGTACATAACAAAAAATGAGTATAATATAAGAAGCAATAAAATCCACCAAAATGAAATATACATTTTTAAATAATAAAAAATTAGACATATTGAGATGTTTTAAAAAAAATTAAAAAAATACTTGAAATTTTATAGGACCATTTAAAAGAAAAGTATACTCTCTTCATTTCATATTACTTATAGACTTTTCTGTTTACATGTTTCCCTTATGAAATTAGAATTTAAAGTTTATCAATTCTGTTTTTTTATTAATATGTATGCATTCAATAAATTTTTTTAAATAAATATAAAAAATTTAAAACGTATACATTAAATTATCTTAATTTACATTTTGCTTTTATTCACTTATTTAAGAACAATGAAAGTATTAACTAATCTTTTGTTCCATATATTCTAAGTTTCTTATCGATTTATAGAACTAAAATTAAATTATTATTCATCATTATATTAATTCATTTGAAAGTATAATATAATAAAGTTTCCAAAAAAATTCTTATATTATTAATTTTGGTATTTATGAAGACACTAATAGAATATATTAAAAATTACAAGGTAAATTAGTAAATTATTTTTCTTATTTATAACTTTTATGGGACGTGTAGAGAAAGGTGAATAAATAATATGAAACGGAGAGAGTGGCTCCTTAAAAATTTTAAAAAATGGGTGCTATAAAATCTCATATATTTTTTTTATTTTTAAAATTATTTTCACCGTGTATAATTTGTGTTTATTTAAAATCTATTTTATTTTGGTGAATTTTATTATTTTTATAATAAAATTTGCTTATTGCCTTTATACTAAATCATCTTTTGTTATATATTGAGTTGTATATTTCAATGAACGTGTCATTAAAATTGAATTTAAAATGTCATTTAAGAAAATTAAGTGAGTTTAGTAGCTTAATATGTTAGAATGATAATATGAGAGATAAAGTAATAGTTCAATGACATTTTTGTCATAAAAAAAATACAAAAATGACTTTTGTGAGATATTATCAATAGTTCAATGACAATATGAGGAATTAACTCCAATAAATTGGACTAGACTTTAAATTCATGGACTTAAAATCTTAAATATTTTAATCTTGATACTTCTTGAATTTAGGAATTTATTCAAAATTAATATGGACTTAATTAATTCGATTAAATTTGAATATCTATAGCATATTTAAGCTCAACAAGTCTCAAAAGTTTTATGATCATCTAAATACTAGTATGACATATTTAAGAATTTTTTTTTTAAATTTGAATCTACTCAAATTATTTACATAAATTAGGATGGAGGAAGTAAATGGTAAATTTTGCAAACAAATTGAGTGAAATAGTAGAATGATTTATTTCTTTTTAAACCCTCTGTGTGGCTCATTCTTTGTAGACTTGCACCACAAACTGTGAGGATAGTTTGATAGTTAGACACTTTGAAAAATTTATTTTTATATTTAGTCACAAGTCTTGAAAAATTAGGTGTTTAAACACATTTATGACATCATCCATTCTTACATACAAACCTATCACACAAGTTTTAAACTTTACATTTTAGTCCCCTCATCCATTTAATATTTAATATTTTTCACCTTTTTTTTTTATATTTCAACCATTTTTTTTCATATTTCCTATTTTAATTTAGAAAATTGTCCAAGAAGGCACCAATAGAAGCTCCCTTTTTCACCAATAATTTCGATTCTGGGCACTTTTTCGATGAAAAATTGTTCATCACAACTGAAAATCTTCATTCTTCATCATTGCCTCCATTGTTGTTCCATCATTTTTGAAAAAAAAAGTCTAAATTTTTTTTCTCACAATTTCTACTAGCTCGAAACCTTTCCAAATTCGCTCAATACCTCGTCATTAGATATATTTTAGTAGTTTAGAAGTCCTAGACATACATTTTTTCATCCCAGAGCTAGGTGGACAACGATTATATCAAAAAATTAGTCGATTCACATCGTTGTACGGACGTATTCATACCAGTGATCGATCAGTCATCGACCATCTATAGACTTAAACTTTGGTCTATTATCAATTTGTGTGGTCTATTATGGCAGTAGCAGAGGTAGTTGTCATGGGTGGTAATTATATGGGTGTGTGGGAGGAGGGTCCCAACTGTTGGAGTTGGAAATCAGCTACAAAGGAGACAGTGCCCATCTCGCTGCATCGCAAGGGATCGTACGACAACATGGTTTGAACATAATTAAGAGTGGAGAATTAGAATGCGAGCCAAAGAACATTAGAATTAGCTATGTAATGAAGGGACGGGGTAAAATACACCCCACATTCATAAATAATGATCGTCATGTGTCATTATACATGTTGGATGTCGCTGCCGATAGATCTAGGCCATTATTGAGAATAAATATCGTTTTGGGGTCTTTGACAGTCCCGCCACTACAGCCGACAATCGATGAACATGATTCGTTTGAAGATGAAAGTTTGGATGCTCATCTAATGGATTCGGAAGATGATTCAATGGAATTGGAAGATCAATTCTCTCTGAAAAAAGGGGGAAAAGAGTGCGAATTGGGAGCACAAACCAATCACACCTTCTTCGACAGAACTACTTTTCAGGTAAATCAAATATTTAGCAGTAAAAAGAAGCTGAAATTATTGCTGGACGTAGCAGCTGTGAGAAATTTTTTTTAATTATGCTACGTTAAAGAGCTGCAGCAAATTCCTCAAGGTGAAATATGTTTGACCTAGCTACGGGTGGATATTGCGAGCGAAAAAGTATGAATGCACAGACAGATTTGTTATCTATAAATACGTTGACGATCACAGTTGTGGCATCGAATACGCCACACGCTGTCATAGAAAAATCACATCTAAAGTCATTGCATCGCTGTGTGTGAATATGTATCGCGAAGGAAAGGGTCCGGACACTAGCGAGATTCGGAGGATCATTTTCAAGAACTTGAAAAGTAGACCAAGCTATTGAAAATGTTGGTTGGGGGGTGTGATTGCCAAGTAAATGGTTCGAGGGATAGCGGAGCACGGGTATTCCTGCCTGCCCGCTTTTTTGTATATGATCGATGCTCTTAATATTGGTACTACCTATTCCATCATGGTGAAAAAGGTCGATTGTAGGTTTATGTACTACTTTTTATCGTTAGGCCCTTGCATTAGGGAATTCGCCCACATGAGTAAGGTTATTGCGATCGACAACACTCATTTATACGGCAAGTATGAGGGCGTGCAGCTAAGAGCAGTTGCACAGGATACGGAGAACCATATTTATCCCATTGCCTTTTGCATCGCTGACAAGGAGAACGATGCATCTTGGACGTTCTTCTTTGAGAAGCTGAAGTCTATTATAGTCGATGGACCAGGTATATGCTTTATCTCCGATAGGCACAAGAGCATCGCCAACGACATCGCGAAGGCATACAACCATGTTCATCACGGGTATTACGTGAGGCACCTAGGTGAAAATATCTGGGCAAATCACCACTGCGGAGAACACCTCTATCTATTCTACAATACGGCAAAGGCATATTCTCCCAAGGATTTTAGCAACCATTTTGTGAAATTCAAGAACTACTGTCCCGAGGCAGCCGTTATCCTCGAACATGAGCTTGGTTTTGAAAAATAAAACAGCACATATTTCCCCGGCAATAGATTTGATGTGATGATCACAAATATTGCCAGTCGGTGAATGCTATGTTGATTGACGAAAGGGAGTACCCCGTGGAATCCATATTCAATTCGATTACCAAGAGGTTTGAAGAAATATTCAGGGAGAGGCGTGTCTACAGCTTCAAATGTAAGGATAACAAATTTATTTCGGTATCCAAAAAAATCTTAAGAGATAATATGAGCGAGGGCGACTCTTTCTATATGGAGAGCATAAGCGGGGACGAAAGGCAATACACTGTGTTCGGAAGTGGCTGTACGACTAAAGTCTACCTACTGAAAAGGTCGTGTTCTTGCAGAAAGTTTGACCTAGTCAAAATACAATCCATTCACGCGATGATCGCTTTGTGATTGAAGCATGGTGAAGATTATGATTTGAGAGTCTATGATTACTCTTTGCCCCTATATAAAGTGGAAGAGTACTTCCTTGCGTATTCAGAATCAATTAATGTTGTCCCTTTGGATTCCAAATGATGCGTGCCACAAGAATTGTTAGACGTGAACATTATTTCACCTCTCATGGCCACCAAGCTCGGAAGGAAGAAAAGAAAACACGTTAAGGTCATGGGCGAGACTTTCAAGTCAAAGAGGAGGAACAAGTGTTCACTGTGCAAGAGACCCGGGCACAAGAGAACCACTTGTAACAACAAAAAATCGTAGTTAGTCTTGTATGAATTTTTGTTTTTATAAGTCATGGCAGTGTATGTATTTTGACAATCCTTTAGTTATCTGATTAATGCTAGATTTATCGACTGCACTCTTTGTCTATTATTGATCTTTTTAAAGTATTGCATCTATTGTGTGTCCGGTCTATTTCTTTTATTCTTTATTTAACACATGGTTTATTATCGATCCTTAATAAGGTCTATTAAAAATCCTAAATATTCAAAAGGATAGATGCAAGCAGTTGATCATTTATTACACATAAAAAAAGTTGTTGCACGTCCAATTAGACTTTGCGTTGATTGAGTATACACTACCTCTCTTTGATTTTCACCATTTATATGTCTACCAACCAAAGGGCAGGAAGACCAAAGGGTTCTATTTTGATCTATATAAACACCCATCCACGGCACCCAAAATTCATCTTCATTAACTCAAAATCAGATTAAATCGACGACAAGATGCCAGACATTCCTTTAAGACCCAGAAAGAGGATCAACTGTAACTACGACCTTCTCCTCCTCCGTAACGACTTCAACCGCCTCTTCTACGGACTGGGGCAGGATAGGGAGTATGTCCTCTACGAACTTCGATGGATTGTTCATTTTTTACGGGCGATTGTGGAGCGGCTCAACATGGAGCCAGAAGAGATGATCACCCCCCACCATCCCCTTAGTTTTAAGTTTTTATGTCTTTTTTTAATTTCTTTTAATGTCATTGCAATGAGAAGCTTTCATTTTTAGGTTTATGTTAGATGAAAGCTTCTATAGTTTTGCACCTTTTGTTTGGGTTTGCTGTAAATATGGGTCTACCATTGCAATGATGAATGAAATATGTTAGTTTTTCCTATATTTGTCTTCATTTAAATTTCTGTAATTTTAGACTCGTTTAAATTTTGTGCAATTTTCTCTATTAGAACATGAATCAAACAGTTATGAATTAATGAAAAATTAATTTTTGTTTCCTGCATTTTGTGGCACTGTAATTCTTGTTTAGTTTTTGTTTAATTCTTGTCTTCCTTTAATTCTTGTTTAGTTTTTGTTTCTGGTTTAATTCTTGTTTTCTGTATTTTTTTGCACTGTAATTTTATCATTTTTGTTCCTTTTAGAAATTTTGCGTGAGATCAAGGTAGAAGATGAACGGGACAGTTGTCAGACGTTTAGGCTAATTCATATACATCAATGAAAGGCTAATCTAGTCTATCCACGATTATGTTAATTCATAAAAAATTAAATGTATGGTTGATGAAGTTTATTCGATACTTATGTCAATGTCTATGGTCGACCTAATACATAATCGATGCGTTAAATAATACCAGTCCATCGATTGTATTCAGTAAATGTCATAGACCGTAAGCCTTGTCAATGATATACAGTATTGGTTTATTGCCATTAGTAGCATATTCGAAAAAAAAAAAAGAAACAATTAATCAATAAAATAATAAATAATTAGATTTGATGCAATTAAAGGAGCTTGAATAAGTCATGTGATAGTATGAGAGTCTGAATAAATTGGATGAGGTAATCAATGATGTGTGAGGATAGGTAGTGGATGAACAAATGAATTCCTCACAACATACTTCTCCTTTGTTAAACATTGCCCTAAGGATGTTGGTTATTCAACCACAACTCATCACCTTACATCTTGTTTCAGCACTTTCAGTTTATGTGGAATGTCATACGATCACATGAATTGTTTAGGCTCGTTCGATTGCATAAAATTCAATTACTTTTTATTTTGTTAATTAAATAATCCTTTTCAAAATATATGCTAGTCATGGTCTATAAATGTGCGTCATAGTCTAGTTCATGTATTAATGAAGTTGTACTAAATCTATGCTAGACTAGGATTAATTTTGTACTCGACCTAATATAGTCTATCATAGACTCGTAACTATCTTCACAAATAAATAACTAGACTATGATATTTATTCATAGACCATAACTAGTACATATTTTGAGAAGGATTAATTAATTAATAGAATAATCAATAGTTGAGTTTATACAATCGAATGAGCCTAAATAAGTCATGTGATCGTATGAGAGTCCACATAAATAGAAAGTGGTGATCAATGATGTGAGGTGATGAGTTGTGGTTGAACAAATGAATTATCCATAACACAATTGTGCTTTGGGTAAACATTGCCCCATGCATGTTTGTTGTTCATCCATTACCCATCCTCATACCTCATTGATCACCTTATCCAATTTACGTGGACTCTCATATGATCACATGACTTGTTCAAACTCCTTTAATTGCGTAAAATTTAATTATTTATTATTTTATTAATTAAATAATCCTTCTCCAAATATCTGCTAGTTAAGGTCTATGAATATGCAACATCGTCTAGTGAGGTTATTAAGGAATTAGCTCTTAGTATATGCTAGACTATCTATCTATTCTATAAATTAGCTACCATAATCCTAAGAAGGCATTGATTATTAATAAGGTCTATGAAACATGACCAACAATAAAAAATAATCAAAATGTCAGATTTTTACAACGGTAATAAAGTACACGTCAAATCAACACCCAACGGTAATATCTCACTTTTTCTTCTATAAAAGGAAGGTTATTTTTGTGTTAGCACTCTCATATTTTTTGGCTTTAATTTTAGTAAACAACTACAATGTCTCAACCATCCCAAAAATCAAATGCAAAAATGTCCTACATATGTCATTGTGGCAATCCAACTGTTTTTAGGACGTCACGCACCGATTGGAATACAAGTCAAAAACTCTTTGACTATGCTGTTGGAAAGGTAATGGGGGATGCTTTTTTTTAAGTGACTTGACGAAGACTCACCGACGAGCAGCCCATTGATATCAAATTTTCGAGGCACTTCTTCCAAGTTTCATATACTCCAAAGACTTTGAAAATTCGAAGAAAATAGAGATCTACTCATGACATTGCTAAAAGAAGCCGAAGAGCAAAGAGATTACTTGAAAGGATCACTAAAAGAAGTCAAAATGAAGAGGGATCAAGTAAAGCAAAGACTGATTTTGACCGAGGATAAAGAGAAAGGCGTAAAAAATTTATTGTATGGTTTGTTATTGTTGTTGGCTTTCTAGAAAGGTGTAATAGGGATATAGGAAACTGAATAAATAGATGTAAGGTTTCTTAAATCAATCCTGAGTGTAATCTATAATTAATAGAGAATTATGTCTATTTCTTTTATCATCGACCTCCATAAACCATGATAGTTAAGGTAAGTAAATATATGAATTACTCAATCGATAGTATGTTAAGTCTATAAATTATAGTGAATAACTTCTATTATGTTTCCAATAAACCACTATAAATTAGGACAATAGCTGAACTGATAACGTAATGCATCCAGCTGTTTAATCTAACGAGACAATGGAATAACTGAATATTATTTCATCAGTAAATGCCATCACTGACATGTCAAATATATGTAATTCATATCACTAAAAAACATGTCAAATATATGTAATTCAATTATCCATAAAGCAAATCACTAAAAAAAATAAATCAGTAAGAAAATTGTTTGTTCCAAATCCACAAAACTAGTTTTCTTGATTGAGTTCCGCAATGATGCCCATAACATCCACTTCTTTTTCTTCATGTTTTTTCTTCTCTTCTTCAACTTCTTTCTTCTTATTTTTCTTCTCTTCTTCTTCTGCTGATTTCTTCTCTTCTCCAATGTTTTCAACCTCCTGTTCGACTACTAATTCTTCTTCAAATGTCTTCTCTATTTGGTCTTCTTCTTCTTCTGATTTCTTTTCACCATCTTCTTTTCTTTTCTCCTCATTTTCTTCTTCTACTTCAACTGTCATCTCCTTATCTTTTACTTCTTCCTCTTCATCTGCTGGATTTTCTTCTTCTGTTTCTTCTTCTTTCTTTTCTTCTTCACCTTTTTCATCTGCTCCAGCCATGTCCGTTACTGCGACTGCAAGTGCTTTCAGGTTTACTTGATGCCGGTTAAGAGGGGGCCTATTGAGGTGCACTGTATTGTTTTGAAAGAATTACTAAACGTATGCAATAAAATTAAATTAGAAGAGCAAAAAAATTAATTAATTTATCTTATTCTTGTTGCTTTTTCTTATTCTTCTCGATTCTCCTCAACCTCTCATCTCTAACAAAAGAAGCAATGTTTAGTAGACTTTTCTCGAGCAACGCAATGCGCTCGCGTAGGTCATCGTCATTAGAAGCGTCTGGTGAAGTTTTGAGTCCATTTGAACCATCATGATCACAAACGCATGGTAGACTTGGAACATAATGGTGGCCACCCAAATCTTTATCTTCGGCCGCTATCTCCGCTGATGAAGTCAGGACAGTCACTCCTTTTAGCTGCGCCTTCAACGCATCGATGGACGTATCCTTAACTTCGTTCGTGTATGACTTATAAGTTTTCATGTATCTCTGCTCCATCTCACGGACAGTAGGGGTAAGGTACGGGTGCACAATCTACAAAAAAATAAAAATAAATTACAACACATTTGCTAATATAATAATATTAGTATCATATCAAAATAAGTATAATTTTACCTTTGTGTTGTTTTCTTTTTACTTAAACGGGTCGCCTTCCATTATGTTGTCGCACTTCGACCTTTGCCATCGAACAAGACGGGAAATGGGCAGGGGAGAATCCAACGACTTGCTGGTGTACCTTCCCAAATAAGGAAAGGCCTCATATATCCAAAACTGCAATCAATAGAAGCACAAGTAAGTCTATAGTGTCTATGTATTACTGCATAAATATATAGGAGTCTATAATAAATCAATAGGTTGATTGATTAAAAGTACCAGAAAGGTCAGGGAAAGCCAAATAATGCGTACGATGCATTATTCCTCTTGACAAAAGCTTCTTTCTGCTTGGTCAGATCAGTCTTCTTTTGAAGATAGCTCAAAGGACTCTTTTCCCTATAGATACCTCCCGAAGAATTCTAAATCAGTCTCCATCTTGATATGGTCTGAATCCACCTTCTTTGACGGATCCTTTGCCAGCAGCATCGCGTGCACAAATCAAACCAAAGCACACTTTAACTTTTGTTGATTATTCAGCCGATTATCTTTTATCAGGCTAATCAACTTTGCAGCAATAATGCTCTTGTTCTTTGTCACCTTAAAATGAAAGCTTTCTCCATTTTGGAGGACTTTATTCATTTTTAATTTATGGGATATGCTGAACAATTCAGCCCCGTAATCAAAGTAAATTTCTTTAAGACGAAACAAGCTGACTTACCGTTCACACAAAACCAAATCTCATGCAGTTTTTATTTTTATGTTTATACGTCACATCAACATATAATGAACCATCTGTCCATTAAACTTAAAATGTTCTGAAATATGCCTCAAGTGTCCAAAACATGTCTTCTTAAAATCATAATACAACTTTTGTTCAACACGAACCCGTCTAAACTCTCGATACACCGCCATTCTTGCTCACACAGAAATCATTGCAGGAAAAGATCCAAGATCATCCATCCAGGTTGTTAGGCCGTACGACTCAACGGAGATATCTCTCGCACAAATTGGCAAGGATAGGGGATCCTCCTCCCCATCTCCGCTATCTCTCCTATCCTCACCGTCCTCGCTATCACTTTTACTTTTTTTTCTTTTTGCCCTCGCTTTTACCTTCGCTATCCTCAGCATCCTCACTCTCGTGGGTACTGCTTTCGTCATATTCGGAAATATCGGCAAGGATTCATGATTCGGTTTTCGACTCTGATTCATCGACTACGGATTTTTTTCTCTTGGAAGTTTTTAAAACTTCTTTGGATTTTCGCTTCCTACTGGTAGAATCAGTGGAAGCAGGCCTTTTAACCGCTCTATGAACTCTTCTCACCATTTATGATCTACAACAAAAAATGAATCTGTAGTGGTTGATTTATCAACCACTGGTCTATTAAAAAAACGAACAAATGTAGCAAAAATAAATCTACAGTGATTGATCTATCGACCACTAGTCCATTAGAAAAAATAAATAAATGCAGCAAAGACAAATCTGCAGTGGTCGACCTATCGACCACTGGTCTATTAAGAAAAATGGAACACCATTAAAACGAGTCCAATTCAGTACAAAAAATTCAAAATCAAACGCAATATAACTACCAAAATTGAAAAAATTTCTAATCATTATCCACAGCAGAATCCGATTAAACATGCGAAATTGACAATGTTAACTAAAAATACTCAAATTTCGACTGATTCAACGAAGAACAGTGTAATTTTTTTCAAAATCGAAGAATTACAACACAAAACGTCATAAAAGAAATTTAGTAAAATGGATCTAGAACTGATTGGGGAAGAAAAGTAAACTTACCTAAGCAAGAGAAATTAAAAAATTTCGCATTAGGAAGCAAGAATCAACCGTATTTTTCTGTTCGAAAAAATCAAAATCAAAACGGGAGAAGGAAGGTTTTGAGGAGAGAGAAATGTGTCGTTGAAAATATTAATTGATTTTAAAAAATATTTTGAAAATGAAAAAATATACAAAAGGGACCATGTGGTAGTTTTTAAAAAGTTGTATTTTAAAAAGTTTTAAAAATGTTAAATGAACCCATGACCTCACAATCCTGGCTCATTTTTTATACCTAACCCTAAAAAATAAATTAAAAAAATTTTTGGTGTATATAGCTCAAAATAACTTTTGAAAGAGGGTAGAAATCAAAAAATTCTCCAAACTGTGATGATTGGTCCAAAACTCCAAGTCCAATCTGATAAGAAATGTGAGCTAAAATGTGCTGCTCATTTTAGGCTGAAAACTTTAAAAACAACAGGCGCTGACTTGGAATTTTCTCTTAGAAAAACAGCATAGGCTTGCTACGTGCTACACGTTCTGCCTCCTCCTCTATATATAGGAGTCAAGTTTTAGAATTTGAGGATTTAGGTGTCTAGGAAGAGCTATATACCAGAGAATTAGTTTTGTAGGTTACTGGTGAACAAACTTTATTTTAATTGCCTTTTCATAAGAAATCTTCACGTTTACACATAAAATATTTGAAAAAGACATTTTGTTCTATTCACTAAGTAAATGGCTAAAAGATCTTTAATTCCTCACTGTATACATCATATTCTCCACTAAGTTGTAGCTCTTCGTTAAAATTATTCAAAGCGACCTTCGTGTGAGGGATTAGGCCGGACTCCTACCTTGTATATAAATAGCAAAAAAGGAGTTGTAACTCTTTATCCTGAGTTATTTCTTCGAGAGAATTGTTATCGAGATGGTGAGAACACCTTGCTACGACGAAAATGGAATGAAGAAGGGGACATGGACTCCTGAAGAAGATAGGAAGTTAACAGCATATATTGCAAAATATGGCTCATGGAACTGGCGCCAACTTCCCAAGTATGCTGGTGAGAATTTCTGTAACTAATTAAGGTTTTAAATTGGTTTGTTGTTAATATTCATTCATAAAATAATAATTACTCCTATTTTATGTTTGTATTTCACTCTAGTTCATGAGATTACGAAAACATGAAATTTAGATATTTAAATCCAGTAAGCTTAAATCAGATATGTGAGTAATGTATTAAAATATATGTTTGGTGAATATCTTGTTGTTTTAAATATTTCATGTGAGATGTCGAATTTAAAGAATTAATAAATATAGGAAATGACATTCTTCTAACAGACTAAAAAAATTAGACACATAAATTGAAACGAAAGTACTTCTATATTAGTATCATATTCCATTATTGGAGAGTTCCAATGAAATAATTAACGGAATGTTGTTTTTTGGTGAATTAGGACTAGCAAGGTGTGGAAAGAGCTGCAGACTTCGATGGATGAATCACTTACGGCCAAATGTTAAAAGAGGGAATTATACCAAAGAAGAAGATGAAATCATCTTGAACCTCCATGCTCAACTTGGAAATAGGTACGTACTCTTCTTCCACATGTCCGATTTACCTGCTAATAGCACTGGTCAATGCTAGTTGAATTGAGGTGTATTCAAAATTTGAATTTAATGAATTTAACTTTTAATATTTTTAAGATTGAACTCATTGAATCTAATATTTGCTAGGAGTCTAGAAAAATTAGTTCATATGAAATCATAAACAAAACGTTAGATTGGCCTCTGAAGAAGAGGGAGTTAAATCACACCTCCTTGAATTCTTTTTAATACACACACAATTCAGTTACTTTAATATGATAAAAGATAATTTTGTCATTTTACCATTAAAATGGAAAAAATTCAATTCTTTTGATGTTACAAAGATAGTTTTGTATTATGATGGACATTTTTATTCTCGTAGCTAGTGTGAAAAGTTTAGTATTCACACGTGAAATGTTGATACTTAATACTAGTTAGGCAACTTAATACTAGTTAAATACTAGTTAGGCATGTTAATTTCATTTTTTATATCATTGTGTACACTCTGTATATAAATAGAGGATGAACATAAATTTTCAGTGGATCACTTTACATAGAATAATAAAACTTCTCTTCTCTCTCTTCAATCCACTCCACGGGAGAACACCTCTATTTCTCTTTCGATTCTGAACTGTAACATGGCATCAGAGCCACAGGTTTTATGTAGCTCGTCATCTCAGCTTTTGATTGATGTTACCCTAGCTGGAAATTGTTGTTGAGAGTTTCTCATCTCAGTCCATAGACAAGAAATTCGGGTTTACTTTTGGGGCCACCTATTGATTTCACAACGGTGACGACATTTTTTTGATTTTTCACCAAATCAAAGGAGTTTTGGTATTGTATTCTGTTGATTTCGCGACGGTGACAACATTTTTCTGGTTTTTCACCGAATCGAAGGAGTTTTGGTATTGTGTTCCTCTTTGATTTTCTAATTTCTGTTTGTTTGTTACTCTGTTTTCGTCGGGTGTACCGGTCCAGCTTCATTTTTTTCTTCTCAAACAATGTCGAACTCTTCGGATGCATCCGCTAGTGCGTCGTCGGAAGGTTTTTCTCCTTTCACTGTTGATTCTTCGCATTCATATTTTTTGCACCCTTCTAATAGCCCAGGCACTGTCTTAGTTACAACCAAGTTTAATGGCACTGGGTATGGGGGTTGGAGAAGGAGGATACTGATTGGACTATCTTGTAAGAATAAATTGGGGCTTATTAATGAAACCATGAGTCGACCAACTCCAAATACCCCACTTTTTGAACCATGGTCTCGGGCAAACGATAAGGTACTTGCTTGGTTATTGAATAACCTTGAGCTTGAGATCAGGGAAAGTGTCATGTATACAGAATTTGCTGATAAATTGTGGAAAGACATTAAAAGGAGATATGGACAAGCGAATGGAACCAAAGTTCATTAGATCAGAAAGGAGATTGCTTCTTTTACCCAGGGATCTTTATCCATTGTGTCCTATTTTTCCAAAATCAAGAAGTTATGGGATGAACTTGCTTTTTCTCTGACTTATCCTAATTGCACATGTGGTTGCACAGAGGCTTTTCAGAAGTTTAAAGAGGAACAACATTTGCATCAATTGTTGATGGGTTCGAATGAGGTTTATTCAGGTGTGAGACGAAATATTTTAATGATGAAACTGCTTCCTGGTGTAGATACTTCCTACTCAATGTTGATTAATGATGAGAGTTAGCTTGAAGCACATGTTATGGCTCCCTCTTTCAATACAGATGATGCTTCTTTTTTTGTTGGAGTGTATAACCCTCTTATCCTTCTAGACCTCAGTATTCACAGAAGGTGAATTTTGAAAATAAGAGGAATAATTTATTTTGTCGATATTGCAAGAAACCTGGTCATGTTATTGGGAACTGTAGGAAGATTCAACATCATAATAGTTCCCAACCAAATGGGTCCCAAGCAAACCAGCATACTTATCAAGGAAACATTTCTCATGCTTTCATTCCTCATAGGAGGTCTACTGCTGCATGTGTTTTGGGTGTTGATGTACCCGCTGCTGCCAAACCTGAGGTTTTAGAGAAGTCAAGCCAGACTGATACTACAAGTGGGGCTCAATTTTCACCAGACTAGTTGACTCATATGATGAATATGCTTCAACAGATGAAGAATACATACCTTGACCAGAGTGGATCTGATTCTACCATTTATGCAGGTTTAGTAAGCACTTCTGATTTTAGCAATTATTGTTTCTTTGCTTGTCACATGTCTAAAATAGTTGATAATTCTTGGATCATAGATTCAGGTGCAAGTAATCACATGACACCAGTTAAATCTTTCCTTACCAACATCACTCCTCTTCTTATTCCTTATCTTATCACTTTACCAAATGGGTATATGGTCAAATTCACGTGAACTGGAACACTTACTTTGTCCCAAGAATTAGTATTGTAGGATGTTTTTTTATGTGTTTCTTTCAATATAACTTGATTTCTATACACAAGTTACTAGCTCAATTCAATGGTGAAGCTTACTTCACTGTTTCTACTTGTGTTCTACAAGGCCCTTCTCTGAAGAGGCCACTGGAGCTTGGTAGAGTGTCTCAAGGGATCTACATTCTTCATCCGAGATCTCTTTTGACATCTCAATATGTAAATACCATTGCAGCTACTGCTTGTGTTGATAATAAAGCTGCTACTACTTCTACTGTTTGTTTTACAAATGACTCTACCATTTTCTCTAATCAAAACACTATTTCTGTTTCTCCTTTTCTTCCTTTATGCATGCCTTCTTTTGTCTGTTTGTCTGTTTTGAATGATCTTGCTTTTCTTTGGCATTTGAGATTAAGACACATGCCTTTTCATAAGATAAAATCTATTAATGCTATAAAAACGCATTGCCTAAGAAGCAAGAATTCATTTGTAAGGTGTGTTCTATGGCTAGACAAAAAAAAATTAGCATTCCCTTAAAGCTCCATTAAAACTTCTTCCCCTTTTCAGCTCATCCATACTGATCTCTGGGGGCCTTATCATACCCAAACTTACAATGGCTATAAACATTTTTTGACCATAGTGGATGATTATTCTAGGGCAACCTGGACATACTTATTATCCACTAAGTCTAATGCATTTTCTCTCATCAAATCTTTTATTTTCATGGTACAGACTCATTTTTACACTACAATTCAGACTATAATATTTGATAATGCTTTTGAGTTGGGGTCTAGAAATGAGGCATTTTTTTCTCCTCTCTTGGTATTGTTCAGCAAATAGCTACTCCATATACACCACAATAAAATGGTGTTGTGGAGAGAAAGCATAAACACCTACTAGAAACGGCTAGAGCATTACTTTTTCAATCTAACCCGTTCAAATATTGGGGTGAATGTGTACTCGCTGCTACCTGCCTTATAAATAGATTGACTTCCTCTTTATTGCACAACAACATTCCCTACAACCTATTATGTAATATCACTCCCTCTTATTCTCATCTCAAACTATTCGGATGCCTCAGTTTTGCTGCAGTTCCAAAGACTTATAGGGATAAGTTCAAATCCAAATCCATCTCTTGTGTTTTTCTTGGTTATAGCATGACCAAGAAGGCATATAAATTACTTGACTTGTACAAACTGGTTGTTTTCTTTTCCAGAGATGTTTTGTTCCATGAGACTGTTTTTTCCTACTTTTCCCCTTCTTCTCCTTCTCTATTTCCTACACCTCCACCTAATATTTCTGTATCATCACCCTATCTGTCTCTCTCTATTATTCCTCCCACATCTCCTAGCCTTCTTCTTCTTCTTCTCTCAGTCCTATTTTATCACCTATTTTTCCTTCTAGTTCTTCTGATTCTCCTACTCTTGTTTCTCCAGTTTGTGCTCCTGTTCATATTTCTGTACCTTTGAGGAGGTCCTCACGTACCTCTGTTCCACCTCATTATTTGCAGCACTATGTTTGTTTTAATGCTTCTATACCTCTATTTCTGTTGACAGTGATTTTCTTAAACCTTAATTCTATCATCAGGCAGTTTCTAATCCTGCTTGGCAAGAAACTATGCTTAAGGAGTTTGAGGCTTTGGATGCTAATAATACTTGGACTATTATTCCTCTTCCTCCTAGGAAGAAGGCTATTTCTTCTAAATGGGTGTATAAAATTAAGCAAAGGGCTGATGGTACTATTGAGAGATACAAAGCTATACTAGTGATTAGGGGTGACACTCAACAAGAAGGGGTTGATTCAATGAAATATTTTCTCCAGTTGTGAAATTAACCACCATTAGATGTCTTTTGTCTGTTGTTGTTAAGAATGGTTGGGTGGTACATTAATTAGACGTTAATAATGCATTTTTGCACGGGGATCTTGACGAAGAGGTGTTCATGAAAGTACCTCTTGGTCTGCAAGTTCAGTCTAATTCTCCTAATTTGGTTTGCAAACTTAACAAATCTCTATATGGATTAAGACAAGCATCTAGGCAATGGTATGCCAAACTCTCTTCCGCTTTGCTATCCAAGGGTTGTCACTCTAGCAAGAATGATTATTCTTTATTTCTTAAATTTGAAGGGAAGTCTTTTACCATAATAGCAGTTTATGTTGATGACATCCTTCTTACTGGGAACGACTTGGCAGCAATTGCTTCTCTTAAGTCTTTTCTGGATGCTCAGTTTAAGATCAAAGATTTGGGTGAAGCACATTATTTTTTGGGTATGCAGTTGCTTTGATTTCCTGAAGGTTTTCTGGTTACTCAACAAAAATTTCTTACTGATCTCTTACATAAATTTAATTGTGCTGCTCTTAGTCCTGTATCTTCTCCTCTGAATTTCTATGTTAAGCTCGCAGTTGACTCATGGGATCCTTTGCTCGATCCTTCCTTGTATCGAAAGATTATTGGCAAATTAAATTTCATCAGCATATAAGGCCTGATATCTCTTTCAGTGTGCGGCACTTAAGTCAGTTTATGTTTCAGCCTCGGGTTCTTCACTATAAAGCAGCCCTACATGTACTTTGATATTTGGGAGGTACCCCTGATTTGGGCCTCTTTCTCACTGGTTCTCCCACCTTTTCCCTTGAAGGTTACCATGATTTTGACTGGGCTAGCTGCTCTTCCAGTCGCAAGTCTGTTATTAGTAATATCATCCTTCTAGGTGGTTTCCCAATCTCGTAGAATTCGAAGAAACAATCCACTATTCGACTTTCTTCAGCTGAAGCAGAGTATAAAGCTATTCGACAGTTGGTTACGAAGGTTTTTTGGATTGTTCGATTATTAGCCAAGTTATCAGTTCCTTCTATTGCTCTTGTTGAGGTGTTTTTTGATAACTCCTCCGCCATTCACATTGCCACGAATCCCGTGTTCCATGAGCGGACTAAACACATCAAGGTTGATTGCCATTTTGTTTGTGATGTTCTTCAAGATAGTCTCATCTCTCTTCATGTCATCTCTAGTGGTGCCCAGGTGGCTGATGTTTTGACTAAACCCCTTCCAGGCATTCTTCATCATTCTTTTTACTCCAAGCTTGGACTGGTTTCCCATTCCAGCTTACGGGGGCTGTTGATACTTAATACTAGTTAGGAAACTTAATACTAGTTAAATACTAGTTAGGCATGTTAGTTTTCATTTTTTATTACATTTTGTACACTCTGTATATAAATAGAGTACTGAACATACATTTTCAGTGGATCACTTTACAGAGAATAATAAAACTTCTCCTCTCTCTTCAATCCACTCCACGGGAGAACACCTCTATTTCTCTTTCGATTCTGAACTGTAACATGAAATTAACCCCGTAAACTTATATGGTTGCAGGTGGTCGGCGATTGCTGCTCACTTGCCAGGAAGATCAGACAATGAGATAAAGAATCATTGGCACACAAAACTTAAGAAGCGCGGTACTAATTATGCGACAAACTCAAGTGATGAATCAAGCAAGAAATGTAAGAATAATACTAAGAAGAGGTATACTGAAAGTAATACCAATAAAAATACAAGTCATAATAATATGCAGGAAAATATAGTACTGGAAAGTTTAGAATGGTCACCAAAGGAATCATCAAGTGGAGAACTCTCCTCTTACAGTACCACTAATTATCAACAGCAACATAAAGTGTTTCAAGAGGAAATAACTAGTGGAAGCTTTTGGACAGAACCATTTGTAGTAGAAAGTTTCAATACTACTAGAACTGATTTTCTAGCTCCTTCAATTGATTACTGTGGACTTGTGTGTCCACCTTCACCATATATAGGTCATGAATTTCTTTCCTCCTTTGACTTTGATCATTATAATTATTGGTAAGTGCATATGTAACTTGGTAATGTTGCATAACTACAAACAAATTTTATAGTTCCATTAACCTTTGTAAATTAATTTTGGTGTATGTTTTGTTTCTTCTTTAGTGTTATAGATAATAATACAATTGCGATTAATCGAGGTGTTATAATAAGACCAAATACATCCAAGTGTAACTAATTGATTGATATGATATATAAAAGATGATCTAATTTCAAGTAAAATCTTCTAAGTGGATCATTTACAAATAGTCAAGCTAAGAAGTTATAGAAATTTTAGTGTTTAGCTTAAAGGATTTTGTATTATAAATTATTGTATTATAAAGTTGAATAATTTTTAATAAAATAAGGAAATCCTGGCCTAATGAATCTCCGGGTGTCAAGAACTATTGTGTAACTCATTCTTTTTAGAAGCTAACTATTAAAAGCATATGCGTACATTTGACTCTTAGATTGTCATGACAGCAAATACTCATTTTATTTGAGTGCTTTCTTTAGTGGGAACTCTCGTGGGAGTTTAGAATCTTGTTTTTCATTTTAATGTTATGTGAAAGTAGGAAAATATTTATTCTCTAGTTGTTAGATCAGTTAGTCGTAGCATTATGCAGTTGTCAGCTGTTGGCATAGATAGTTAGCATCTCTTCTCTATAAATAGTTCGTAGGAGTAAATTGTAATTTAGTTTTCATTTTTCAATTTTGCAATCACAAGAGAAAATTTCCAATTTCTCTCCACTTCTCTGCACATTTACTGTTTTATTGATGAAGAATCAGTCGTTTTATCATAGTATCAAATTCAGGTTAAATAAATTTGTGATTATTCTTCGCGGATCGAAGAGATCGAGAGATTATCAACTACGGTTATTCGATTGAAGTTTTCTGCAATGACGGTAAAAGGAAATACTAGTAACAGTGAATCTAGAAGCAGTTTAGCAGTGACTGAACTTGATCACAATCACTCTCTGTATTTGCATGCATCTTGTTGAATTACGGGTCATGGATCGTCCATGTAGACCGACCCAACCCGATTTTAATTGTTTTTGGGTTATGTGACATATTAAGAGGGAAAAGAGTAGATAAGATTTAATTTTGAATCTTGGGGGAACGGTTTCTTCCACTTCCCATATATGTTACAACTCTTCTCCCTCCATAAAAAAACAAGCGAGCAAAAGACAGTAACAAAAATATCAACAAAATCCAAATAAGAAGCTTTTAGTTTGTGAATCTACTCTCCGTTTTCTTGAAAGACGAAGATTGACTTGGGGCAATTGTATCAATAGCAAATTCAACACTTCCACTGTAATAGATTAAGGTACATACACTCTGTTTTTGTTTCGAATTTGCTTTCAATGGTATCAAAGACAGGTTAAATTGCCCTCTTTCTTGAAGTTTAGAGTACAAAGATCATAAATTTATACCTGAAAAATTCGATCTCTGGTCAGCGACGTCAAGTTCGGTCAGATGCGCCGCTAAAAGCGTCAATACTCCGATCAGTTTTGTCGCTGATCCGGTCTGATACATCACCAAGTCCGGTACGACGTGTGTTAATCCGGTGAGACGCGCAGTCAACGTGTGTTGATCCGGTGAGACGCATAGTCAAACTTGTAAATCGCGTCGCCATTCTCTCGTAAGATGCACTATCTAATTTATCAACGAAGAAATTGTTAAACAATAAAAAAAAAAAAAATTTTAGTGCCTCTGCGTGTTTATTTTTTTTGGCTTCTGTGAGAGAAGATTCTTTATTAAGAATTTGATGAAGCCTGCTGTTAAAATGGGCCCTTTAGTTTATATTAATTCTTTTTATGATATAGTACTCATATCAAGTACCAGTATTGATTGCAGTATATATATATAAATATATAAATGGTACATACTGTGGCTCATATATATATATAAATATTTTTTTCTATAACAAAGATAATTAAAAGGGACAAGGGTAGAAAATATTATAATACTGCTTCTGTATTTTTTTTTTATATACAGATTTTTTTCATGTTGATTCATGAATAGTAATTGATTCCTTTTTAAGGTATAATAAAATAAAATAAAAATATTATATATGTCCTAATATTTTTGGTGATATATGTGGTTGAATTAGACTTAATATTATTCTTGCCCTTATTAGTCCATAATTTTAATTCTATAATAGATTTAATCTTCTACGATGAATTGTGACTTACACATCACATTGAGTGGTAAATCCATTCTTAAATGTTTCTTGGTTTCCATTTCAGAAATGGCTGAACGGGGACAAACTCGAATCACTCCAAGTGGGAGTTCCGGATGTCGAGCAAAGAGACAAGGTAGAAGAGTACATCGCCGAAGGGCATGTTTTCGAGGTCGCGAGATCATTCAAAATGGTGTCCCCAGGGAGACACAAAATTTATTACGGAATGAAAGGGCTATACGAAGGGAGAAAGAGAAGAAATTAAAAGAGTTCAAGTCTTTTAAGATGTCACCTAATGTCTCAGTTGC